>NC_035448.2:78135946-78467366 GCF_002127325.2 Helianthus annuus
CATTTTGTCGTTGTGGCGAATTTTGATGATGATTCAGAACCATGATATCTTCCTCATGAAAACTCATTTAATCCAACGTATCTGGTATCCGAAACGACTGGTTTTCAGAAACAACCGCAGTTTCAGCCATCTTCGTATCATGCTTCTAAAAGTTGGAAATTATGAAAATTTCCTTCGCAAGCTTTCGAAAGATGGGAATTTCCTCTTCTTTGGCGGTCGGAGGCCAGATGTCATATTTTAACTATCTTCTTGGTGAGAAAGGATCACAAACATCAGGTTTTTCTTCTGATCTTTGATTCAGTAGTCTTCATGGAAGGGAAACTGTTATTGACTTTCTTCTCATGGAACATCCATCCTCTGCGTCTCTTGTTTGATCAGAATCAGCCACACATTCTTGTCACGGTCGTATCTCCAGCTAGCGACCACATGCTTGTTTTCCTCTTTATTGAAGTGGCTAGACCCTAACTTCACAACAAATCTATCTGGCCTCTTTGTAGGATCTTTGAGCTGGAAGTTTCCATCTGGAGGATTCAAATCCTGATTCTTCATCATAATCATTTGCTTGTCACACTGTCTCCTTTCATGCTTCTTGCTACTCTTCTTCTTTTGGATTAACAGCTAGATAGGCATTCAAGGTGGCTCCACGTTCTGTGTCTGCTGCTACATTTGCTGCCGCTCTCTCTTCAGAAATTTACTCGTATAGTTGATCTATTATTCGACCTCTGCTCAGGGACTTGTGACTGAAGACAGGAAAGCACAGTCCTGTTGTAGTGATGAAACTGAGCTTCAATCATTTCAGCATCATGTTCGAATACAACCACTCGTCGTTGCAAACTAGCTACTTTTGCATCTCTATCATTATTACTATCACTTCTTCCAACGACGAGTCCTTTCTCGGTTGCATAACAGCATGCCGCTTCATCATATTTTGTGAACTTCAAAGACAAACTTTGACATCAATATCAGGTTCCTGTATTCAGTTTTCCATGTGTTGTAGCAGCATGCTCTGGATCAAAAGACATAGTGGGCTCTGGATCAGGAATAGGGCAAATAGGATCAGTATCAGGATCAGTGTTGGTTTGTTGGCTCATTATTGGAGTGGCTTCAATCTTAGTTTGAACTCGGTCACCAGCGGTAGAAACAAATGGAGGGTTTCCGTCACTACCCTACAAACTCAGGAGTAGAGCAACTAGGTTCTTAGAATTTGTCTTATCTCGCTCTCTAATAGCTTCCTCAACCTTTTCAGATGCAATTACTTCCACTTCACTGTCGGAATCGGGTTCTTCTTCACTAGAGTCTGATTTTGAATCTGAATCAAGTGTCTCAGCTTTCTCGTCAACACATGTAAGTTGCATGTCACGTTCTTTTGGCAGCTTTGGTATTCAGAGGGCTTTGGTTCAAAAGGCATAGAAACCTGCAAACTTTGAAATTCGAACAAGTGGTCCAAAGATAATGAGAGAATCTGTGATGATTAGAAGATGAGACTAGTCCGAAACGTGACTCGAAAGAGAAAATGATTGCCAATTTGTAGTGTTTTGGATTAGGCCTGAGATCAAACGGCCAAGCCCCAACTCGGAACAATGGTCTGAATTATATTTGGAGCAATGGGCCGGATCTGATTCGCGTTATCCACGACCGTGGGCCCTAATCCGAAACAGTGGGCCAGACTATTGCTTTAAAGATTTTCTTCTTCAAGACATAAAACATCTTTTTTCAAAATCAGCGATCCAACCAATCGAGCAACCCTTTTTTTAATAAAGACAAAAGAAAAATAATAATAACAAAATACATCATAATAAAGTAATAGTAATGGAGGGGTAATATAGGGAGAACCTGCCATGGGATCAAAATCGTTTTCGAACCGATTAAGGAACATTTTTCAGCTCTTTGCTTACTTGGACTGGTCCATGCGATTGTTAATATGCTTGTCCTCTTAAATCTAACGCCCTATCTTCAACTTTTAGCTTTGTGATACGCTTAAGGTAGAATTATACTGAAACATCTGTGTGTCCCATTCCAAGGCATACCGCCGCGATCAAGGTAAGCACAACAGTTCATCATAGCAGGTGAGTATACTGAGATCATCCTTAAGTTTTTCAACGCCAGACTTCCGGGTGAACAGGTCAGTACTTCCGTACAACAGAGAGACTAGAGAAGTTCTGACGAGGGCGAGACAGATACCTTTAATGGTACGTATTTGGCTTTAATAGCACGCAGAATTCTCTTTTTAGTGAGATTTTCTTCTGTTTTCAGGTTTTGGCCCTTTTGTGGCTCTTTTTGCAAGATATCCTGATTGTGCCCAGGTCTGCATATAGTCTGGATGCAAGAGAGGGACAGCCCTGATATCCCGGATGATTTATCAGCATAAAGACCCGAAACTTCAAACGTTTATCAACGCAAGATTTAAGACCATGAAATCATACACCGTTGGTCTGTTACCCACGAGATGTCCAGTCCATTATGTTTGTATCACTTTTGCCTCTTTTTACTTTTCGAGCGTTAGACCTATCAACACATCGCAGTGGATCCTAGCCTGTTCAGCTTCGAAACCTTACATGTATTAATCAAGTTCTTTAGCACAAAAATTCATTTCATTTCCCAACAACTATTTCTCCCCCTCAAACGATGCGTATGTACATGTTTTTTTTTGCATATGTACATATACGTCCCACTCCCCCCCTAAATTTGTGCATCACACTTTATGCGCAAATTTACTTATTTATTTACATTAATATGAAACCCTGGGGTTTTTTTTTTGTTGCTCAGTTGGTGAAAATGCATCATTTTAAAAAGATTCACAAGCACATTGAATTTCGAGATGCTAACAGGTTTTGTAAAAAAATCCGCTGAATTAGCATTACTGTGGATCTGTTTAAGTTTAACAATCCTCTGTCATAGCAATCTCGAATAAAGTGCACCTTGATATCAATGTGCCTGGTTTTAGAGTAAAAGACAGGGTTTTTTATAATCTGGATAACGGCATCATTATCAAAATAAGTAGTAGAGTTTAGATAAGTCAAACCGAAATCCTTGAGCTAGCGTTGTATCCAAAGAACCTGAGAGCAGCAGACAGCAGATGCTGCAACGCACTTTGCTTCCGCTGCAAATGTGAGCTGCTACTTCTTACACAGCCATGAGATGAGACTGTCTCCCAAGAATTGGCATCCAACCGATGTAGACTTGATATCCCTGTCCATCCCTCCAATGTTAACTAACAGGCGACAACATGATGCCTGGCCGACTTGCAGTCGAGCAAGGGTCGTTCCGCAATGAAAGTCCATAGGCCTTGAATGTTTTCACAAACTTGCATGCCCAGAAACATTTTCACTTCTCTTAACGAACGCATATCGAACTTCTTTCTCATCATCCAAAAATATGAATGGCATCCAGACGTGCCACCAGTGCGTATATCTCAACATGATCCAGACCTTCAACTTGTTCAAACCTTAAACTGCCAATCGTGCCTTGTTTCTCAATATCAAGTCGGGGTCATCTTGTTTGTTTCTGAATAGTCATGAGTTGATGCCCCTTGATTTTGCTGTGGGGTCGCACACCAACAGCTTGAGATTGAGAAACTTCTAAATATTATACCAGATTGCTCCCCCTCACTTGATGCAGTAGCGATGTTGATCACTGGTGGATCTACAATGCAAATTAAGGGAATTGCTTCCAGAAACAGAGAAGTTTCTTGAGCATTTGAGGGTCCTGAGGAGACTTCAGTGTTACGGACTGCACCATCAGGGATAGCTATCGCAGGTTCAGAAACCATCTTCTGAATTGGTCGAAGATCGAAATACCGAGTCACTGTAAGTGAAGAGAACCTCCATTCCTATGTCGCGCATCTGTGATGCGCTCAACAGGTTGTCCTTCAGCTCCTGGAATTAATTGACGTCTAAAAAAGGGAGAACTCTGCTATAGACCGTGCTTTTCCTGGTGAAATTTCTGGATTCTCATTTGCGAAGTCGACACATCCTTCGTCGAATACTTTTATGTCATTCAACTGGGACATGTCTCCCATCATGTGCCTATAACAACCACTATCAATAAACCAAAGTCTGACGATAGCCCTCCATAGCTATTCCTGCACAATCAGTGGAATCAGTTAGACACTGGAACCCATGCCATAGTGGACCTGAGTTGACCACCACTATCTATGTATGAGACTTCGCGAAAGATCATCTGGCTCATAACATCGCTTGTGGTTGTCGATGGTTGTGAACATGGAGACTGGCATCCAACAGGAGTTTTAGGTTTCCAATTTATGGTGTTTGAAACACTTCCATTTGGTGGAAAAACTTTTGTTTTTCTTTGAAACCTGTTTATATTTGAAAATTATTTATTTTCCTGTTTTGCCAGATTCCAGTCTCTGTCAGAAAAAAAACATGTACATACGCATTGTTTGAGGGGGAGAAATAGTTGCTGGGAAATGAAATGATACCTGCATTATTGCTGCGGGAGTAAACGCTTCGTATACAGATCCATATCAAAAGGCGATCGTTTGTTCCTTAAGCAATGGCGCTGATCTTTCACACTCCCTCGAAAAATAAGAACGTAAACAAGGCCCTAATTGTTGCAGAATATGTTGGTGTTGAAATCAAAATGGCTGAAAATTTTCAGATGGGTGTTTCAAACAAGACTCCTGAGTTTCTTAAGATGAACCCTATTGGAAAGATTCCTGTTCTTGAGACTCCGGAGGGTCCTCTATTTGAGAGTAATGCAATTGCTCGCTATGTTGCTCATGGAAGTTCTCTCTACGGGTCTTCCAAGATAGAATACGGTCAAATCGAGCAATGGATCGACTTCTCTTCATTTGAGCTTGACGCACATATTAGAGGATGGTTATATCCAAGATTGGGATATGGCACCTACATTAAACCTGCTGAAGAGAGCTCTATTGCTGGCTTGAAGAGAGGGTTCGATGCTTTGAACAACTATCTAGCTTCACACACTTTCTTGGTCGGTGACTGCGTCACTTTAGCTAACATCATCACAACATGTAACTTGGTGTTGGCTTTTCAACATTTAACGCCAAAGAGCTTCACATCCGAGTATCCTCATGTAGAGAGGTACTTTTGGACCATGATTAACTAACCGAATTTCAGCAAGGTGTTTGGTGAGGTCAAGCAAGCAGACGCCGTTATACCTATTACCTCAGCAAAGAAACCCGAGGCCAAAAAACCCGAGCCTAAGAAAGAAGTTAAGAAAGAGGAGGCACCCAAGCCTGAGGTCAAAGCTGCTGAGGAAGAAGAGGCCACGAAACCGAAGCCGAAGAACCCTCTCGATTTGTTACCTCCGAGTAAGATGGTTTTGGATGACTGGAAGCGACTTTACTCCAACACTAAGTCTAACTTCCGTGAGGTTGCAATCAATGGCTTTTGGGATATGTTTGATCCAGAGGGTTATTCTCTTTGGTTTTGCAATTACAAGTACAACGATGAGAACACTGTCTCCTTTGTAACCATGAACAAGGTTGGTGGATTTTTGCAGCGTATGGATCTTGCACGCAAATACGCATTTGGAAAGATGTTGATCATTGGAAACGAGCCACCATTCAAGGTGAAGGGTTTGTGGCTTTTCCGTGGACCAGAAATCCCAAAATTTGTAATGGATGAGTGCTACGACATGGAACTATACGAGTGGACTAAGGTTGATCTTTCGGACGAAGCACAAAAGGAATGGGTGAATCAGATGATTGAGGATCATGAGCCTTTTGAGGGTGAAGCTCTTTCGGATGCCAAGTGCTTTAAGTGATCTTAAGTTATTATATCTTATCTTGTTGGAGGTTTTTGTTTCGGGTGTGATTTAGATACATGTGACCTATGTTTTGTGATGTTTAACATACTATAAGAATTCTAGTTTTGATTTTTTGAATGTTGTCTGTCGGGTATATTAGTTTATGAAATAATCCAGATTAAAAAAAAACTTGTTAGTCCCGAAAAACCCGTGACATCACTCGACGGTTCAATCGAAAGCGGAATATAAGATCAAACCGTATGAACAAAAAGGAAATTTTCATTTCAAAACTCAGTGCCGCTGCTTAGATCGCACACAGTCTCTAGGACTGTCTGGTACGATCTCCGAGAACCTTGCACACAATCTCTAGGATTGTCGGGTACAAGGTTCTCCTTTGGGAGGTTACATGATTACACAATGAGAGAGCTCTACTACAATAATCTAGACATAACTATATATAGGAGCCTCTACCCCATGGGCCCACATGGCCTAGCCCAAGCCCAAGTGTTAATCTAAACCAAATAAATATAAATAAAAGTAATAAAGATAAGCGTAAAACTTTTGGACCTAACATATTATGTGTATTATTGTTGAATGAGTTGTATGAGCATGCTGATTTTGTTAAAGTAGGTTGAATAGTCATGAGATTTATGATGATCATGTTGTTTATTTAGTGTAGTAACTTATATAAGTGATGATCTTGTATTATTAAGCTTAAAAATATGATTTAAACAACTAGATGTTTAAATCATGAAAGATCATCATCATTATGTCCACGAGCTTTATATGTATATGTGTTTAAACTTGAAACATTAAGGATTTAATGAACTACACATGGTGATTATGAACTAGTAAATGTGATCTTTAAAAATAAAAAGTGATTTAATAAATGGTTTGGAAAACCACACTTAAAAAGTCTTGAACTTCAAGACATAAAAGTCTTGGAATTTTTAAGAAATTTATATATACAAAGCGCTCATGATTTAAGTAAATAAGTGGTGGAACTTGTTTGCTTAGTGTTGAAAATTGTTAAGATTAGTGGGATGATGTTATTGGAAAATTGGAAATTATTTTAAACATGTTTTAAATACATGGGAAAAACGCCATAGTTTAGAGAAACTATGGCGAAATTTTATAAAAATCTAATCGCGATTAAAAATAGATTAATGGGCTGATTAGCGTGGTTAATCGTGATTAGTAACTTTAATTGCGATTAACGACCTTAATCATGATTAGACGAACCCTAATGACAAGGGTTAAGTTTTTAACTATCCAAGAGTTTATGTTAACACTAAAAGGTATTTTCATTAAAAAAGATGGGTAAAAATTTCAAGAATAACAAATATAATTTTTGGAAGAAAATTATATGTTTATATTCTAAATGCTTTATTTGAAGTATAAAATGTGTATATTATGTGTATGTATTAGCCGTAGGAATACGTACCAAAAATGAAATATACAACGCTTATAAAAATATACACTTTCGCCACGACAAAAACATTACAAACATTCACAAGTGTGATGTTAATTGCGAACCTTCACGCCTACTTAAAGTGGACAATCGTAATACCATAACTAAAGGCGCGAACATCGGACGACGCTTTATGCGTAATCGGTGAAACGGACAACTTCGACACCAAAGATATAATAACAACTCACGGCGACAATTATAACAAACAACATATTCTAGACACTTGAAATTTATACATACACGACAATGAAAAATCGAAAAGTTTAACATTGATGATAACGCCAAGTGTGATTAGAAAAATAACAAGTTACTAGCATAACTATTAAAAGTTATCAAAAATTCGATAAACACTAAATTAGACTAAAAATATAACACTTTGGGCTTTTAAATTAATAGTGGGCTTAAGATAACATAAATTTTGTGTGACATTTGTGCTTGAAATCATTGTGAACAATTCAGTTATCAATAAAATAAAGTTATTTGATCCCAATGTTTGTTTGTTTATGTTTGATGTTTTTCATATTTTGATTTCTATCCAATTTCAAACTCTATATCACTTTCTAGAGAATTATACGCAAACTGGTGCGAAAACATAATCAGTTAAACGCGACAAATACTCCGGAACATCAATTTATGCTTAACATACCTTAAATAACCTTTACATAACTTAGAAATAAGTTTTGAAGGCTTTGGTATGGCAAAATCAAGTTTATTCGCTTACAGGGACTAAAATTGACAAACTACGAAAGTATGCCAATCTGAACTGTAACGAACATTCCAGAACATGGCCATAAGTTAAACACACCTTAAATATCCTTTACATAGCTTAGAAATAAGCTTTGAGGGGCTCGGTGTGCTAAAATAAACTTTATGCTCATTCAGGGGCTAAAAGCGTCAAAAAGTGCATAAGTTTGCATTTGCGCGCATAACTTACGTTCTGAATACATTCGGACATCCAAAAATTTATGTAAGCATCAAAATATTATGTTTTAGTGTTTGGCATGAGAAAAATCCATTCGTCGCGCAATTTGGATCGTCTTTCACGCTTATGCGCATTCCGTCGTAATTAAGCGAACAACGCAACCGTACGACCAAACGAGCTGACATCCGAGATGTTTTTGAGCATGTTTTGAGCTCCCTATACTTTAACTTCATTTTAGAGCCTTGAAATGAGGTTAACGGGGTTCAAACGAATCGAAAAAGGCCTTAAACACGTGCAGGGACCAAAACTGTCATTTTTGGAACTTTTCTGAAGCTGGCACTTGCTAGCGCTGCGCGAGCACCTTCTGCCTATCCCGTAGTGCTACACGAGCACCTCATCTGGGCAGAAACACCATTTTTGCACTTGCAGGTCCATTTTCAGAACTTCTCTTGAAGTTTAGGGGCTATTTTGTAACATTTTCAATACCGTTTACTGGTTTTGGGGCACCCCTAGTATTCCAAAACCATGTGCCCTATGTGTACGGTCCAGATTAAAGCTCAATAATTGAGGAACGATCTTAATGGTTGTGCAAAAACTATAAATACCCACCTCCTCTTCACTTCTTCTTCACACATTTGCTCTCAACATCTTCTCTAAGTTGAAGATCCCCTTGTGGAACTTCATACCTGAGAAATTTTGGGTTCAAATGTTTAAGGCTTGGACCCGTTGTAAGTATTCTTTCATTCTTTTACGTTTTAGAGTTAAAGTCAAACTTTGTTTGACTTTCTGCATTGACCAGTTTATGGTCAATGCGAAGTTCGTTTGAACTTCATAACGTGAGTGTAATCACGATGGATATAGTCCCTAGTGACTATACCTACTGATTACCACGTTATCTAGGCTCAATGACGAGTCGTAGTTTCGGCCAAAATACGTTTTCTCGTGTATTTTGTAACCAAACTACTCTAGGGTATCAAAACCGTTTGTTTTGATACCGAACCTGTTTTCTAACTTAACTAAACATGTTCTAGCATGTTTAGCTCGTCACTTTTAGAATTGTGCTTGTAGGTAAGCGATCTAATCAATCGCTTATACTTTCGAACCCGACCCATTTGATCGATCATTAGGATCCGACCAAACACTTTAGGTGACCGTAGTTGTATAGGGAATAACCTTCCGAGGTTATACCTTATGGTCACGTCGTTTAAGTAGTTGTATGATAAATAGTTCTTATGCCTTAGGTAAATTACCAAAATGCCCTTTTCACGCTAAAATTCATTTTAAGCCTATGTAACTTAATTTTTTGACATCTAAACTGATTTAGCAACAATATTAAACATGTTAAGGCATATTTCACTTGTCATAGGACTAGTTAGGCATTCCAAACGCGTTTTACGCGAACAACGCGTTAAAGTGGCATAAGCTACCTAAACGGGTCGTAACGGGTCAAAAGCACTTAGGTTAAGTTTCGTTTTAGTATGTAGGCTTTGTTAAACCATATTACATAAGTTCCCACACTTATTTGGTTTACAAACCCTCGTACTACCCGATCCTCCGATAGGTCCGTTTATTAATGTAGATACCTATATTAGGTGCCGTTTGAATCCGTGATCTCTAGCTTTGCTTGGTGGATATCTAAAGTCTATTGAGCAATCTCAAATGAGTACACAGACCCCTCTTCTACTGTTTTCCAAATATTTTGGGGTGAAACACATGTGCCTACTTGTTACTTTCGTGCTTTCTTGTTTTTACATTATATGCTTGCTATGTTCTTTAGTACACTTATAGTACATGATTTTCATTACATTGTTTTGCTACATATGTTTACTTTGCATATTATCACATAGTTTTACATTACATTTTTGCTATGTATGTTTACTGAGCATGCTAGCACATTGATTTACATGACTTTTCTGCTTTATATGTTAACTTAGCATACTTAGTACATTGTTTTCATATAACATGTTTACATTTGGTATAACATTTGGTTTGCATAAACGGAACTTATATACATTCATTAACATTAGCTACACCGCTCGGTAGTAAGTAATGGTACCACGGGACTTGACAAATCCCGTTCCTGACATCCTAGGTTTGTTTAGATGAAAGGAATGACTGAATCCGAAAACATTTCTTTTGATAACCTTTACTTAGGGTTATCCGTCTGTCTCAAGGCTTGAATGTATGCGTTAACTTACCACATAAATGTTTGTATCATTAAAACATGCATTTACTTTGCAAAACATAACTTTTTGATATACTCAAAATACTTTGTTTTGTACATTTATACATTGGTGGTTTATTTAATGACTTAAGTAACGATATGTGTGTAGTATGATGCAAGCATGGTGGATACGCCGCTGGTACTTCCTGTATATAAGTGCTTGTATTATATTACATATCGTAGCGTTATTTAATGTCACACCCCCAAAATCCACCTGCGGAGTACTAACGCTTGGAGGAGTGACTGACCAGGATCCAGCCACCAATCATATTGAATAGGCATATAAGTAGTTATAAAAATCCAACCAATACAATTGGTGTTCAAACAAAACATAGTTTAAGTTGCAAGCGGAAGCATAAGATTTAAAACCAAAACATAAGTTCAATTGTTTCCAAGTTTAACATGGCACGCAGCTATCCATGTCCCACAACGACTCTCCTCCGTGCAAGCTCCAGCTAAGTACCTATGGTCCTGTAAAGCATGTAGTAACGAGTCAACAACAAGTTGAGTGAGTTCACAGTTAGGTGTTCGTTTTAGTTTGTTTCGAAAACAGTTTCCTTCATCTGGCATCCTGCCGTGGGGGTTACCCCATAGTTGAAAACGTGACTTGTTTATTCCCGGTTACTCTAGCATTCCAGCCGTGGGGGCTACCCCGTGTTAGTTATCTGGCATTTCGGCCGTGGGGGCTACCCCATGTATACACTAGACTCGTTACCATATCGATTGCTGACTGTAGTCATGTTTATATGCCCTGAAACTGTCAATGTCTATCATCATTGACGTGCCCCAGATCCATTAGTTCACGCCCGTCATCTGCGGCACGGTGTGAGGTTTGTCAGACCTAAATAGCGCTATCTAACTAATGACCCGCTCGCCATTGGCCCGGTGATTAAGTCGATATAAAAGGAGGGACTTCGTGATAGAGTTTTGGTCTAGTAAGAGTTATCTGTCCGTAAGGACGAGGAATTACATTCCTGCACCATTGCTGTCCTACCCAAGGAGGACGAGGAATCTACGTTCCTTAACCCCATTCCCAACCCAGGGAATCCCATGCTTTGTAGAGGGTGTGAACTCACCTCGGTTTGCTCGGCAGATACACAGAAAAGTCAATCAAGTTGTAAGTGGTCAACTACGTCCTAACATAGATACCATTCAAGTCAGGTTCGTATCCAAGTAGTGCACGTGTATACTAGCAGGTTGCATACAGGTATTATTCATGGCATACACGTATAATCGTAGCGGTTTACAATAATACCTACGAGTTGAACAGTAGTACGTATACAAGTAAGCAAAGCCCAAAAGTCCGGCCCAATCCTAAGCCCGTAGCAATGCAAGTCCAAACAGTGCATGACATACACAATTAACAATACACCGAAAGTCCATACATTCGGCCCACTAACCTAGGCCCGTAACAGGGTGAAAGTCCAAATAGCGTACACATGTGCGTGGTCTCGAGTCGAGACTGTGCGGTCTCTAGTCGAGACTGTGCGGTCTCGAGTTGTAGCTTACAAGTTCTCGAGTCGCAATCTGAGGAGGTCTCGGGTCATGCATGTATTGGTTTCGAGTCGAAATTGGACTCGCAAGCATAGTCTCGAGTCATGATGTTTGTGTGCTGATGAAGCATGGTCTCGAGTCAAGACTAGGGGTTCTTGACTCGCAATCCTTGTGTCGAAACCGTAATCTCGGGTTGTCATCTACGTGGTCTCGAGTCGGGACCAAGGGTCTCGACTGACACACCTGTTAATAGCCGACATTTGTACTAACCAATGGAAATCTGATTTCATGCAACAGTGTGTACTATCCATACAAACATGTTTTCTTGTCTAGCAATTAGCCATAATGGATCAAACATATCAATTTTCAAATATCCACATCATATTCAACAAGTTCTTCACATATTCATCATGTTCTTCATTATAGTCTTCATCTTGCACACTTGAATAATCAAAGTAAGCATAAACCACAATAGTTATACAACCTAGTCATCCATATCCGATTAATACATGCCTCTATAGGATTCATCATCAACATTCAACCATTTTTGTTACCTAAAACACCTCCTACACATCAAACATGAACATGTGTATTCCTAATCAACAAGCACATTTATCAAACACCAACAATAGTCATAATGCATTCATCATGGATAACAACAATCTTAATATCGGCATTTCAAGAAGGATGTGTAAAACTCAACAAGCAAATGCATATTATCATACAAACTCATCACACATCATCATCATACATAACTATCAACCGAAACATATCATCTTCAACCGAAATATCACACATAACATAAGTCACTAACCGGTTAGGTTTTCAAGGGAGATCTCTAAGCTTGAACCGTGGGCTCTTGTGTTACCGGTTGGATCCGAGAGAAGGATGAGAGGGGAGGTGATGTTTGATCCTTAGGGTTTAAGGTTTTCTAGAGAGAGGGTAGGGGAGTGTGTGTTGTCCAAAGATGGTAGTGTTGGCTAACAACAAGGTTATATACTAGCTTCAAGTGATGCACCCTAATGGGTTTCGGGTGAGGTGCACGGCCCAACCGGCCCATATGTTGCACTGTTCACTCGAGACCACATGGTCTCGAGTCGGGTTCTTGTGTCTTGGGTCGCATACATACAAGCATACATATAAACATAACATATAATCACATAGGATGTTCACATATCTCATTACACCAACATGTCAACTAATCACATAACGTTTCAAGTAGGTTACATCGAGATACAATGAAAGGTTCTAAATTTCGAGTTGTCACATCATCCCCAAGTTGAAAGAAATTTCATCCCGAAATTTGGTAAGCACTCACTGAGGAAGCTAGTTAAGTTGTATGGTTTTCCCGGTTTTCCTGGGGTGTCACATCCACCCCCCATTGATCTGGAATTTCGTCCCGAAATTCCGTAGCTTCAGCCTCAGTAGTGGTCGTACTGTTTGCAAACAGTTGGGGATACTTTTGTTTCATCCGATCTTTGCGCTCCCAGGTGAACTCTGGGCCGCGACGTGAGTTCCAACGAACTCGAACGAGAGGTATTCTAGTGCTCTTGAGGACCTTAACATCCTGGTCCGTGATTTCAACTGGTTCCTCGACGAATCGTAACTGTTCGTCGATAGTGAGTTCCTTCAGAGGAACTATGTGGGTCTCATCTGACAGACACTTCTTCAGATTCGACACATGGAAAACGTTGTGAACTGCACTGAGTTTTGCTAGTAAGTTCAGTCTGTAGGCCACCCTGCCTATTTTCTCGATGATTTCGAAAGGTCCAACGTATCGTGGGTTGAGTTTGCCTCGTTTGCCAAAACGAACCACACCCTTCCAAGGTGAAACTTTGAGTAGTACCCGCTCCCCAACCTGGAGCTCTAGTGGTTTCCTGCCCTTATCGGCGTAGACTTTCTGACCGTCTCGAGCTGCCGCCATGCGTTGTCGTATTTGAGCAATCCGTTCAGTAGTGTCCACCACATGTTCCGGACCAGTGATTTGACTATCCCCCACCTCTGCCCAACAAAGAGGTGACCGGCATTTACGCCCGTACAATGCCTCAAACGGAGCAGCTTTAATGCTGGTATGGTAGCTATTATTGTACGAGAACTCCACAAGTGGCAGATGCTTTTCCCAGCTGTTGCCAAAGTCGATTACACATGCACGAAGCATGTCTTCTAAGGTCTGAATAGTGCGCTCGGACTGCCCGTCCGTCTGAGGGTGATACGCTGTGCTCATATCTAAACGTGAGCCAAAGGACTTGTGCATTGCTTGCCACAGCTCTGAAGTAAAACGTGCATCTCGATCGGAGATGATAGAGGTGGGCACCCCGTGCCTCGAGACAACTTCCTTAAGGTATATTTCCGCTAGAGTGGAGAATTTATCCGTTTCCTTAATCGCCAAGAAGTGTGCGGATTTTGTGAGTCGATCCACGATCACCCAAATAGTATCGTTTCCGCGCTGAGATCTAGGTAGGCCAGTAACGAAATCCATGGAAATTTGCTCCCATTTCCATTGTGGTATCTCTGGTTGCTGGAGTAGGCTTGAGGGTTTCTGATATTCTGTCTTGACTCGCGCACAAGTCAAACACTTGCTGACGTAAGTTGCTATGTGGGCCTTCATGCTAGGCCACCAATACGTAGTTTTAATATCGTGGTACATCTTATCCGAACCAAGGTGTACCGAGTAGCGGGACTTGTGTGCCTCATCCATCACAAGCTCTCGTAGGTTGCCATAGAGTGGAACCCAAATGCGTCCTGTTACGTAGTACGCACCGTCTTCCTTCTGTTCTAAGCGTTGTCTTGACCCGCGTAGGGCTTCAACCCTGACGTTTTCTGGTTTCAGTGCTTCCATCTGAGCAACTCGTATTTGGGAAGGAAGACTAGAATGGATCGTGAGTTGTAAAGCTCTCACGCGCTTAGGTGCGGTGTCCTTTCGACTGAGGGCGTCTGCCACGACATTGGCCTTGCCCGGGTGATACCTGATGGAGCACTCGTAGTCATTCAGTAGCTCAACCCACCGTCGTTGCCGCATATTCAGTTCCTTCTGCTTGAATATGTGCTCTAGGCTCCTGTGGTCGGTGTAGATGGCGTACTTGGTACCGTACAGGTAATGTCGCCATAACTTAAGTGCGAAAATTACAGCTCCCAGCTCTAAATCGTGTGTAGTGTAGTTCTTCTCGTGAACTTTGAGTTGGCGTGAGGCGTAGGCTATAACTTTATCTCGTTGCATCAATACACAACCAAGGCCTTGAATTGATGCGTCGCAGTAAACCACAAAATCGTCTGTGCCCTCTGGCAGTGAAAGAATAGGTGCACTACAAAGTCTATCCTTTGGGTGCTGAAAGGCTAACTCCTGTGCATTTCCCCAGCGATAAACAACGCCTTTCTGCGTTAGTGAGGTAAGAGGCTGTGCGATCTTAGAAAAATCCTTAATGAACCTCCTGTAGTAACCTGCCAATCCCAAGAATTGGCGAATTTCCTTTGGTGTACGAGGTGCAGGCCAGTTCTTAATAGAGTCTACCTTGGATGGATCAACGTGAATCCCATCCTTATTTACCACGTGGCCTAGGAAATGGACTTCTCGAAGCCAGAAGTCGCATTTCGAGAACTTTCCGTAAAGCTGTTCGGTTCGAAGGAGTTCCAGAATAAGTCGTAGATGCTGCTCGTGTTCCTCTTGGCTCTTAGAATAGATTAGGATGTCGTCGATGAAAACTATAACGAACTTGTCCAGATAAGGCTTGCACACCCGATTCATCAGATCCATGAAAACCGCAGGTGCGTTTGTCAGCCCAAACGGCATGACCAAAAACTTATAGTGCCCATAACGAGTTCTAAAGGCTGTCTTAGAGACATCCTCTTCTCGAACTCTCAGCTGGTGATATCCCGATCTCAGATCGATCTTTAAATAGTAGCTCGAGCAACTGGTCGAACAAGTCGTCAATACGTGGTAGAGGATAACGATTCTTCACAGTCATCTTGTTGAGTTCACGATAGTCGATACACATTCTGAAGGTGCCGTCTTTCTTTTTCACAAATAGCACGGGAGCTCCCCAGGGTGATGAGCTAGGACGAATAAAACCCTTATCCAAGAGTTCTTGTAGTTGCGTGGAGAGTTCCTCCAACTCCGATGGGGCTAAACGATAAGGCGCACGAGCTATAGGCGCAGCTCCAGGATCTAGTTCAATCTGAAACTCGACTTGGCGATGGGGTGGAAGACCAGGTAATTCCTCAGGGAATACCTCAGGATAGTCACATACAACTGGAAAATCTTCTTTTCTTTCTCCGAGGTGTCAGCAACGAGAGCCAAAACGGCAGTGTGGCCCTTTCGCAAGCACTTTTGGGCCTTAAGGAAAGAGATGACGTTTTCAACAGCACTCCTCTTGTCGCCACGAATTATGAGAGGTTCACTACCGGAACCAGGAATACGAACGATCTTCTCGTTGCAAAGAATCTCTGCTCGGTGTTGGGATAACCAATCCATCCCAACGACAACGTCGAAACTACCCAAGACGATAGGAATAAGGTCAATAGAGAAGGTCTGGTTAGCGAGAATAAGTTTGCAACCTTTGACTACGTGTGAGGCCCCCAAACTCTTACCATTAGCTAGCTCTACAGTGTGCTTGTTGCTCAAGGGTGTTGGAATACGCTTAAGCATTTGACTAACTTCTAGTGACACATAGCTAGTATCGGCACCCGAATCAAATAAAACTGTAACATAAAAGTTGTCGAGGTGGAACTTACCCGTCACCACGTTGGGGTCATTCCTTGCTTCACCTTGGCCAATCACGAACACCCGCCCCCTGGCACCATTGTTGTTGTTGTGGTTCCCATTGTTACCATTCCCCTGATTGTTGTTATTGTTGTTGTTGTTGTTCTGGTTCTGGTTCAGTTGGGGACAATCTTTCTTGAAGTGGCCTTCAGCTCCACACTGAAAGCACCCTTTGTTGTTACCCTGTTGCTGCCGCTGATTCTGTTGAGCTTGCTGACGATTCTGATTGGCGGGGTATAAGCTCCTGCAATCCTTTGCAGCGTGACCAGGATTGTTGCACCAATGACAGTTGCCCCTGGTGCATGGCCCACTGTGGTGTAGGTTGCAGCGATTGCATTTGGGGTGATTCCCCTTGTACCCACCATGACTTTGACCACCAGACGATTGCTGACTGGGGCTCTTGTAGTCATCAGTCTTTCTCTGCTGAGACTGAGATTGCACAGAAGTTGAACCCTTGCTTGAAGCTCCATCCCATTTTCTTTTGTTGTCACTAGGAGCACCCGAAGTAGCTGTAGCACTTATACGCTTTGGTAGCCTGTTTTGTTCCACCGCCTGATCAGTAAGACGGTGAGCCAACTGAACAACCTGCTGGATAGTGGCCAGGTTTGCTGAAGTCACATGACTTTGGATTTCTGGCACCAAGCCCTTGAGAAAGAGTTCAATTCGCTTAAATGGAGGGTCCACCATAGTAGGACACAATAAGGCAAGCTCATGCGATCTCTTAGTATACGCCTCAATTTCTGACCCCGTCATCTTGAGGTTGTAGAACTCGTCTTCCAGTTTATGAATGTCATCACGACTGCAGTATTCCTCCCTGATCATTTCCTTGAAAGTTTCCCATGGGGTGGCGTTGGCTGCAACCAACCCTAGCATTTGAACTTGAGCGTTCCACCACGTGAGGGCTAAACCCTCGAGAGTACCGGTAGCATACTTCACCCTGCGCGCTTCAGGGCATTCACACATTTCGAAGACAGATTCTAGCTTCTCAAACCAGTGGAGGAGGCCTACGCCTCCTTCAGTGCCGCTAAAAGTAGTTGGTCGGCAGTCCATAAAGGTCTTAAAGGTGCACACCGGTGGCTGAGCATGTTGACCTAAGGTAGGTGAAAGAAAGACAGAGTTTAACACAAAGGTTGGTTCACGAGAGTAGGATTCTAAAGATCCTAGAATGAGTTCGGACTGCAGGATATACCTCCTGCGTGTGCAGCTGCAAGTGCTGCGGCAACTCGTTCATTAATCAGAGCCGTCAACTGGGCTTGTGTCAGGTTAACGCGTCCAGACATGTTCTTCATATTAAGAGGAACGTGAGTGAGAGGGGTTCGCGAAAAAATGCGATGACAGAAGTGGGTAAACATACACGTGTTCAAGCAACAGTAGTTATACTAACCAATCATACCATAAGCAATGTACTATGTAACTAACAAGTAGGCAATATATACATAGATCATATCACCTAGAATGTCGAGCCTTGCATGTGGAGTGAAGCGTCGTTGTGGACCGTTGAGCACTGTACAGGTTATAGTCTGGTTTTAACAGAAAAAAAACGTTTCTCCTTTATTAAAACCAAGTTCACTATAACCAATGGCTCTGATACCAATCTGTCACACCCCCAAAATCCACCTGCGGAGTACTACCGCTTGGAGGAGTGACTGACCAGGATCCAGCCACCAATCATATTGAATAGGCATATAAGTAGTTATAAAAATCCAACCAATACAATTGGTGTTCAAACAAAACATAGTTTAAGTTGCAAGCGGAAGCATAAGATTTAAAACCAAAACATAAGTTCAATTGTTTCCAAGTTTAACATGGCACGCAGCTATCCATGTCCCACAACGACTCTCCTCCGTGCAAGCTCCAGCTAAGTAATTATGGTCCTGCAAAGCATGTAGTAACGAGTCAACAACAAGTTGAGTGAGTTCACAGTTGGGTGTTCGTTTTAGTTTGTTTCGAAAACAGTTTCCTTCATCTGGCATCCTGCCCTGGGGGTTACCCCATAGTTGAAAACGTGACTTGTTTATTCCCGGTTACTCTGGCATTCCAGCCGTGGGGGCTACCCCGTGTTAGTTATCTGGCATTTCGGCCGTGGGGGCTACCCCATGTATACACTAGACTCGTTACCATATCGACTGCTGACTGTAGTCATGTTTATGTGCCCTGAAACTGTCAATGTCTATCATCATTGACGTGCCCCAGATCCATTAGTTCACGCCCATCCTCTACGGCACGGTGTGAGGTTTGTCAGACCTAAATAGCGCTATCTAACTAATGACCCGCTCGCCATTGGCCCGGCGATTAAGTCGATATAAAAGGAGGGACTTCGTGATAGAGTTTTGGTCTAGTACGAGTTATCTGTCCGTAAGGACGAGGAATTACATTCCTGCACCATTGCTGTCCTACCCAAGGAGGATGAGGAATCTACGTTCCTTAACCCCATTCCCAACCCAGGGAATCCCATGCTTTGTAGAGGGTGTGAACTCACCTCGGTTTGCTCGGCAGATACATAGAAAAGTCAATCAAGTTGTAAGTGGTCAACTACGTCCTAACATAGATACCATTCAATTCAGGTTCGTATCCAAGTAGTGCACGTGTATACTAGCAGGTTACATACAGGTATTATTCATGGCATACACGTATAATCATAGCGGTTTACAATAATACCTACGAGTTGAACAGTAGTACGTATACAAGTAAGCAAAGCCCAAAAGTCCAGCCCAATCCTAAGCCCGTAGCAATGCAAGTCCAAACAGTGCATGACATACACAATTAACAATACACCGAAAGCCCATACATTCGGCCCACTAACCTAGGCCCGTAACAGGGTGAAAGTCCAAATAGCGTACACATGTGCGTGGTCTCGAGTCAAGACTGTGTGGTCTCTAGTCGAGACTGTGCGGTCTCGAGTTGTAGCTTACAAGTTCTCGAGTCGCAATCTGAGGAGGTCTCGGGTCATGCATGTATTGGTTTCGAGTCGAAATTGGACTCGCAAGCATAGTCTCGAGTCATGATGTTTGTGTGCTGATGAAGCATGGTCTCGAGTCAAGACTAGGGGTCCTTGACTCGTAATCCTTGTGTCGAAACCGTAATCTCGGGTTGTCATCTACGTGGTCTCGAGTCGGGACCAAGGGTCTCGACTGACACACCTGTTAATAGCCGGCATTTGTACTAACCAATGGAAATCCGATTTCATGCAACAGTGTGTACTATCCATACAAACATGTTTTCTTGTCTAGCAATTAGCCATAATGGATCAAACATATCAATTTTCAAATATCCACATCATATTCAACAAGTTCTTCACATATTCATCATGTTCTTCATTATAGTCTTCATCTTGCACACTTGAATAATCAAAGTAAGCATAAACCACAATAGTTATACAACCTAGTCATCCATATCCGATTAATACATGCCTCTATAGGATTCATCATCAACATTCAACCATTTTTGTTACCTAAAACACCTCCTACACATCAAACATGAACATGTGTATTCCTAATCAACAAGCACCTTTATCAAACACCAACAATAGTCATAATGCATTCATCATGGATAACAACAATCTTAATATCGGCATTTCAAG
Source organism: Helianthus annuus (assembly GCF_002127325.2). Lineage (NCBI taxonomy): Eukaryota > Viridiplantae > Streptophyta > Magnoliopsida > Asterales > Asteraceae > Helianthus > Helianthus annuus. The sequence goes on from NC_035448.2 coordinate 78,156,127, forward strand.
AAGGATGTGTAAAACTCAACAAGCAAATGCATATTATCATACAAACTCATCACACATCATCATCATACATAACTATCAACCGAAACATATCATCTTCAACCGAAATATCACACATAACATAAGTCACTAACCGGTTAGGTTTTCAAGGGAGATCTCTAAGCTTGAACCATGGGCTCTTGTGTTACCGGTTGGATCCGAGAGAAGGATGAGAGGGGAGGTGATGTTTGATCCTTAGGGTTTAAGGTTTTCTAGAGAGAGAGTAGGGGAGTGTGTGTTGTCCAAAGATGGTAGTGTTGGCTAACAACAAGGTTATATACTAGCTTCAAGTGATGCACCCTAATGGGTTTCGGGTGAGGTGCACGACCCAACCGACCCATATGTTGCACTGTTCACTCGAGACCACATGGTCTCGAGTCGGGTTCTTGTGTCTCGGGTCACATACATACAAGCATACATATAAACATAACATATAATCACATAGGATGTTCACATATCTCATTACACCAACACGTCAACTAATCACATAACGTTTCAAGTAGGTTACATCGAGATACAATGAAAGGTTCTAAATTTCGAGTTGTCACATCATCCCCAAGTTGAAAGAAATTTCGTCCCGAAATTTGGTAAGCACTCACTGAGGAAGCTAGTTAAGTTGTATGGTTTTCCCGGTTTTCCTGGGGTGTCACATTTAAATCATTCAATTTGGACTTATACATTTTACACAAATAACATATTTTTCACAAGACTTTGTTTTACAAAACAATTTATTTTATACAACTTATTTTTACTTGGTTATTCTTTTAACCATACATTATTCTTTTATTTATACATATCATCTGATTTTATCGCTTTTCAAATTATTTACAAAACAAAACAATTTACAAGGTTCATGACTGAATTTTATTAAACATTTTTCTAAAACCTAAGTCATGAATCCAATTTTCACAAAACCTATGTTACTCACTGGCATTTTTATGCTGACGTACCTATTTTCACATGTGTTTTCAGGAGCTAATGCTTAGGATGATCGTGACACTAGGGCGGACCTGTGCCTTAGAGACTTAAAATGAAGATAGACTTAGTTTAATTATGCTATGTACTCTTTTGGTTCTTGTTTTGAAACTATATATTCCAACTTTGGTTATTGAATAAAATATTATTTTAATTACCATGGTTGTGGAACAATAATTCTGTTACAACACTCCCCGACGTTTCCACCACGATTTGATGTTTTAGGTGGTCGGGGTGTGACATTTTGGGCTAAGCCCAATTTCTTAAATATGTGGGCAATTTCCATAAACCCTTATAAGAGCCCATTTGTAGTAAATAACATGGGCTCGGCCCAAATACATTAATAATATGGACTAAGCCCAACACCTTAAAAGACATGGGCTAGGCCCAAAGACAAAATACATAGGTTAAGCCTAATGACACTAAGATATGGGCTAGGCCCAATGTAAAAATACATGTATAATTTTTATATATATATATTATAAAAATACATTATAAATACGGTATACCTACATGTATAATACGGTACACATACATATAAGAATACGGTATACCCACGCGTATAATACAGTATGCCTACACGTGTTATACGGTATACTTACTACGCATATAAATACGGTATACCTACACATATAAATACGGTATACGTACACGTATAATGCACACAAATACAAGTATACATACGGTATATGTATATGTATAAAAAACTCTAGTACATGATGATATACACACATACACTTGTTGAAGTGTACTCTCTCACTAAGGTTGTATACATACGACAACGTATTTCGACGTTAAAAATAAATATTTTCAACACCTTTGTCGAATAAAGATATACACTTATATTTGTGTAACAAGTATAAAGTCTTGAACCAAAGCATACACCTGAAACAAATGCCAACATATTACTAAAAATACACAAGCATTCCAAAAAAAAAAAAAAAAACGAAATGAAAATAATAACGTTCAAGATGAACAATGAGTACAAGGTCTAGGAAGGACCGACGTATCTAATGAGTTAGAACCCTTGTAGGTTGACTCGCGTTTACGGAACACGTTGATTGAATATCTCTCTCTCGGGAACGCAAAGCTGTGAGTTCATGTCCCCCTTTTCTTTTAATGTTTTCGGTTTACAACTCTCAGGGGGAAATACATGTTAACAAGGGTATGATTAAGCTATGGAATGGATTATTGGATCACGTTCGAATAGGCGCTAACTTAGGCACCATTAATCCTTTTAAGGACCATGGAACAGGGGGTAGATCTATCGGGTACGGGCGAGCCCCACTCACGGGCCTTGTGCAGCCACTTAGAGTGCTTTTGTGTCCCTGTCGAAGTGAATCGACACTTAAATCGTCTACCGGGTTGAGTGCTTCCTATGTCGGCACACATATTAATGTCCTTGCAAAACATTAATGATCACTATATTCATAGACGCTCTACATACCTACTTATAACACTTGAACTTTCAAATGTTTTTGAGATTCATTTGATACTTACGAACTTATAACGCATGAACTCGCTCAAATTTTGTTGATGTTTTCAAACTTACATGTATTTCAGGGAACTAATGGGACTTTGGTGCTGGTATTTACTACGAAGCTTTTGGATTACAAGTTATCGATGTCATCCCTTTTGGAGGGTTTGGTCCATATATCTCATCTTCAATGAGATATAGGATGCAAAGTCTTATGTTTTAAATCTTATGTCAAACTAGTCCTGTTGTAAACTTAAAACTTATGTTGGTTTGTATCCTAAACAACTTATGATGTGTAATATTTTATTATGTCAATGGATGAACATCGTATGTTTTTAATCATGTAGTTGTTTACTTACTTCGTATGCAATGATAACTAATCAAGTTCACAACGCACGCTTCCGCTAATAAACGGGTGTGACAGATTGGTATCAGAGCTTCGATTGTAGTGAACTAGGATTCCTACTCGAGTCTAGTCTACAATCACTAGGATCCTCTCACAAAAACATTTTGTTTTGTAAAATGTTTTTCATTGCATATACAAAGGCACCAAGGTCCGATAATAAAACTCTTTTCAAGGAAACAATGCGAGGACATTAATTGGGGCATAGTATATATGGGATGGACTTGTCGAACTAGAACTGAAACGCACAAGGACAATGTGATTATATTTGATGTGCTGTGTTCAACTATATATATAATAAGTAATGTTATTATTTATTAATATATATGCTCATGTTGTACGGATTATTTTTGCCAGGGTACTATCGCTTCCTCAGCTAGCAGTGGTATCTACGACCCTATGGAGATAGCGTCAGATGACGAGTTTCCACATGTTATTGAGATTGTTTCTTCTTCTGATGAGGACGCGGATGATTTCCAGCCATTCGCACTACCTGATCCTATCTTGGATGGCGAGCCTTTGGAGGGCAACGTTTTAGCTGTGGGGCCACAGCTAAACGAGTTTGTGATTATTGGTCATCTTGATGGAGCTCACAATCGTCGACTGTTGCTCCTCTCGCTGTGGTCCCAGGGTTTATCGTTGTGTCCGATGACGAGGATGACGTCCCCATCATCCATGTCCATCGTTTGGATGATGAGATTGCTGATGGTGAGGCCCTGGACATAGCTATTTTGGAGGTTTCCTCTCCTATCGTTTCTGTAGTAGACATTCCCTCTTCTGATTCTAGCGACGACACGTCATCCTCAGCCATCCGCCGTGCTGGACTACAAGCGGATGCCACTGATAGTAGCTTTGACACCATACCCATCGCTACACAGTCTCTTGTTCATACCCCTGCACCTGTTTCGGCCCCCATCGCTACTCCCGCTGCTGTCCCATCTGATACACCGACACCTCACACTACCCCCGTCACTCCCACTACTGGACACCCACTTTCATCTCATGCTGCTGATCCTCACCATACCGACGCACCTATCCTTTTCTCTTATGAGATTCCAGCACCCTGCCCTGGGAGGGCACTTCTCGACAGCCGACCTATCCCTATGCCCATGTACCAGCTGATCTGTAGGATCGTTTGCTGACCCGATGAGTCGTTCAGAAGAGCACTTAGACTAATCCAGAGGCGGAATTCATTGAATTAGTCTTTGTAAAGCTTGATTTCACACTTTAACGTCTCCTTTATTGATTATATATCAGATTACAAGCACGTGGAGACAATCGGACAGGGCTTCGCCTTTACACCTTCGAAAAACACACACACCAGACTACTCCTGGAACCGCTTATGTGACCATATATATAGGAGTTATGGGCTGCTCATATGGACATGTCCATATGAGCGATCCACATGACTACCAGATGAGTGATCCAACATGATGACCACATAAGCGACCCACCTATTCTACCCTATAAGCGGTCCAATACAATTCAAGATTTCTCGTTTACCGTTCACTATACAATTAGCCCTATCCTAAGACTCGAACTAAGATGTAGTCGACAGACAACTGCACCAACAGACTCCCCCTTGAATGTTGACGGAATCTTCAGTGAGAGTCTTCAATCATTTCCAGCTCTTTACTCTTGTTCGGTCTTCTTCAGGAACTCAGCCTGGAATCAAATCTTCTACAGGAACTTCTCCCTGAAAACATATGCCTGGATCTTTCTCTGGTTTTAACTATCATCAGACTCCCCCTATCATCATGCTAGGATCTCTGTCTGGAAATCGTTATCACCATTGAAATCAACTCCTGGCTTTCTCTGTTTAAGCTCTTCTCTGGTTCTGATATGTCTCCTGGCTATCTGTAGCAACAGGATCAGAAACCTGCAAAACTTAACCACTCTATCACAAATCAGAATAATTGTGATTCAACTTAATGAATCAACTAATCATGTGATACTTTTTACAATTAAACACTGATTCACAAATTTGAAACATTCCAATTTCTGATTCAATCTAATGAATCATTTTAAACATTTCAAACAATTTAACCAACCTGTCTGTTCATCAAGTTTAGCCTTTGAGATTTTGAATATCAGCTTTTCACCATCAGTTGTCGAAAATCTTTTTGGATTTTTTTTTCAAAATAAGAAACATAAAGGCAAAGACAGAAATTTAAATGCAAAACAAACATATTTTGTGAGTTTGTGCAAGAGGATCATATCAGTTTTTGAAACATAACACAAGCACCGTTAAGCTTTTAATCATTTTAAGTTCTAAACAATTCACGTAGATTGACGATATATTTGTCCTCTTAAATTTTCATACAATTTTCAATCTATTCAGGATACTATTTAGGTGTTTTATGAACTTAGTTCAATTCATGTGTCCCACCTCTTGAATATACTCCCGTATCCAGAATCCCAATATTCAGTCTTACAGGTATGAACACTTCAATGATGTCTGTATATAAATTAGGGGAAAGATGCGAGAACTGAGGGATCTCAGGTCAGAACTTCCGTTCAGCAGAGAGATATCAGCTTCGACTTAGCAGTGTGTCCCCTTTAGAGGATCTTTTCAGCTACAACAGATGATTATCAATTTTATTGTCTAATCAACTGAGGGCTTTATGCTATATTTCAATCATTTTGTGGAAAGTATTAGCCAAGGACTAGATCAGAACTACCATTCAGCAGAAGTCCCGGAATAATACCCCAGACAACATAGAGTATAAACACCTAGTATATCAGAATACGAGACCTTTCAAACGAGATTTCAGGGGTTACCTATATATCCAAGTAGTGTTCCCCACGAATTTCACAAGTATGAAATTTTAGGTTTATATCCCGAAAAATCTACTAAATGTATAAAAACCTATCGTCACATCATCAGTGAGACCGTTTATCACATTTGACATTACATTTCTTTAGCGTGCTGTGATAGTCCAACTGATTTACTATCATTTCCTCTTGTTTTGCAACAAAACTCATTTTTAAAATTTTCAATGTTTTTGACATTTTCAAATTTTCTAATTTTTTTTTAAAATTTTACTCCCCCTAAAATCAAAATATGTTTCAATTTTGATTTTCTGAGAAAATTTGAAACAAACTGTACAAAAATGACAACATGATGAGAATCACTTCAATTCTCCATCCACATGGCATAAACAATCAGAACTCCCCCTCACAACAAACTATTTTCCCATTATGATTTCAAAACACTTAAGTTCGTTTTAATCAAAAATGGTTTTTCCCGAAAATATAAGTTTGTTTACCAATCAATTTAGGTACGGGGTTACTTCATCATCTTGTTTTCTAAATTCTTGAATGATAATTAAATCAAGTCCAATTTAATGACCTTGATTTAATCACTTGTAAGATCTATACCAATCACTATCATGCAACCACTTGTAGATTTAGCAATTCAAGCTCTTCAAACCTGTTTTTCAACCAATTACCATCTTTAGGTTGAATTCTCAAGATGCCGATTCCTACTCCTCGCATACAAACCTGGGAGTTCCGGCAAGTCCTGCAACTTTACAAACAGATTTAGAAAGATGCCGATTCATGATCCGCAATACCATCTTGGGATCTCCGGCAAGTCAGGGTTTTTCATTTAAAAAGATCCACCCAAGCCCGACCATCCTTGGGTGTTTTTGATAACTTTACCTCTACCAAAGGCTCCCTTGGCTTTGACGAACCAGAATCATTGCCTAAATGTGGCTTGTCTGATTTTGACCTATCAGATTCATCGCCGACCTGTGGCTCCTTTGTTTCCGAAGAAACAGATTCATCGCCAGGAAGTGAAAACTTCACTTTCTTCTTTTTCTTCTCCTCTTTTGTCCCCAGATTTGTATCTGATGAATTCTTTTTGCTTGTCTTTGCAACTGAGGGAGTAGATTCATCAGAACTTTTATTCTGTGTGTCTCGTGAACCCGAGGACAAAATCTTCTCGAGATACTCTCTCGCCTTCTTCCTCTTCTTCCTCAGTCTGTCTTTCTGCCCCTGTGAAAGTTTTACTTTCTTTTCTTGAGTTGACTGTTCTTGAACTTTAGGTTTCAGAACCTTCTGTTCCTGGGGCTTGACTTTGACTGGAATCTTTGCCGATTTCTGAGAATTAGCACTCAATCTTTCATTTGATTTCCTTTGGCATTCCCTGGCAATGTGACCTTTGATGTTGCAATTAAAACACCGTCTGGTCTCATAACTCCAGTATCAGCAGTTAACAGCAATGTGTCCATGATAGCCGCAGCTGTAACACACTCTGTTATCATACCTATCACCATTTTTAGTCCAGACACTCAAATCAAAGCATTGTTTGGCTTGGTGATATTCTTTTCTCAACTTTGCTGGATTTGGCTTTGAAGCACTGTGGCCCGACCTGCACCACTTATTACCTACAATTTTAGATTTTTCATTTTTTACTTTTTTTAATTTTTTCTTTTGATTGAATGAACGATCTGATGAATTTTAATTATCTTTTTGAACAATTTCTCATTGTTAATCTTTGGTTTCTGTTCTGCTTTCTTCTTCAAAGGTTTTTGCTTCGAGCATTCACCTTTTTCAGTTGATTGCAGAACAGTTTTCTGAAATTTTTCTTTTTTATCATCAGATTTTTCATCACAATCTTTAACTTTGACTTTGTCAAAGTTTGTGACTTTGTCACTCATTGGAACAGAGTTGATTGGTTTTGGACAAGGAATATTTAACTTGTCAGATGAAGTCACAAAACCGATCAATTTCTTTTCAAGTTCATCAATTCTGTTCCTCGAATTCTCAGCTTCACTTTCAAGCTGAGAGATTCTTTCAAGATGAGACTTGATTGAATTTTCATTTTCATTTTTCAAGTTTTTATGAACAGATTTTTCATTTTCCAAAACATTTATCTGTTCTTGAAGTTTCACTTCATTAGCTTTCAGATTTTTGTTCTCCAATTTTATCCAGAAATCTTCATTTTCTGATGATTTCTGTTTGCTTTCAAAAACCTTTACATTTTCTTTCAACTTCTTGTTTTCCAATGTCAAACTGTTCAGATTACTTAACAGTTTGTCATTTTCAACATTCAACTTTTCACAATTTTCCTGAACCAAAAGAATCTGCTTATCATCAGCTTGCTTCACATCTTCTAGCTTCTTGACTTCCAATGTCAAACTTTCCGCATCCTTCAAGAGTTTGTCATTTTCAGTCTTGAAACGGTCACATTTTGAACAAGCTGATGCACAACTTGAGGTTTCATTCTTCACAGATTCTTCAACTTTTGGAGCATCCTTCGTTTCTATCTTGTCGATTCCTGCACGAAAGAGTTTAACAAAATCAAAAGGATTCATATTATCATCAATATAACATTTCCTTTTGATATCATATTTCAGAGTACTCTTTGTTGCAAGAAAACCACAAACTCTTCTATCAACTTCAATTAGTATATCCAGGTCCAATCTATGTAAATTCTTTTCCATCTCAGCCAAAAATTCTCTCCTTTTCTTTTCTTCCTTATAAAACTCTGTTCTTACTTCATTAAAGAACTGATGTTGATAAAGTTTTGGAAAGAAATCTCTCTGTTTTAGTTCAACCATAAACTCATCCCATTTAGCAGGTAAAGCAGTTGTCAATTTTGATAGATATTCATCATTTGACAACTTAATACCCCTATACCACATATTGTCCGTTAAAATTTTAAATCGGTTTTCTATTTCGTTCAATGTTTCCTCCTTTTGGCATATGAATAGTTCAAAACTTTTCGTCCAAATATCCAAGCTCACATTTTTATAATCGGTATCCATATTTCTCATATACCAATTATTGAAATCCTCTAGCTTAATGTTTTCTTGTTCATCAAATACCATCGCCATTTTTCGCAAATCCAACACGTGCTCGTTGACTAAAAATGGATCAACTATTTGTCAGATAAGCGGCCCAAACAAGTAATCACAAGAGCAGACTAAACAATTGTCTTAAAAGCGATCCAAATTGTTCAAATAAACGGTCCAATCTAATTGTCCGGATAAGCGGTTCAAATGATGTCCAAATAAGCGAGCCAAGATTGTTCTTTCGAGCGGTTCCTGATGGCCCAAATAAGCGATCCACAATCAAACGTATAAGCGGTTCAGACTTGTTGTTCGAGCGGACCAGGAATTATCCCTTCGAGCGATTCCTGATGTTTTAATGAGCGATCCAAGGTACTTAATTTGGAGCGATCCAAGGTTAATCCGTCCGAATGAGCGATCTAAGGTTTGTCCTAATGAGCGGTCCAAGAACAGTTCGGTCGAGCGGTCCAACAATGTTCAGAAACGCGATCCAATTTCGGACAACAATTTGATCCACTATTTCTTTGAATTTCAACACCAAACTTTCCAGGATTTGTCTATACACAATTGCGCACAATCTGTGAAAAATTGAGCGAATTTCAACCGTGAAATCTCTTCGAATCAGAAAAAGAAGGTGTAGAAGTGAGAATTTCGAGCAAAAATCGAGCTAAACAGCAAGAACTCTTCATCCTGAGCTCTGATACCACATGTAGGATCGTTTGCTGACCCGATGAGTCGTTCAGAAGAGCACTTAGACTAATCCAGAGGCGGAATTCATTGAATTAGTCTTTGTAAAGCTTGATTTCACACTTTAACGTCTCCTTTATTGATTATATATCAGATTACAAGCACGTGGAGACAATCGGACAGGGCTTCGCCTTTACACCTTCGAAAAACACACACACCAGACTACTCCTGGAACCGCTTATGTGACCATATATATAGGAGTTATGGGCCGCTCATATGGACATGTCCATATGAGCGATCCACATGACTACCAGATGAGTGATCCAACATGATGACCACATAAGCGACCCACCTATTCTACCCTATAAGCGGTCCAATACAATTCAAGATTTCTCGTTTACCGTTCACTATACAATTAGCCCTATCCTAAGACTCGAACTAAGATGTAGTCGACAGACAACTGCACCAACATGATCACTTGTCTACACGATACCCCTCACCACGTATGTCTGAGTCTGATCCGTACCATCCATGTCATGGTCCTGTTTTCACTCCCGATGATGTTACTCTTTCTTTACAGCTACAGATTTGAGTCCTCTCCCGCCAGGTCTGGGAGTTGCAGCAGTTTAGGGATTCTATGCCACCACCACCAGCAGCCTATCCCCCACCACCTATTCCACCACCACCATCACCACCACCACCACCATCTCCGCCACGTTCACACCCACTTGCCAGTCTCGAGGCTCGTGTGCTCACCTTGGAGCAGCGAGCCAACCCGTCAGATACCCGTATGGGTCATGTACTGGATGAGATGGATCAACTCCGCAGTCTGGTTGTCCCTACCCCACCTCTATCTCTTCCAGCCCCCTAGTTATCTTTTATTTGCAGGTACTTTTGTGTGGGAGTTGCAGACCCACTTTCATGTACATATGAAGACCTAGTATGAGCTGAAGACACTTGAAGATTTTGGAAGACCAATGTAGAAGAAAAAGACTTACTATTTTTGTGTATTATGACTTGTACGCCCGGGGTTGTGTAGCCTCGAGTCCTTTTGTTTCTTCTACAAAACAATGTATCAAGTTGTCTAATATATGAAAGCTCAATAGTTTGTTTTCTTTATTACACATTGTTGCTTATACATGTGCATGTGTTGCTTATGTGATTGCCTGTTTGGGTGATGTGATGATTATTTATCTACTATGTGTACCTTGGTAGACTGTATTTATCATCAAATATGTGTCTAATCTTCGCGATACTTCTTATTAGAAGACAATGCCGCCAAGACGAAACACCAACGCAAACCCACTACCGAGAACATAAGCCGAACTGAATGAGCGCATCTCTCAGGCGATTGCGCAGTACGAAGCCAACCGCTCCGAGCATTGCGGTGGTACTGGAGGTACATCAGGAAACAATCCCCCTTCCGGTAATGTTAAGTCGTCTATGATGCATTACAATACTCTCGTATATTCTATTCTCGCTTTGACAATGCCCATTCATGGTTTGTTGTTGCAAATGTTTCAGGTTGCATGTACAAGCAGTTTTTGGACTGCAAACCCCTGAACTTCGATGGAACAGGAGGTGCCGTAGCATTTGTACGTTGGGCCGAGAAGACAGACTCAGTCCTAAGAATGAGCAAATGCCTTCCTGAGCAAAGGGTCACCTACATTTCTGGGCTATTCTTGGATGGGGCGCTTTCATGGTGGAACCTAAAGGTTCAGACAAAAGGGGAAACAACTGCGTATGCTATGAGCTGGGAAGAGCTCCAGGAGCTGATGAGGAAAAAGTACTGTTCGAGGGCTGAGATCCAGAAACTTGAGACCGAGTTTTGGAATTTAAAAATGATCGGATCTGATATTGCTGGTGTTGGTGCAGTCATCTGTCGTCTTCGTCTAATGTCGAGTCTCAGTCACGGTGCGGATCCGATCAGACATGACATCACGAGTGACATCACCCATGGTGACATCACAAGTGATGTCATGATGCAAAAATTCTATGATCATCATCAACAGCAAACGACAAAAGGGTTAAATGAAGTCAAAAGTTCATAATCTCCATGTTTGTTGATTGGACCAAATGGAGGTCCAATGAGACATCACCTCTAGGAGAACCAATGAGATGTTGAGTATGAAAGGTCCAATCAAGAGATGACAAGAAGAGTTCATGATAGTCAAACTTTACAGATCGTTTTTATGGAAATGGTGGAACCGCTTTTAAGGTTATCATATGGAACCGCTTTTTCGTCAATAGGTGGAACCGCCTTTACGGCATATTAGTTGAACCGCCTTTATGGCATCTTGTTGGAACCGCCTTTGTGGCATGTATCTATGGGCGGTTCACAGCTAGTATAAATAGGTAGTTTGTCATTTCATTTGTAACGTTTTTCAGATCAGGTACCGAGGTATTGCCGGTTTTCCTTGTGAATGTAAACATTGTAAAATCAATATACAAGAGGATTAAAGTGTAATTCAAGCTGTGTATATGTCCATTTCTTTGTTTCCGCCGCTGAAACGGATTTGAGCTCTTCCGAACGACTCGTTTAGGTCGAAGTCCGATCCTACAATTGGTATCAGAGCCAAGGAGGAGGAGATCTCGCATATACAGCTCGTGTTCATCATTTTTCTGCTTCTACACCTTTCTTTTTCGAAAAACGCAACTTTTTACGGTCAAAATCGGTCCAAATTCTCACAATATGTGCGGAATCATGATTTAACAAAACCTGGAAATTTTCAGACCTTAATTCGGCTTAAATTTGATTAAAATTGAATTTTTGCTTAAAAGCGGTTCGTGTTTGCTGACATCACCTCTGGAACCGCTCGAAAATACTGTCTGGAACCGCTCGAAAATATTGTCTGGAACCGCTCGAAACTATTGTCTGCTGGAACCGCTCGAAAATATTGATGTGGAACCGCTCAAAAGTCTCTTTGAATCGCTCATGAAAACATCATGAACCGCTTTTTGTACATACGTGGATCGCTCTTAGTTGGACCGCTCATTTGACTTCTTGTGTTATGAACCGCCCGAACAGTTGTCATTCATGAACCGCTCATATGTTCACATAACATACGTGGATCGCTCATAAGACATCGTTATAACATACGTGGATCGCTCATAAGGATTTTACCACCGCCCAATTAATGTGTATTTGACAGATCATTAAAAACAAAAATAACCGCCCCACTTACATTTTTTACCCAATAGAATTTGTTAAGTACCGCCGCCTTGTTTGTTCATATGTTGTCATTATAGAATATGTTGTCAAACTCTTTCATTAAATAGTCCACCGTCCCATATAGCTTTTATTTGCCGCCCACTTTACAACAACCCAACCCTTACGGCCCAATCACATCCTCCACCGCCCATTTGTTGTTTCTTTATTAGTTTTAGTTGCCGCCAATTATGTCACCCAAGATCCATTTGGCCTTATCAAATCACTGATATTCACCACCCTTGAATAGTTGTTATACTCACTAATTCAACAGCTAATAAAAAAATATGTCAATTAGTGGTTAATTTTTTTTACATATGTTAGTTGTACTTTGTGAGAAAGGTTTCAGGGTCATTTGATAGTGTTGTTTCGGTTCACACGGGGTGAATTCAAGGAGGGAACATGAAGTGAATATAGGTTTCAAAGCGTCAAGTCGATTGAAGGACGGGCAAAGTTGTTTGAACAGTCAGTTTGTTTAAGTGTGGTCAGTTAGAGTGAAATTGCCAGTTTGTACGGTTCGAAGTTCAAAAGTTTCAAAGGGTCAAGTCAATTGATTCGGGTTCTTGAAAGTTCGTCAGTTTGTTCGAAAAAGTGTCAAGTCATCTGTATTTGATCCGAGTCATCGCTGTCCGCTCTGTGTGTCAACCCTCAATACGCACAGAATTGATTATCAGTTCGAGTACTAGTTTGTTGTTGTTAATTGATAAGTTTTAAACTGATCGTGTGTTGTTTGTTTGTGTTACATCAGGTATTGCCCGAAGTATTATTTGATTCTTGAAGCATGGATTCGGAGTTTTACAACGCGTTCGCTACAACTCCTGCTAGTCCGACCGACATTGCTAAGAACATGACAATGGAGAATGAAACCGGAACGATGCAAAAACCCCCGAAATTGATGGGGATTGAAGATTATCACGGATGGAAGAAACGTTTCGAGAATTGGGTGCAGGCGAATCATCTAAAAGCCTGGGAAAGCATCGAAACTGAATATGAGAGGCCAAAGAATTCAGTGGGTCTTGATAAAATCATTTCAGAGCTTACGGATCAAGAGAAAGAGAGTTATAAAGGAGAGAAAATGATGATCAACTTGTTACAGCAAGCAGTAAAGGAAGATATATTTGTGTTGCTTCAACATGATGACAGTGCGTATTCTATCTGGGAAGCTCTTAAGAAGAAGTTTGAGGGTAGTACTGAGATGTTACAGAGTAAAGCAGCTTTACTAAAGAAAGAGTTTGAATTGTTTACTTGCATGCCTGGTGAAACAACAAAGACTCTTATTGAAAGATACTGTCATCTCGTACGCACTATGACATTATTAAAGATTACAAAAACTCCAGCTGAATGGGTTGAAAAGCTTGCTGATGCGTTACCGCAAAAGGAATGGGGCACATATCTGATGATATTGAAGAATTCCGGACAGTTTAGCAGGCTATCGATTGCACAGTTTATAGAGAAGTTGGAGGCACAGGATCTAGAGCAGCAGAAAATAGCCAGAATGAACAGTTCTACTCATCAGCAGGATATCAAATTGTACTATAAAGGAAATGTTCAAACTGCTGAAGCCAGTCCAAAGATACAAACCGCTTTTAGTGCTGGAAATCAATCTGAACCAAGCAGTCAAGGATCTGTAAACACTAGTGGGTTTTCAACGGTGAATCCTCCAAGTGCTCAAAATACATCAGTCGGAAATGGGCATCTGTTACAATGCAATGTGGCTCTACATCTTCAAAACGGACAGAATTATTCTGAAGAAGTTGTAAAGAGTCATATGGGATTGCTGGTCACTGCATTGGAAGCTTATGAAGGGTTGATTGCCGGAAGAATTGGCAATCCAATGCTGACAAAAGAAGACTATGACCAGATTGATGCAGAGGAGCTAGAATTGATGGACATCAAGTGGGCCTTGGCGAGTGTTTTGAGGAGAGCTGAAAAGTTTAGATTGGTTACAGGGAGAAATGATTTCTTGGATGCAAACCTTTCTAACTTAGGATTTGATAAATCTAAAGTTGTTTGCTTTCGTTGCAGGGAGAAAGGCCACTTTAAAAGAGAGTGCAAGAATCAGCAGCCAAGAGGAGAAAAGGAATCTTCTGGGAAAGATGATTATTATAGGAAGACCATTTATCAGCAAATCACTCATCAACCGCATCAACAAAGAGAACCTCAAACGGCACATGGAAGAATGATCGAGGATGCAAACAAGAAAGCTTATTTTGGTATTGCTGATCAAGATGATGAGAAAATGGCTGAAGGATTTAGCTGGGACAAATATATCCCAGCTGATTCAAATGTTAAAGCGTTCATTGCACACATTATTCAAAAGCCAGAAATGCTGAAGGAATGGATGGAAGTGTTATCTGATGAAGAGAAGAGTGAAGATGAAAGATCTGTTTCTTCCGAAAATAGTTCATCAGAAACAAGTGATAGTGATGAAGAAATTGAACAGATTAATATTGGAAAAACTCACTTATCTTCTGATAGCTTTGAATTTTATTTTGCAGAAAAACTGAAGAAACTGAAAGAGAAGAAAGCTGCAAAGGAGATAAAAGAAGTCAAAGTGATTGAGAAGATTGTGGAGGTTGAAAAAAGAGTTGAAGTCGAGAAGATCGTTGAAGTCACAAAACCCTGTCTTAAATGTTTAGAGTCGTGTAAACAATGTATAGAGAAAGACGAGAGGTTTAGCGAGCTAGAAAAGCTGAAAGAACAGTTGTTGTTTGATGTAAAAAACTTGAAAAAGTCGTATGATGTTTTGAATAGGAATGTGAATGGTCTGGAGACGACTAACTCAGAAAGAGAGAAAGCTTTGAAGATGTTGAATGCTACCATGATGACAAAGCAGAAAGAGATTAACATGTACATCGAAGAATGTGCAAAGTTGAAGAAAGCGTTAGAGAATGAAGCAGCTGAGAATGAAAGAATCCGAAGATTGCTGCAAAGTTACAAAGGTTGTGACTATGTAATGGATAGAATTTATCCAACGGTTGAAGGTTTCGAGGTGTTTAAAGATGAAGAAACAAGATCAAAGAAGAAAACGGATACTGGTAAGAAACAGGGTGTCTGTTATAATAGGTGTCCGCCTCCGATTTGGGAAGGGTATTCACCTAGAAAACCTAACGAGGAAGAACTAAAACAGGCGGTCAATATTAAACTAGAATCCGAGATAACCGATGTTTTACCGGACAATATTGACGTCACGTTCACAGCGTCCGACACAGATCATGAGTCCGAACTGATAAAACGAGTGGTCGATCAGGTGTTGGATAAGGATGAGGAGTCAGAGTCAAAGTCCGAGTCCGAAAGTTCGTGTCAGTCAGTCAGGAGTTCGAGTTCGTCCGAAAAGAGTTCGAATTCATCGGGAAAACGGGTTTATAGTAAAGAATTTTTGCTATCAAAATCTAATTTGAATGATGAAACGTTTGAAGTTGCATATACTTTGAATGGTTCTGACAAATTATATTTTGATAAAGAGTTTCCAATTAGAGTTGTTAAACCAGAAATGATTAAAAAGGTTTTCAAACTAACAGAAATCAATATTTCTGAAATAAAAGATGAAAATCTTATTGTAAAACCTAAATTTTACACCTCAAGAGTTCAACAACGACTAAACAAGAAAAAAGGTTACAATTCTGGTTCGGGTTTTCAAAAGAAACCAAACCAAAATCGTAGCTACAAAAAGAAAGGTCTTGGTTTTACTCCACCAGAAAATTATAAAAATGAAAAATTTTCTAAAACAAATACAAAATTTGTTTCAGGTACAAGCTCAGAAGAGGAGAAGAAGTGCTCATTCTGGAAACAATCTAACCAAGAGTTTCTAACTGAGAAGAGAAAGAATAGAGCTTACGTGCAGAAAGAAACCAGAACCTGTTTCCGATGCAATGAAGCCGGTCACATTGCATGGAACTGTCCAAAAGCGACGAATACAAAACAGGGAGTTTCTGGAAAATTGAAACAAGTTGTAGTTGATAAAACCGAACCTCCAACTGAACAATTTAAAGTTTTCAAAAATTCAACATTTGAAGTTGGTGAATGTTCGAAGAGATTTTACAAGCGAAGTGTAAAACTTGACAACCAAAAATGGGTTGTTAAGAAATCTGAGGTAAAATCTGGCGATGAATCTGATTCCACAAAATCAGAGGAGCCACAGTTTGATGAGAGTGATGAAAACTCAGTTCCTTCAATGGATGACGAGAACTTTCCACCATTGAGGACTGAGAATTTTAAAAGAAAAGTTGGAAAGACTGAAGTCTCAAATCAGGATCATTCTGAAAAGGATAATTTTGATGTTGAGAAAGCTTTTAACGGGAATGTAAAGAAAATTTTCAGTAAAATGGTTGATGGGAAAGTGAAAGGGGTAAAAGACTTCTATGCTAAAAAGACAGCAACCTACACCCCAACTAAATCCGAATTGAAATCACCCAAGGCTGGTCAGGCTTGGGTGGACATTTTCTTTGCTTGAAAAACCTGACTCGCCGGAGATCCCAAGTTTTTATCGTGGATCATGAATCGGCATCCTTCTAGTATTTGAGAAGTTTGAATGTTTGTGTTTAATGCTTAAATGTTTTTGTTTACAGGTTGAAGGACTACGCCGGAGTTTCCAGGTGGGTAATTGTGAAGCAGGAATCGGCATTCTGGTTGAAAATGGTAATGTAGAGGTCACATTCCTACAAGTGGTAACCATTGTATCTACAGGTGGTAATCTTGATCCCACAAGTGGTAATTGTGGTTAAATTTTGAGATGTTTGGATACTTTGAAGTGTTTACATTTACAAGTGATACAGAAGGTTCTTAGAGGCAAATGGTAAATCAGGGACATTAAATTGTACTTGATTTACTATTCATGACAAAAGATAGACAAGATGATGAACCACATCCCCGTTTTAAAATTGATAAACCTACAAGTGGTTGATATCAACACAAATTTATTTTCCGGAAAAATCATTTTGATTGAAACAAACTTAAGTGTTTTGAAATCTAAATGAGAAAATGATTTGTGATAGGGGGAGTTCAGATTGTTTATGCCTAGTGAATGGCGATTTGATGTGATTCAGTGTCAGTTGTCAAGTTTCTGTATAGTTTGTTTTACTTTTTATGTTTCTAGTAGGTAAAAATTTAGAAGTTTTCAAATTTTTCTTTAAAATGTGTTTGCATTTTAGGGGGAGTAGGGAAATTTCAGAAAATCCAAAAACATTTGAAAATTTGAAAAAGCCAAAAACATGATAAAATTCAAAAATGAGTTTTGTTGCGAAAAAGAGGAAATGATAGTACATCAGTGGACTATCACGGCACGCTAAAGAAATGAAAAGTTAAAAAGTGTTAAACAATCTTACTGCGGATGTGTCAGTAGATTTTCACACATTTAGTAAATTGAAACGAGATATAAACTTAAATCAAACTTGCTTAATTCGTGGGTAACTATTCTTGAATATATGGGTAACCCCCGAAATCTTGTTTGAAAGGTCCCGTATTCTGAGATACTAGGTCTTTATACTCAGTGATATCTGGGGTATTATCCCGGGACTTCTGCTGTATGGAAGTACTGACCTAGTCCCCGGATAATACTTTCTGCTAAAGCTTTGAAACATAAGCTTCGCCCTTAGCATGCTGATGAAACAATAAAATTGATAGTCGCTGCTGTTGAAATGCAAAAAGATCCTCTAAAGGGGACCCACCAAAAGTCGAGCCGTCATCTCTCTGCTGAACGGAAGTTCTGACCTGAGCTCTCACGGTTTCGCATTTAACCCCTGTACAGATATCATCTGTGGTATACTCACCTGTAAGACTGAATATTTGGGATCTGGATACGGGAGTATATTCAAGTGGAGTGATACACAATTAAGTTTAAGTCTCTAAAACATTAATATCGTATCTCGAATCGATTGAAATTTGTGTTGAAAATTTAAGTGGACAAACATACTGACAATCTAGGTAAATTGTTTAAAACTGAGAATGTTTAAAGCTTAACGGTGTTAGTGATTTGTCTCAAAACTGATATGATCCTCTTGCACGAGCTCACAAAAAATATTGTTTGTAAATATTTCATTTCTGCATTTCAGTTTCTCTTTCAGAAAAATTCAAAAATATTTTTGGTGTGTTTTAGCATAAATTTTTGAAAATTCAAAAAGATTTTCGACAACTGATGTTGAATAGCTGATTTTCAAAATTCCGAGTGCTAAACATGATGAGCAATACTTGAGGGGGAGTGTTTGTATGAAATTAAAATGTTTTCATAATCTAACCTTTTCAAGTGGTTCATCAAAATCTGTGTTTGTTTTGAATGAGAATCTGGATTGGTGCAAGTTCATATGTTTAAAATATGTATGTGAAAGAAATTTACTCTGAGGTAGAGTTTTTGCAGGAAAGCCAGACGTCGATCCTGAAGATGTTGCTGAAGATCAAAGGAATGCCAGCAAATCGAGAGGGGGAGTCTGAAGATAGAGAGAGAGAAGTCCAAAGACTGATAAAGACTGAAGTCGTTGAAGACTCGACACTTTAGACTCGTCAACATCTGAGGGGGAGTCTGTTGGTGCAGTCATCTGTCGTCTTCGTCTAATGTCGAGTCTCAGTCACGGTGCGGATCCGATCAGACATGACATCACGAGTGACATCACCCATGGTGACATCACAAGTGATGTCATGATGCAAAAATTCTATGATCATCATCAACAGCAAACGACAAAAGGGTTAAATGAAGTCAAAAGTTCATAATCTCCATGTTTGTTGATTGGACCAAATGGAGGTCCAATGAGACATCACCTCTAGGAGAACCAATGAGATGTTGAGTATGAAAGGTCCAATCAAGAGATGACAAGAAGAGTTCATGATAGTCAAACTTTACAGATCGTTTTTATGGAAATGGTGGAACCGCTTTTAAGGTTATCATATGGAACCGCTTTTTCGTCAATAGGTGGAACCGCCTTTACGGCATATTAGTTGAACCGCCTTTATGGCATCTTGTTGGAACCGCCTTTGTGGCATGTATCTATGGGCGGTTCACAGCTAGTATAAATAGGTAGTTTGTCATTTCATTTGTAACGTTTTTCAGATCAGGTACCGAGGTATTGCCGGTTTTCCTTGTGAATGTAAACATTGTAAAATCAATATACAAGAGGATTAAAGTGTAATTCAAGCTGTGTATATGTCCATTTCTTTGTTTCCGCCGCTGAAACGGATTTGAGCTCTTCCGAACGACTCGTTTAGGTCGAAGTCCGATCCTACAGCTGGGTATATATAACGCTTCCACGATTTGTCAAGGGTTGTTACCTACTTAGTGGAACTTGAGTTTAAGCGGATTGAGAGGTTCATCTGGGGATTTGCTCTCAAAATTTTGAGCATGGTTACTTCTTCCAAGCCCCCTACAATCAGCGATGCGATTGACTTAGCTGTCGCCCTCACCGAGGAGGCTCTTCGTTTAAACAAGCTTTCAAAGTCTGGTGCTAACAAAAAGGGGACACATGTGGAGTCTACAAGTGATAACAAACGGAAGTTTCAAACTTTAAGAAAAGCACCCGAGCAAATAATGACAACTCGAATGCTAGCAAGCGAAGGGAAGTGAACTCACCCTGTGGTACTAAAGCTTATGTGGCAACCAACGAAACCAGGGGTAAAGGTTAATAGGGGTCCAAGCCCAAATGTGATAGATGCAAGCTTCATCATGAAGGCCGTTGCACGAACGTTAAGTGTGAAAAATGTGGTAAGGATGGGCATAGCAAAGAAACATGCTGGGTAGGAACGGGAAGGAGAAACGTAAACCGTGGAGGAAATGGTAACAATAATCAGGGTGGAAATGGCAATGGTGTTGATGCATAGAATGTCTGTTGACTGCGTCTGCATGAAGTCTTAGGTCAAGATTAGTCAACATAGGGTCTAGAATGTCAATATTGTATTTTGTATTAAGGTTCCGCTTGGTTGTACAAAAGGTTCCACTTCATTGTCATATAGGTTTCGCTTATAAGGTATTGAAGAGGTTTCGCTTGAAGGGCATGTCTTACAAGCGAAACCAATAGGGCTATATATAGTCAGTTGAAGCGAATCATAGCGGTTGTTGATGTTCACTGAAGCGAACCTGTTGAGAGCATTTGGTACTGAAACTCTGTTAAAACTGATTCAAATTGCAATAAAAGAGAGGGAATTGAATAGGAAAAGCTGTGTTACTTCACATATATTGATTCCGCCTTTATACGTGAAGATGAACTATCTCTACTGACTATTCAGGGTCGAAACACGGTCCAACAAGTGGTATCAGAGCTCAGGACGAGGAGTTCATACTACTACAGCTTGAATCTGCAGAAATCTCTCATTTCTACTCACTTTCTCTCATTATTTTTCAGTTTGAAGTGGTTCCTACGGTTGAACTGGCCTGAATTTTGACTATATTGTGAATTATACAGTATTAACAAATCCTAGAAAGTCTCAAGTTAAAATTCAGACTAAAACATGGTGAAAATTGGCTAGAACTAGGTTCCGCTTGAAAAGACTTAGTTTCGCTTGTAAGACCTAGATCCGCTTGAAGGTTCCGCTAGAAATACTGCTTTCGCTTATATATTCCGCTTGTATGACATAGTTCCGCTTGAAACTGCCAGTTAGTTCCGTTTATTTGGATGTTTCGCTTGATTGGTTTCGCTTGAAGGATCTGTTAGTTTCGCTTGTAGTGAAAATCTGATAGTTTCGCTTGAACGAACACCAGTGGTTTCGCTTATTGTGACAACTTGATTAGTTCCGCTTGTCATCATTGATTGTTTCGCTTGTTTGTCAGTTTTCAAAATCTTGAAAATTTTTCTAAGTGTTTGTTAACGTTACAGGTACATTCACGATGGATGATATTTTCTTGAACCCGTTTAGCGACATGTATGCATTTGCAGGAAATACCGGAAACGATGATACATCGTCAAGCAATACAAACGAGAACCCGCCAAAAGAAAAGAAAAGAGAAGCTTGGGAATCGGAAAGTGCATTTGGAACATTCAATAAACCCCCAAAGCTTATGGCTATCGAGGAGTACAGTCGGTGGTCCAGAAAGTTTGAAGATTGGATGATGGCATTTGCATTTCCAAGTTGGAAAAGTTTGAAGAACGGATATGATAATGGAAACAAGAATGGTGAAGCATTAACGTCGTCTGATGAGATTGATTCGTTTGTAGCCGAACAAAAATGTGTGGCTTTGTTGTTCCAGTCTGTCCGGGAAGACATTATTTCTTTGATCGATTATTCGAACACAAAAGATCTTTGGCAAAAGCTAGAAAAGAAGTGTCTAGGAAGTACTAAAATTGTAAAAAGTAAAAAGAAACTTCTTAGGAAAGAGTTCGATATGTTCGGTTCTCTTAAGAATGAGTCAGTTTGTAAGATGATAGAAAGGTTTGGTCATCTGAAGCTGGAATTATCATGATACGATATCACATATTCTGATGATGAACTTGTTGATAAACTGTTCGATTCATTACCAGACGAGATGGATTGGAGATATTATGCGTTGATGTTGAAGAATACTATTGCTCCTGAAAATCTGAAATCGGATTTGGTGATTGAGAGACTTGAAAGTCACGAACTGGAATTGAAGAAGACGTACAAAGTCAATCACTCTTCTTATCAACAAAATCTGGATCTATACTATCCGAAAAGCATGATGCCGAAAGCTACTTCTCCCAAGACTGCATTTTCAGCTGAGAATGTTTCTTCAGTAAGCAAAGAAAGTCAAAGCAGTGGAAGTCACAGTGGTTATCACAGTGGATCTTCATCTTCTGCAAATCGTTCTGATGCAAAATTTTCATGCAACATCGCAATAGATTTGAAGAATGCACAGAATTTTGACGAGGAGTCGGCTAAGCAACAAATGGTATTCTTGGCGTCTGTGTTGGAATCATATGAAGGATTGGTGGCTGGTAAGATCGGGAACACAAATCTGACGAAGGAAGATTATGACCAGATTGATCCTGAAGAAATGGAGCTGATCGATATTCGTTGGGCAATGGCAAGTGCTGTTTGTAGAGCACAACGCTTCATGGAAATTACCAGGAGAAAGACGATCGGTGGTCCGTCTACCAAGCTGGGTTTCGATAAATCCAAAGTGACATGCTTCAAATGTAAGCAGAAGGGTCACTTCAAACGCGAATGCAAAAATGCTTATGCTGATGAGTCGGAGAATCCTTTCAAAGATGATTATTACAAGAAGGCGATTTATCACCAGAATAAATCTGAGCCGCCTTGATTGAAGCAGGCTGAAGATAACAAAGACAAATCTAGAGCTCTTGCGGTGATCTATGATGATGAGGGGTATTATTGGAACAAAGAGGTTCTACCGGAAGAAGACGCGGTTGGTTATGCGTTTATGGCGAAAAATGAACCTATTCCGTGGAAAGACAATCGTACTGAAGAGCAGAAGTATAGATACAGAAAAATGATTGCTGAAAACAAGATCATTAGAGTGTCTGGTATCTATTTAGATGCAAAGCGAGCGAGAAGATGGGATCCGGACAGAGAGTGTTACTTGGATCCGTATGGAAACATCGCGATCGACGACAAAACACTGGATATTGAAGCCATCATCAAGGAGTACAAGGAAGAGGATGAGTATTGGCAGCACAAATGGTGGGGAACTCCAACTGAGAAAATGATAGAAGAAGAGAAAGAGAAAGAACAGAAAGAAAAAGAAGAGATCGAGGAAGCAAAGAAGGTTGATACGGGCATTATCGATACTACGCATGAGTTGACTGCAGTGAACCTGGGAAAAATGGCTGACAAAGTGCTAGCTGCTAAAGTACTTGAGGTAGACTCTAACTCCGTGTCTGAGTCAAAAGGCCAGGTCAGTCCAAACTCGTCAACAAATGCATCAGGTAAAAAGGTCGAAGGAAATGCTGATTGCAAACATTGCAGCAAAGAATGCAATTTTTGTAGCACTGTCACGTATCTCAACGGTGAGAAAATTAAAAATCTGACAGCAAAGGTCAGAAGCGTTGAGGATCAGATTCTTGGTCGTGACAAAACAGTTAAAGCTTCAACTGAACGGATAAGAGAATTAACTGCTCAAATTGAAACTGATAAAATTGAACATGAAAAAGTTAACGTGAAAATGAAAAGTTAATTCTTGAAAACCGTCAGATTTCTGAAAAATTTGAAAAACTCAAAAGCACAGTAAAAGATAGTGATGATCGAAATGGTAAAACTTTTAAAGAAAACGAACATTTAAAAGCAGTGGTTAGAATTAAAGAAGAATCAATCAACAAACAACTGGATGAAATCGCTAAATTGAAACTTAAAGTTCAAGAGGCTGAAATTGAAAACGAGCGAATCTAGTTGAAGCTTAACAGTTATAGCTCCGCAAGCTTTGTGTTGCAGCACATTGTTCCCAAACCCATCAGGAAAAACAAAGCTGGCGAAGACGTGTATTCTGATGGAACCGAGGTGGGTTTTCACAAAGTTCCACCGCCGATTTTGCATAATTACACGAAAAAGGAATCTGGGTTGGTTGAACTTGAGGAAGTGAGTGAAGTTAAACTTCCAGAGAATATTGATGTCACGTTCACATCTTCCGATGATGATAGTGTTCAAAATGATGTGGTAAAAGGTGTTGTTGAAAACGTGTTAAAACCGGATGGTGACACTACTGAGGAGGATGGGTGTTTCTTGGACAAATACATTCCGAAACAAAAGTCCAAGAACAACTTAAAGGAAGAATCAAATCTTGTCATGTACAAGATGTTAGGTTCGGATAAGTTGTTTTCGGATTCAGAGTTTCTGATCGAGAATGTAAACATGAAAAAAATTGACAAATGTTTTCAAACTGGTCGAAGTCGAATTGTCAACAGTGAACAATCTGAGTCAAAAGAAAAATAAAATGAAGTTTGAGAAAGAAAAGGTTTACAACAAGAAATCTGTTAATCCACCGCGTTTTTACAATAACAACAGTAACAACTGGTCGGGTGGTTATCAGGGGGGTAAATCGTATCCGAAATGGAATGTTCAAAACAAGAGGTTTGTTGAGAAGAAAAAGTTTGTGAACAGTTCGAGTTCACTTGCTGATGAAGAAAAAGAAATTTTTTCAAAATCTAACAAAGAATTCTTTGAGAAAAGAGTTTCTCAGTCTCAATCTGAAGGCACAAGTCGAGTGGCTGATACTCGAACTTGCTTTAGATGTAATCAAGTTGGTCACATTGCACGAAAGTGTACCAATGTGAAGCCTAAGACTGAAACTGTGAAAACTCAACAGAAGAAAGTTGAAGTGAAGGGTAAAACACCAATCGTTGTTGAGAAAAAGAGTATGAAAAATGAACCCGTAAAGAAGTTGGTAATTCAAAACGATAAATTTTACAAAAGGGTTGCATTATCTCAGCAAGTTTGGAAGCCAAAAAGTGAAAAGAAAATTTCAAATTCTGAGGTGAAAAAGGCTGAAGAATCAATTACGGTTGATTATGATGCAAATTTCCCACCTCTCAAGGCTGAAAATTTCAAAATTCAAATTGCGAGAGTCAAGGTTACACCTAAGGCTGATGTGGCCTGGGTGGACTCGATATTTGACTAAACAGTTTAAATTGCCGGAGCTTCCTGGATCGCGAAGCATGAATCGGCATCTTTCTTGAAGTTGTTTAAGTGATAGTTTGTTATGTGCAGGATCTTCCAAAACTTGTATCCAGATGGATCATGGATAGTGGAGCATCAAGACATATGACAGGGAAGACCGCGTTGCTGTATGATGTGAGAAACATTAACGGTGGTTACGTAGGGTTTGCTGGTAATCAAGGAGGAAAGATTATAGGTGAAGGGACGTTATCCAACGGAATCGTAACGTTTGAGAGAGTTAACTACATCGCTGAGCTGGAGAACAACCTGCTGAGTATCTCCCAGATCTGTGACAGGATGTATACTACTCATTTCACTGACAAAGAATGTTTGATCTTGAAACCGGGATTTGTGATACCTGAGGAATGGATCATCATGAGGGCACGAAGAGTCAATGATCTGTACGTGTTGGACATGAGCGTAGCTACTACAACTACGGGTCAGGCTCATTGTTTTGTGTCCAGAGCAACTGAGAAAGAATCAAGATTATGGCACCGGAAAATGGGGCATATTCACCTAAGGAAGATGAATCACTTGGTGCATAATGATTTGGTGACAGGAGTGCATGTCAAAGGTTTTCATCTGGAAGGGGAGTGCATAAGCTGTGTCAAAGGCAAACAGAAGAAAAAGTCACACCCTACAAAGCAAGTTAATTCAGTTTCAAGACCATTGGAAAGACTTCACATGGATTTGTTTGGTCCAGTGAATTTCAAGAGTATAACAGGAGATTATTACTGTTTGGTCGTGACTGATGATTATTCCAGATTTTCGTGGGTTTCATTTTTGAAATCGAAACACGAAACGTTTGATAGTTTGATGGCATTGTTTAGGAGAATTGAGAATCTGTACCAGAGGCCTATCAGTAGAATTCGAAGTGTTAATGGTACTGAATTCAAAAACAGTAAGATGGAAGAATTTTGTGATGAAAGAGGTATACTGCATGAGTTTAGTGCTCCGTACACTCCTCAACAGAATGGAGTAGCAGAACGCAAGAATCAGACGCTAATCGAGACGGCTAGAACTATGCTCGCAGATTCTAAGTTACCAATTAATTTCTGGGCTGAAGCTGTTTCTGCTGCATGCTATACGCTCAATAGGGTTCTTACTGTTAAGAAGTTCAACAAGACGTGTTTTGAGCTAATCAATAACCGCAAGCCGAATTTGAAGTATCTAGAACCGTTCGGGTCACCCTGTACAGTTATAGAGCCTCATGAAAAGTTTGGTCCAAAGAGCATCGAGGGAATCTTTGTTGGTTATGCTAATCTAATGCGACGTGTCTTCATTCCAAATGAGAAGCGGATTATTGAAGCAGCGAATGTTGAATGTCAAGGTTACACTATGCTGCCACAGAATCCTGGCGATTCATGGAAATATCATTATGATAAACTTTGGGATTCGTTTGACATGAGAGAAGAATCAGAGGAAGATGAAGATTTCTTTGATGAGCTGGATATTTTGTGAGAGTATGAGTCGCAGCTCAGGTTCCCAGCAGAGTATTCTGGACAACCTCAGGAAATTTCAAATGATGATGAAGCAGGTCCTAGCAATGCTGGTGAACATGATGATGAAGTTGCTCCTGTTAATCAGTCAGAGGTGAATGATAATCAAGAAGCTGAAAACATGCCAGTTTTTTTATCATGGTGATTCAGACTCTGAGGGGGAGCAGATCCAGTTATCAAGTCAAACAAACCAAGTTGGTGAACAAGATGCAGAATAGAATGTTACTAATCTGGAGGGAAATGTTGATGTTCCAAGCGAAGTGATGTCGCGAACTCTTTCTTATCATCCAGAGGAGTTGATCATAGGAGAACTGCATTCAGGCGTTCGTACAAGATGCCAAATAGACCAGGGCTTAACATGTTTTTATTCTACAGTAGCACCTTTACAAACTGAATTTTCATTAAGTTGTTTTATCTCGCAGGTCGAACCGAGAACTTATAAAGAGACGCTTACTGAAGACTCTTGGGTCATAGCAATGCAAGAAGAGTTAAGTCAGTTTGAAAAGTTGGGAGTGTGGAAGTTAGTGGATTTACCGGATGGTCAAAGGAAAATCAATACAAAATGGGTATTCAAGTGTAAGAAAGACGACAGAGGAGTGGTTGTAAGGAACACAGCTCGACTCGTTGTTCAGGGCTTTAGTCAACAGGAGGGAATTGATTTTACAGAAGTCTATGCTCCTGTAGCACGACTAGAGGCTATCGGAATTTTCCTAGCATTTGCGTCTTGGAAGAACTTCAAAGTTTATCAGTTGGATGTTAAATCGGCGTTTCTTTATGGGAAGGTCAAAGAGGAGGTTTATGTCGGTCAGCCGTCGGGCTTTACTGACCCAATCCACAAGAACAAAGTTTATCTGCTGGACAAAGCGTTGTATGGTTTACACCAGGCCCCGAGAGCTTGGTACGAGACTTTGTCTCAACACCTACTCGCTAACAGCTTTATCAGAGGGAAAGTGGATGCCACTCTCTTCACTAAAGAGGTCGACGGACATCTTCTGATCGTTCAGATTTATGTAGACGATATAATTTTTGGGTCAACGAATGAGAAATTGTGCAAAGATTTCGAACAGGTGATGAAGCAAAAATTCGAAATGTCATCAATGGGGGAGATGAAATTCTTTCTGGGTTTACAAGTTGAACAACTACCTGAGGGAATTTTCATTCACCAGACGAAGTACGTGCATGATATTCTAGAGAAATTTGGAATGTCAAGTTCTACTCCAGCTGCTACCCCACTTGCGACAAATCATGGGATTCACCCAGATCTCATGGGAGACAGGGCTGATGAAACGTTCTACCGTTCCATGATAGGTTCTTTGATGTATCTGACTGCTTCACGTCCTGATATCATGTACCCAACGTGCCTCACAGCAAGATATCAATCTAACCCAAGAGCTTCGCACATGATCATTGCCAAGAGGATATTACGTTACTTGAAAGAAACACCCACATTGGGGTTGTGGTATCCTAGAAAAGGCGATTTTACGCTCGAAGGGTATTCCGATTCGGATTTCGGATGCTGCACACTCAATACGAAATCAACGATTGCAGGATGCCAGTTCTTTGGACCTAGATTGGTTACCTGGCAGTGTAAGAAACAAACGTCTGTGGCGCTATCTACATGTGAAGCGGAGTATGTTTCTGCTAGCAGTTGCTGCTCTCAGATCCTGTGGATACAACAACAGATGCGCGACTACGGTTTGCAGTTTCTTAACACACCTCTGTTTGTTGATAATGAGGCCGCAATAAATATAACTAAAAATCCAGTACATCACGCTAAAACTAAACATATAGAGATTCGTCATCACTTTATCCGCGATTGTTTCGAGAAAAAGTTGATACGAATTGAGAAAATCCACACTGACGAACAAAAAGCTGATTTGCATACCAAAGCTTTTTATAAAAATCGGTTTCAATATTTGTTAAAACTTAATGGTATGAAATTGCTTTCGGTGTCGGATGGAATTGTGAGCGTTGATGAGAGTACTGTTGCGGATGACGACGAGAAACAATCTGCGATGGTTTGTCGATTTTTTACGTGTTTTTGTATTTAGGGGGAGTATAGTTAGTTGTATATAGATATGTTTTCCGAAAAATACAAAAACAGTAAAAAATGCAAAAATATGATAAAATTAAAAATGAGCTTGTGTATATAGGGAAAATGATAGTATATCAGCTAGACAATTATAGTATGCTAAAGAATTGTAAAGACTAAATGAGTTAAACAATCTCACTAATGATGTGTCGATAGGTTTTCACACATTTAATAGATTTATTCGGGATATAAACCTAAAATTTCAAACTTGCGAAATTCGTAGGGAACACTACTTGGATATATAGGTAACCCCTGAAATCTCGTTTGAAAGGTCTCGTATTCTGATATACTAAGTTTTTTATACTCAATGATGTCTGGGGTATTATTCCGGGACTTCTGCTGAACGGAAGTTCTGACCTAGTCCTTGGATAATACTTTCACCAAAATGCTTGAAACACAGCATAAACCCTCAGCATGCAGATGAAACAATAAAATTGATAGTCGCTCCTGTTGTAAGCTAAAAGATCCTCTAAAGAGGACATACTGAAAAGTCGAAGCTGATATCTCTCTGCGTATACGGAAGTATCGACCTGAGATCCCTCGGCCCTCGCATACCTGTAAGACTGAATATTGGGATTCTGGATACGGAAGTATATTCAAGAGGTGGAACACATGAATTGTGACAACCCGAACTTTCAATGATTCGTCCATCCCACGTCTTCGAGGTTTGCACTGTTTAAACTTTCGTTATACGTTTTGTTATGTAGTGTGGTCGAGCGAATAATGTGTTTGTATATTAGTTGGGCCGTCCTTAGTGTTTAATGGTTATCTCGTCGGGCCACGCGTACACATCTATACCCCAACCCAACTTGTTTGTATCCGTAATGTTTGGGCCAGGTTGGGCCTGTTTCTGTTTGTGTATTGATGCACCCCAACCCACTCGAACCATATTAATGGAATCAGGCTCGGCATACGGAATCAGGCTCGGCACATGTTAGAATTAGGGGACGGGTGTTGGGTTACTTGTAGCCTACTCCTAAAATATGACCTTAGGTAAATGGGCTCAAGCCCATTCTAGTTTAATGCTAACCGCCCAGTTAATGGTAATTGTATAATACGTATTGTAATCTTAATCTAATTCTGATGAGTTTAAAACAAAAACAAACCCTACCCTATCTCTCTCTCAAATCTACGTACGATTTCAGTAGAAACCCCTCCCCTTTTATCGAAGCCCTCTCTTCTCTTGTATCCAGGTAACCATGATTTCACTTGTACAGTTAATTGTTCGATGAGCACGTGTGTGCATATATGTTTCTTGTGTACGTAACTTGGTATAACGTTATGAACGAATTAGTTATGTTGATTAATTGGACATGCTGCATGAATAACGAGTACCATGATGTTTAATGCTTAGATAATTACGTATCAGTGAATGCTGAATGTTATTAAGTAACATGTTGAATCAGTCAAAGTTGCAATTATAGTGTCTGCCACATTACATGCTTATGAAAGGTGAACCCATGTGGGTTGTTTTGAACCAGTAATAAACAACTTGCTAATTCTTATGAGGGTCCAATTATATAACAGAATTAAGCAAGGGTTGTCGGCCATTAGTTCTTTTAAGCAAGGGTTGTCGGCCATTAAATCTTGAACAATGAGGTGAGCTTGATATTGATTTATGCCTGCAACAATTACATCATAAAAGTCATACATATCGGTTCACATGAAACATATGTCAGTTCAAAAACATTCGGTCCAATTAGAGTTGTGAGATTTCATGTGAAGTCATTATTGTTGCATGTGATTTGTATCATAGGTCCAATGAGAAAACATAGTAGTGCTCAGGTGATGATTAATGCATATGTTAACATGGAATGGGTATCAATTCATGATAAGAATATGTAGTGGGTAATTTAGGGAAATAAGTATTGGTTAAATATATCGGCTGAAGTACATATATGGCAGAATTATATGTAAAATACTATCATAGGGCCACACTTATTTAACGTAATAAATGGAGAAGTAAAACGAGCTGTACATGTTAACCGGGCCACATAAACAAATGAGTATATACGCGGTTGGACTTGGGTGTGTTAGCAGCCCATGTAGGCCGATACATAGTCTGGGTTATTTAATCAGACTGTGGAAAGGGGTAGAATCTTGGGCCGTAAGCCTGGGCCATACTATATTAAATTGTGAGCCCAATTCAATTAGCATCAGGTAGTCCCATCCTACAAACTGTTGGGATGAAATAGAGTGGGCCGGGTGTCGGGTGAGTTACACCGGGTTGGATGGGCTAATCGCATTGGGTCAGTTGACAACCGGGCGACACCATCGGCGGGTTGGGCTTCGATGGGGCACACACCTATGTATACATTGTTGATGGCTTGTATTGGGTCGCACTAAAGGGTAATAATTAGACTGATGCACATGCTTGGGCATTAAGGGATTAGCCAATATGTGTTTTGCTTATATGAACTTATTGAGTGAATTGATTTATAAACTGGTTACATGTTAGAAGACTACTTGTTGATGCTAGGCCGGTATGATAATTTCTATGAATTGAAACATAAGGGTGTTACTCATATGTTAGAATTGTGTGGTACATAGGTTAGTAATGAGTAGATAAATCATATGTAAAATACGTGTTATGTATGGACATGAGATTGATTGTTATCTGTACCATTTTAGGACGTGATTGATTAACTAATAATCGAGTACCTAATCTTACCGAGCAAATCAAAGGTGAGTTCATTGCTCTTTTCTCAAGCATGGATCCCAGGGAAGGGAAACGGGTAACGTTCCGAGGAGGAATGCATGTGTAATGGGATGTTGGTTATCATACTCAGTTTTCTATCATTGTAAGACCACTACATCTACCGGGTCGTTGCTTGTAGGGCAACGGGGGTTATTAGTTGATAGCGCTATTAGGTTTGGCACCCTCACGACGTTCGAGGAGAACGGGCGTGAACTAATTACCTTAAAACATGACCAATGCTTTGATAGAGGCATTGGGGTTGGCAATCACATATCATCTGGCCATTCGGTAATCGAGTAATAACAACATCGAAACATCAACTATTATAACAACAAACAACATATCGTCTTGTAAACTGTCTTACTCACATGATTGGTAACACTATTTGGTAAACAAACACAAACCTTGAACTCACCAGCGTAGTCTGACACACTTGTTTACATGCTTGTAGGTGATTATTGAAGGAGCTTGGGAACTTGCCGTCTGACGCTGCTGGAGTGGTTATGGTCATAATAAATGATTACATTGATTTGGTTTTGATACATTTACACACTTATACATTTATGCTTCCGCTCATTACTTTGGTTTTGGCTTAACTTTCAAACGATACATTTCTTTCAATTGGGTATTTTTAATATATTATGACTTGTGTTTGATATGATTGGTGGCTCTTTGTTGGATCGTTGCACCTCCAATAGGGACATACCCTAGGTGGTAATTTGGGGGTGTGACAGTTTGGTATCAGAGCCACTGGTTATAGAGAACTCGGTTTTAAAAATGTTTTCATAAAACCAGACTATAACCGAATTGATCCAAACGATGACCATGACACTCAGCTTCAGACTGCAA
The DNA here is from genome assembly GCF_002127325.2 of Helianthus annuus. Lineage (NCBI taxonomy): Eukaryota > Viridiplantae > Streptophyta > Magnoliopsida > Asterales > Asteraceae > Helianthus > Helianthus annuus. The sequence goes on from NC_035448.2 coordinate 78,188,396, forward strand.
GGTTCGTTCCTCGTTAGCTTATGCTTTATATGCCTAGTAAACGTAACTATATTTATAGCATGCACGATACGACATGGTAGGCATCATGACACATTGATAGTGTAACATAACACTTGCATCTAGTAAATTCTAATCTTGTTGGTAGTGCATATTTTGTGTTGATTGGAGTGGGAGAAACTTCAAACATAAGTTAAGAAGCATCGAGAGGAGCATGCAAACCGCCTTATTATCATGGGTGCACACATAATAATAACGCGTGGTGCATGCAAATCCCAATGAGGCTTAACGAGTGTAAGAGGGGTTCTTCCCTGTTTGTGTATGAATATGGTAGTTCGTCGTTCTTAACGTGATAAACCTGAGCACCTTCCTCGTTTTCGACACCTAAATTAGTTCATTTCCATATATAGAAACATGAGTGGAAGAGGACACGGACGTGGTAGCATCAACATGACTCAGGCCGAGTTAACAAATCTGATAAACACACGTGTGGCTGAGGCTCTGGCAGCCTACCAAGCTGCGCACCCAAACAACCAGCCTGCCTGTACGTTCAAGATGTTTATGGATTGTAAGCCACAGACCTTCAGCGGGACGGAAGGGGCTGTGGGACTATTGAGGTGGTTCGAGAAAGCCGAGTCAGTGTTCGCTATGTGCAACTGTCCCATGGGGGACCGCGTGAAGTATGCGACAGGCACGCTTGAGGATGGTGCCTTAACCTGGTGGAATGCCCAGGTTCAGCTGTTGGGTATCGATGCAGCAAACGCTACTACTTGGGACGACTTCAAGGAATTAATGAGGGAGGAATACTGTCCTCGTGATGAGATACAGAAGCTAGAGAACGAGTATTACGACCTGAAACTGGTGGGATCTGAGGTTGAGGCATACGTGAAGCGGTCGTATGAGTTGGCTGACTTGTGTCCGAATTTGTCTCGACCTATGTCACGAAGGATCGAGTTATTCATCAAGGGGTTACCTCCACGAGTGAAGGGTTTGGTTACCGCTACAAACCTTAATAACTTGACCCAGATTGTCCGGTTGACTCACAAGATTATTGATCAGGAGGTGGAAAGCAACTCACTGCCACCGCGTGTTTCTAAAGCTACTACTGCCGCCACCACCGCCACTACTCCTGTCACTGATAGTAAACGCAAGTGGGGTGATATGGACAAGGTGTCCAACTCGATTCAGCCCCAAAAGAAGACAGATACTGGCAGTACTCGCAGCTTTAGCCAATCATCCTCAGTGAATCAAAATCAGAGACCTTATGTGGGAAAGAAGCCGCAGTGTAGCAAATGTGGGTTTCATCATTATGGGCAGTGTGATCGAGTTTGTCGCAGGTGCGACAAGGTAGGCCATGAGGCCAAGGATTGTAGGGCTCCTCAGCCAAAGCAGCAGCAGCAGCAGACTCAGCCGAATCAGAGACAGCAAGGGCAACAGTCTCAACAGAACCAGGGAAATCAAAAGGGGTGCTTTCAGTGTGGTGATGAGGGTCATTTTAAGAGGGATTGCCCTCATCTTAATCAGAATGCTGGCAACAACAACAATACTGGGAGCGGCAACAATGGGAACAATGGTGGGAACGGAGCACGTGGAAGAGTATTTACTATTGGCGCTGGGGAAGACTCGCAATGATGGCAATGTTGAGACCGGTACGTCTTCTTTGAATGATCTTTTTCTGCTTCTGTTTTATTTGACTCTTGTTTCGATTGGAGTTATGTGCCTTAGGGTTCAGTCGTTAGTTAGGACTGACTTCCACCTTTCTTGTAAATAAGCATGTAGTAGAACTAACTGATAGTAAATCGATAGAAGCTTCTCATGTTCTTTTTGGTTGTAAACTTGATCTCGTGGGTCAAGTGTTCGACATTGACCTACTTCCCAATACTCTTGTAAGTTTTGACATGGTCGTTGACATGGACTTGGTTATCTATGTATCAAGCAGAAAATTCTCTGCAAAAAGAAAATCGTGCGTTCCCTCTCCCCAGTGGGGAATCCTTATCAGTTTAAGATCATCGTAGTGGTGCCGTTGTTGGCATTGTCACAATCGTGAAAGCCCAGAAGTGTCTACGGAAGGGCTACTCTGCTATACTAGCTCTTGTCACCGATTCGACACTTTAAGAAAGGAAGATAGAGTATCTTCCAGTATTCGTGAATTTTCTGACGTGTCTTCTGAAGAGTTACCTGGTTTACTTCCACATCGTTAGGTAGAATTCCAGAATTGACCTTATGCCAATCCTGATTTCCTTCTAGGATACAGCAAACCCTTGGATTCGCTGGATACTATCACAGATTCATCACGGGATTTTCGAAGATTGCGTAGTCTTAACCTCGTTAGCACTGCGGGGAGCGGTGAACTCTCGGGAACCAAATTAGGAGGACGTCTTCTCAGCTTTCTCAGCTTAGGGAAGTGGGGTAGGCGAAGCACATGGGCCTCGATATCCTATTCACCTGAGTTTTGATAGGATGCATTGAAACCTGAAGACCATATGTGGGTGACCGGGCCTGAAGGCCCAGATAGCCACGCATGGGAACGAAGTTTGACATGTGGGAAAGTCAAGGTAGGATATTAGCAACCAGAAACACATATATGGAAATGAGAACCTAGTCACAAATCCAGGATTTGTATTTGAACCCCTTGGGAAGCTGTTAAGCTTAAGAAATAGTGGAAATTCGCGGTGGGAGAACGCAAAGATCAGGTGAAGCTCTGTTATCCCCGATTGTTCAACGGTGGGACCAACTTTCGATATCCTTGGCGAATTTCGGGATGAAATTCCCTTTCAAGTTGGGGATGATGTGGCACCCAACTGACCTAGCAATCCTGTTTTTACAATTTGGTTTACGTAGTGCCTGTGCAGTACCTAGATGCTTAGTGATTGTGTGTAATGCTTGATTTTTTTTTATTTGTGATTATTATTTGCGTAGTATTACATATAGTTTAATTAGAGTTTTCATCACTTCATTCCTCTGTGCTTACTTGTCAAATTTCGGGACGAAATTTCTTTCAAGTTGGGGATGATGTGACAACCCGAACTTTCAATGATTCGTCCATCCCACGTCTTCGAGGTTTGCACTGTTTAAACTTTCGTTATACGTTTTGTTATGTAGTGTGGTCGAGCGAATAATGTGTTTGTATATTAGTTGGGCCGTCCTTAGTGTTTAATGGTTATCTCGTCGGGCCACGCGTACACATCTATACCCCAACCCAACTTGTTTGTATCCGTAATGTTTGGGCCAGGTTGGGCCTGTTTCTGTTTGTGTATTGATGCACCCCAACCCACTCGAACCATATTAATGGAATCAGGCTCGGCATACGGAATCAGGCTCGGCACATGTTAGAATTAGGGGACGGGTGTTGGGTTACTTGTAGCCTACTCCTAAAATATGACCTTAGGTAAATGGGCTCAAGCCCATTCTAGTTTAATGCTAACCGCCCAGTTAATGGTAATTGTATAATACGTATTGTAATCTTAATCTAATTCTGATGAGTTTAAAACAAAAACAAACCCTACCCTATCTCTCTCTCAAATCTACGTACGATTTCAGTAGAAACCCCTCCCCTTTTATCGAAGCCCTCTCTTCTCTTGTATCCAGGTAACCATGATTTCACTTGTACAGTTAATTGTTCGATGAGCACGTGTGTGCATATATGTTTCTTGTGTACGTAACTTGGTATAACGTTATGAACGAATTAGTTATGTTGATTAATTGGACATGCTGCATGAATAACGAGTACCATGATGTTTAATGCTTAGATAATTACGTATCAGTGAATGCTGAATGTTATTAAGTAACATGTTGAATCAGTCAAAGTTGCAATTATAGTGTCTGCCACATTACATGCTTATGAAAGGTGAACCCATGTGGGTTGTTTTGAACCAGTAATAAACAACTTGCTAATTCTTATGAGGGTCCAATTATATAACAGAATTAAGCAAGGGTTGTCGGCCATTAGTTCTTTTAAGCAAGGGTTGTCGGCCATTAAATCTTGAACAATGAGGTGAGCTTGATATTGATTTATGCCTGCAACAATTACATCATAAAAGTCATACATATCGGTTCACATGAAACATATGTCAGTTCAAAAACATTCGGTCCAATTAGAGTTGTGAGATTTCATGTGAAGTCATTATTGTTGCATGTGATTTGTATCATAGGTCCAATGAGAAAACATAGTAGTGCTCAGGTGATGATTAATGCATATGTTAACATGGAATGGGTATTAATTCATGATAAGAATATGTAGTGGGTAATTTAGGGAAATAAGTATTGGTTAAATATATCGGCTGAAGTACATATATGGCAGAATTATATGTAAAATACTATCATAGGGCCACACTTATTTAACGTAATAAATGGAGAAGTAAAACGAGCTGTACATGTTAACCGGGCCACATAAACAAATGAGTATATACGCGGTTGGACTTGGGTGTGTTAGCAGCCCATGTAGGCCGATACATAGTCTGGGTTATTTAATCAGACTGTGGAAAGGGGTAGAATCTTGGGCCGCAAGCCTGGGCCATACTATATTAAATTGTGAGCCCAATTCAATTAGCATCAGGTAGTCCCATCCTACAAACTGTTGGGATGAAATAGAGTGGGCCGGGTGTCGGGTGAGTTACACCGGGTTGGATGGGCTAATCGCATTGGGTCAGTTGACAACCGGGCGACACCATCGGCGGGTTGGGCTTCGATGGGGCACACACCTATGTATACATTGTTGATGGCTTGTATTGGGTCGCACTAAAGGGTAATAATTAGACTGATGCACATGCTTGGGCATTAAGGGATTAGCCAATATGTGTTTTGCTTATATGAACTTATTGAGTGAATTGATTTATAAACTGGTTACATGTTAGAAGACTACTTGTTGATGCTAGGCCGGTATGATAATTTCTATGAATTGAAACATAAGGGTGTTACTCATATGTTAGAATTGTGTGGTACATAGGTTAGTAATGAGTAGATAAATCATATGTAAAATACGTGTTATGTATGGACATGAGATTGATTGTTATCTGTACCATTTTAGGACGTGATTGATTAACTAATAATCGAGTACCTAATCTTACCGAGCAAATCAAAGGTGAGTTCATTGCTCTTTTCTCAAGCATGGATCCCAGGGAAGGGAAACGGGTAACGTTCCGAGGAGGAATGCATGTGTAATGGGATGTTGGTTATCATACTCAGTTTTCTATCATTGTAAGACCACTACATCTACCGGGTCGTTGCTTGTAGGGCAACGGGGGTTACTAGTTGATAGCGCTATTAGGTTTGGCACCCTCACGACGTTCGAGGAGAACGGGCGTGAACTAATTACCTTAAAACATGACCAATGCTTTGATAGAGGCATTGGGGTTGGCAATCACATATCATCTGGCCATTCGGTAATCGAGTAATAACAACATCGAAACATCAACTATTATAACAACAAACAACATATCGTCTTGTAAACTGTCTTACTCACATGATTGGTAACACTATTTGGTAAACAAACACAAACCTTGAACTCACCAGCGTAGTCTGACACACTTGTTTACATGCTTGTAGGTGATTATTGAAGGAGCTTGGGAACTTGCCGTCTGACGCTGTTGGAGTGGTTATGGTCATAATAAATGATTACATTGATTTGGTTTTGATACATTTACACACTTATACATTTATGCTTCCGCTCATTACTTTGGTTTTGGCTTAACTTTCAAACGATACATTTCTTTCAGTTGGGTATTTTTAATATATTATGACTTGTGTTTGATATGATTGGTGGCTCTTTGTTGGATCGTTGCACCTCCAATAGGGACATACCCTAGGTGGTAATTTGGGGGTGTGACATGAATTGAGCTAAGTTCTTAAAATATCTAAATCGTATCCTGAATAGGTTGAAATCTGTGTGAGAATTTAAGATGGATCAGTATATCGACAATCGAGGTGAATTGTTTAAGTCTGAGCATGTAATTAAGCTTAACGGTACTAGCAATTTGTCTGAAAAGCTGATATGATTCCCTGACACGCTCGCCAAAAATAAGTTTGTATATAGTTCAATTTCTCTATTTTTCTGCAATTTAAGTTTTCTGTTATTTCATTTCTTAGTTTAGAACACATTAAAAATCCAAAAAGATTTTATTTCTGCTTTATTTTAGACAAACCAGAGTGGAAAGTTGATTATCTGATTCTCGAGAATTTGAAGCAGATACAGGAGATTCTGAGCTGAAAAATGAGGAGAGCTTACTTTGTCAGAGATTGAAATGTTTTCAAAGTTAAAACAAGTTCATTAAGTTGATGCTTGTTACATTGTTTTAGAAAATATGAAAATATTTTTATAAAATCAGTTTAATTCGTCAAATGATCATCCAGGGTCATTAAGTTGAACTTGGTAGATTAATTGAGTATCAGGGTCATTAATTTGGACCTGAATACTTGAGTGGATTTCTAAAGCTGATTGAGTTTGTGATTTATTTTGAAAAGATAGATTGTAATGTTATTGCTTGAGTAACAGGTTAGGACTTCATTATTCCCATGGAGGCCAATTGTCAAAGATTGAACCAGAACAAGACCTCAGATTCTAGCATACTGAGAGGGGGAGTCTGTGAAAGGGGGAATCTGGATCAACAGCTAAAGGGGAGTCTGAAGACGGAGTCAGATTGTGATTCAAAACTTGTGAAGATTGAATGATGTGAAGACAGAGAGTTAGAGAAAAGACCAAGACCAAAGACTCAGGAGCTGAAGACTGCTGAAGACTACGTCAACATCCAAGGGGGAGTCTGTTGATGCATAGAATGTCTGTTGACTGCGTCTGCATGAAGTCTTAGGTCAAGATTAGTCAACATAGGGTCTAGAATGTCAATATTGTATTTTGTATTAAGGTTCCGCTTGGTTGTACAAAAGGTTCCGCTTCATTGTCATATAGGTTTCGCTTATAAGGTATTGAAGAGGTTTCGCTTGAAGGGCATGTCTTACAAGCGAAACCAATAGGGCTATATATAGTCAGTTGAAGCGAATCATAGCGGTTGTTGATGTTCACTGAAGCGAACCTGTTGAGAGCATTCGGTACTGAAACTCTGTCAAAACTGATTCAAATTGCAATAAAAGAGAGGGAATTGAATATGAAAAGCTGTGTTACTTCACATATATTGATTCCGCCTTTATACGTAAAGATGAACTATCTCTACTGACTATTCAGGGTCGAAACACGGTCCAACAAATGGCAACGAAAATGGAACCGGAAATGGGCAGGGATGCTACAACTGTGGAGACATGGGGCATTTTAAGAAAGATTGCCCGAAGGAAAACCAAGCCTGTGGAAGAGTTTTTAAGATAGGGGCACGCGAGGCACGCCAGGACCCGAACATAGTTACGGGTACGTCCCCTATAAACCAACACTTTGCATCCGTTTTATTTGATACTGGCGCCGACTTTAGTTTTATATATATAGAATTTAAGAACATGCTTGGTCTAGAGTCGAGTAAACTATACGTCCCGTCTTCTATAGAATTGGTGAACGGAAAGTTAGTCGAAGCGGGTGAGGTTATCAAGGGTTGTACACTCGAGCTTGGGGAGCGAAGATTTTCTATCGACCTTTTACCCATTGGTTTGGGTAGTTTTGATGTAGTCATCGGGATGGACTGGTTGTCCGACAACCGGGCGGAAGTGGTTTGTCACGAGAAAACCATCCGCATCCCACTGCCGAATGAAGGCGCAAAGGTGTCTTCGAAAAGGCTGTATAGCCTTCCTCACCCACGTAGTCGACAAGGAAACCAAAGAGCCGAAGCTAGAAGACATCCCTGTCGTGAAAGAATTTCCAGAAGTCTTCCCAGAAGACTTGCCTGGACTACCTCCACAACGTCAAGTGGAGTTTCGAATTGATTTGGTGCTAGGAGCGGCACCAGTCGCGAAATCACCATATCGGTTAGCTCCGTCTGAAATGCGGGAGTTATCTACTCAGTTGCAAGAGCTGCTAGATAAAGGATTAATTAGACCGAGTTTCTCACCTTGGGGAGCTCCGGTATTATTTGTTAAAAAGAAGGACGACGGCTTTCGCATGTGCATTGACTATAGGGGGTTAAACAAGCTGACCATCAAGAACCAATATCCCTTACCGAGAATCGACGACTTGTTCGACCAACTACAAGGTTCCAGCTACTACTCCAAGATCGATCTGAGGTTGGGTTACCATCAGTTGAGAATGCAAGAGGAAAGTATCCCCAAAATGGCCTTTAGGACTCGTTATGGACATTACGAGTTTCTTGTTATGTCGTTCGGCTTAACCAATGCACCGGCGGTGTTCATGGACCTTATGAACCGTGTGTGCAAGCCGTATTTGGACAAGTTTGTAATCGTGTTTATTGATGATATTCTAATTTACTCGCTGACCAAGGAGGAACACGAGCAACATCTGCGAGCTATTCTGGAGCTCTTGGAAGAGGAACAACTGTATGCAAAGTTTTCGAAGTGCGAATTTTGGATTTGCGAGGTACAATTCCTAGGTCATGTGGTAAATGAGAAGGGAATTCATGTCGACCCGGCTAAGATTGAGGCGATTAAGAATTGGGAAGCGCCTAGGACCCCTACTGAGATACGACAGTTTCTGGGATTAGTGGGCTATTATAGACGATTCATAGAGAACTTTTCGAAAATTGCTCAACCACTAACGTCTCTAACACAAAAGGACAAGAAATTAGATTGGGGAGAGAAACAAAAGGCGGCTTTTCAACTGCTGAAAGATAAACTTTATGATGCGCCTATTTTGTCCTTACCCGACAGCACTGATGACTTCATGGTTTATTGTGATGCATCGCATCAAGGTCTTGGTTGTGTGTTGATGCTGTGACAACCGTCAACTTTGCATGCATCCTGTAACATTTGTGCTTGAAATCATTGTGAACAGTTCAGTTATCAATAAAACAATGTTATTTGATCCCAATGTTTGCTTTGGTTATGTTTTACATTTTTCATGTTTTGACTTTTGTTCAATTTTAAAATCTACATCGCTTTCTAGAGAATTATACGCAAACTGGTGCGTAAACGTACTCAGTTTAATGCGAAAAATACTCCAGAACACCAACATATACTTAACATACCTTAAATAACCTTTACATAACTTAGAAATAAGTTTTGAAGGCTTTGGTATGGCAAAAACAAGTTAATTCGCCTACAGGGACTAAATTTGACAAACTGCGAAAGTATGCCAATTTGAACTGTAACAGACATTCCGGAACATGACCATAAGTTAAACACACCTTAAATATCCTTTGCATAGCTTAGAAATAGGCTTTGAGGTGTTCGGTGTGCTAAAATAAACTTTTGGATCATTCAGGGACTAAAAGTGTCAAAAGTGCATAAGTTTGCACTTTCGCGCATAACTTACATTCTAAATACATCCGGACATCCAAAAATTTATGTAAGCATTATAATATTATGCCTTAGTGCTTGGCATGAGAAAAATCCATTCGTCTCGCATTTTGGATCGTTTTTCGCGCTTATGCGCATTCCGTCGTAGTTAAGCGAAAATCGTAACCGTACGGCCAAACGAAACGACATCCGAGATATTTTTGAGCACATTTTAAGTTCCTTATACTTTAACTTCATTTTAGAGCTTTGAAATGTGGTTAACGGGCCTTAAACGCGTCGGAAATGGCCTTATAGCACAACAGGGACCAAAACTGTAATTCTGCCAAAGTGATGGCTTACGGACCGTAAGCCATCACCCTTACGGTCCGTAAGGCGTCCCCAGAACAGCAGATTCAGCTTTAACTGCTGTTGCCTCTTCAAGTTAGTGAAAGGCCAAATTTCACTTGCCTCTTCTGGACAATGAGGGGCAAATCTGATGCTCCATAAGTATTGCAACAAGTGTATGGACAAGATCAAAGCACGTTAACAGTCTTGCATATCCTATAAATACCCCCCATCCTTGTTTAAACCCACAAAAATCTGATCTAAAGCTCTAAGTTGAGGCCTTTGCTTCATACCTGAGCTCCTGGATCAAAATTAGCTTTCGGGGACCCTTGGTAAGTGTTCTTTCGTTCTTTTATTTGCTTTTCGAGTCTGAAAGTCGAACTATGTTTGAATTCTTGCATTGACCAGTTTATGTTCGATGCGAAGTTCATTTGAACTTCATAACGTGAGCGTGATCACGATGGTTATAGTCCGTAGTGACTATACCTACTGATTACCACGTTATCTAGGCTCAGTGACGAGTCGTAGTTTGGGCCAAAATGCGCATTCTTGCGTATTTTGTAACCAAACTACTCGTGGGTATCAAAACCGTTTGTTTTGATACCAAACCTGTTTTCTAAACTTATTTAAGCATGTGTTAACATGCTTAGCATGTCACTTTTAGTATAGTGCTTATATAGGGTCGTAAGGTAAGCGATCTAAACAATCGCTTATACTTTCGAACCCGACCCATTTGGCCGATCATTAGGATCCGACCAAACATTAGGTGACCATAGTTGTATAGGGAATAACCTTCCGAGGTTATACCTTATGGTCACAATGTTAGGCGTTCCAAACGCGTTTTACGCGAACGACGCATTAAGGTAGCATAAGCTACCTAAACGGGTCGTAATGGATCATAAGCACTTAGGTTAGGTTTCATTTTAGTATGTAGGCTTTGTTAAACCATATTACACGTGTCTCCATACTCGTTTGGTTTACGAACCCGCATACTATCCGATCCTCCGATTTAGGTCCGGTATATTAACATAGTTACCTATATTAGGTGCCGTTTGATATTCCGTGATCTCTAGCATTATTTGGTTGTTATACAAGAACTTCAAAGCAATCTCAGGTGAGTACATAAACCCCTCTTTTACTGTTTTCCAAACTGTTTTGGGGTGGAACACATGTGCGTACTTGTTACTTTTATGCTTTCAATGTTTTCATATCATATGCTTATTATGTTCGTTAGTACATATATAGTACACGATTTCATTGTGTTTATGCTATGTATGTCCATTGTGTGCATACTTAGTACAATCGATTTACAATACATTTTATGCTATGTATGCCCATTGTGTGCGTACTTAGTACATTATTTTACAATACATTTATGCTATGTATGCCCATTGTGTGCGTACTTAGTACATTATTTTACATTACATTTTATGCTATGTATGCCCATTGTGTGCATACTTAGTACAATTATTCATCACATGCTTGCATTTTGGTATGACATTTGGTTTGTTCAAATGATACAATGTACATTCATTAACATTAGCTACGCCACTCGTTAGTAGGTAATGGTACCATAGGACTTGACCGAATTCGATAAACAATAACATATATAGACCTTTAATTTGTTTAAAGGTCTATCATCACAGTCACAAAGGCTTGAATGTATGAATTTTCACAATACCGCATAAATGTTTGTATCAGTATAGCATGCAATTGTTCCACAAAACATAACTTTGAATTAAACTATGTTTAATTCAATACCCTGTTTTTGTGCATTTTACCTATGGCCCAATTGATATATTTCCACATGCCATACATGATATTTTGGATACACATTATATGATTTACAGTAAACATAAACAATTTGACAATTATATACACACTTGGTGGTTTACATTAGACATGAACAATTTTGATATGGTTTACACAATAACACTTGACAATTGATTTATACACGAACAATTTACATGGTGGTTGGTTTGGGTAAATGGTTGAGTAACGTGGCGTATGTAATATGATACAAACATGGTGGATACGCCGCTGGTACTTCCTATATATAAATGTTTGTATAATATTACCTATCGTAGCATTATTTAAATCATTTCAGTTTAGACATATTACGTTTTACATATTCTTCACAAGACATTATTTTTACAAACAACTTATCTTATGCAAACTCATTTTACTAGGTTATTCATTTAACCTTACACTTTATTTATACATATCATCTGATCTTATCGTTTTTCATATGATTTACAAAACAAAACAATTTACGAGGTTCATGACTGACTGTTATTAAACGTTTTCTTTAAACTTAAGTCATGAATCCCGTTTCCGCCGCGGTCGCATGTTATACGCGGTCGGGGTGTGACAGAAGAGTTGGTATCAGAGCCAATGGTTATAGGGAATTAGGTTATTAGTAATGCTTTGACCTAGACTATAACTTTCTAGGAACCTAACACAAGTTATCTTGTGTTTAGATTTTAAAACATGCACTTCACCTATCCTTAGGTGATGACCACAACGAGAACTTTGATTCCGAATCCGCTTTGAAAATTAATCATCTGTTCTAGGATGATTGATTACTAGGTTTTGAACCCTCTGTTATGTGGTTTTGAACCCCTTTGAAATTTCAAAATCTCGTCAAGGTTTTGGGTTTTAATAGTGTGAACACGTGCAAACTGGAAAAGTGAATGCCTGTACCCTGAGTTTTCTGTCTAAGGCTAGAGTGTTCGTACAAATCCACATAATCAGACCAGTGACTCTTACCTGGGAACTCTTGGGGTGAGTGTTCACTTATAGGCGAACATGTCTTCACGATACATTATTTTTGACCCATTTACTTTGACTAGACATTGCGTGTCGCTTGTTTGCTTTGCGATGCGTAACCACCATCTTTGCTTCTGTTGAAATTGTTTCATCTCATTCTCTTCATCCAATCATCTCACTCGTTTCCTTTCATGTTTTCCTCTTTTAGAATGCCTCCTCGACGCGACAATCAAGTAGCAAATGCCGAACTGGCAGAAATTATTGCACAGCAAATGGCTGCTGCACTTCCAAATCTCTTTGCTCAATGGAACCAAGCCAACAACAACAACAATGCTACATGCAATTTCAAGAATTTTAACTCGGCTAAACCACTCAAGTTTAGTGGTTCCGAAGGAGCAACTGGGCTTCTTCAATGGTTCGAGAGCATCGAGAATACATTCCGTCACGTGCAGTGTCCTGACAATCGCAAGGTCGAGTTTTCTTCGAGTGTGTTTCAGAAGAGGGCTCTTACGTGGTGGAACGGGGTTATGAGGGACCGCGGTGCAGAAGTTGCTCTAGCACAGACATGGGCTGAACTTAGGGCACTAATGATGAGGGAGTTCTATCCTCGTCATGAACAGCGAGCTTTGGATAAAGAGTTTGATGACTTGAAACAATACAGTGGCGAGCACCGGGCATATACTGATAGGTTTGAGGAGTTGAGTCTGCTTTGCCCGACAATGGTTGCCCCACTCGACAAAGCCATCGAAAGGTACACCGACGACCTACCTGACTCGGTACAAGACATCATTACTGGTAGTAACCCTACCACACTCCGTCAGGCGATCGAGCTATCAGCGACACTGACTGAGTCGCAGATTCGAAAGGGAAAGCTGCACAAAAAGGGTGACAAGGGTAAGAAGCAGGCAGCTGACAACGAAGATAGCAAGAAAGGTCAAAACAAGAAGGGAAAGGATTCTGGATCCTCAAGGGGGTCAAGGAAGCGTAAGGCTTCCCAAAATTTTGCTGTCACTGCCCAGGTTAACCAGGCAGCTCCCAACCAACCCGCACAGCCTCCAGCAAAGAAACCTTATGCAGGGAGTGCACCTTTGTGCAATAGATGCAACGGTCACCATCAACCGCAGTTTCCGTGCCGTATCTGTACTAACTGTGGAAGAAATGGTCATCTTGCTGCCACCTGCCGCATTCCTGCTAACCAGAACCAAGCTCAACAAATTGTTCAGCCTCTTGCTCAGCAACAAGGTCAAGCTGCACGACCTCATTTTCCTCCTGGTTCATGCTACAATTGTGGGGATCTGACCCACTACAGAAACCGGTGCCCAAGGCTAGCCAACCAGAATCAGAATCAGGCTCAGGCTCAAGGTCGAGTCTTCAACATGAACGCACAAGAGGCACAAGCAGATGATAATGTGGTGAACGGTACGTTCTTTATTAATAATCAACCAGCATCTGTTCTTTTTTAGTCGGGTGCCGATAAGAGTTTTGTGTCGTTATCTTTTGAACCGTTGCTTCGCGTGTCTAGAACGAAACTAGGTAAACCATTGACAGTAGAAGTGGAGAATGGTGAACCCACTGTTCTTAATTCTGTTCTCCGCAATTGCCAGTTGAACCTTAACGACCATCTTTTTCCCATTGACCTCACGCCTATGCAACTTGGAAGCTTCGACATTATTGTGGGAATGGATTGGTTAGCCAAGCATCACACAGAGATAGTTTGTTTTGAGAAGATCATTCGCATGCCGCTTTCGTCAGGTGAGATCCTACAGGTTCGTGGTGAGAAACCTGCTGGTGGTCTCAAACTCATGTCTTGTTTTAAAGCTCGGAAGTATCTGCGAAAGAACTATGTGGCATTTTTGGCACATGTAGTAGCAGATAAGGGCAACGGTAAATCTATTCAAGATATTCCTGTTGTTCGGGATTATTCTGAGGTATTCCCTGAAGATTTACCTGGTCTACCCCCAGCACGCCAAGTCGAGTTTCGTATTGATCTCGTACCTGGTGCAAATCCCATTGCCAGAGCTCCATATCGTCTTGCACCGTCTGAGATGCAAGAGTTGTCTAAGCAGCTTCAGGAACTCTCCGACAAAGGTTTTATCCGTCCTAGCTTTTCACCTTGGGGTCCTCCCGTTCTTTTTGTCAAGAAGAAGGATGGATCTTTTAGGATGTGTATCGATTATCGTGAGCTTAACAAGCTTACCATCAAGAATCGATATCCCCTACCTCGCATCGAAGATCTCTTTGATCAATTACAAGGCGCTTCTTATTTTTCAATGACTGATCTGCGATCTGGATATCATCAACTTCGTGTTCATGAAGAAGATATTCCCAAGACAATGTTCCGCACTCGTTATGGGCATTATGAGTTCACAGTCTTACCATTCGGTTTGACTAATGCTCCTGCTGTTTTCATGGACTTGATGAATAGGGTCTGCAAGCCTTATTTGGATAAGTTCATCATTGTTTTCATTGATGACATTTTGATATATTCTAAGACGCGAGCTGATCATGAGCAACATCTTCGTCTTACTTTGGAACTCCTAAAAAAAGAGCAACTTTTCGCCAAATTCTCCAAGTGTGAATTCTGGCTTAAAGAAGTCCAATTTTTAGGACATATTGTCAACGAACAAGGTATTCATGTAGATCCCTCCAAGATCAGTGCGATTAAGGATTGGGATACGCCTACTACTCCTACTGAAGTTCGTTCTTTTCTTGGTCTAGCGGGTTATTATCGCCGCTTCATTGAAAATTTCTCGAAGATTGCAGTTCCTCTAACTGCTCTAACTCAGAAGAGCAAGCCATTTGATTGGGGATTCAAGCAAGAGGAAGCGTTTCTGACTTTGAAACAAAAACTTTGCGACGCGCCTGTTCTAACCTTGCCCGAGGGCAATGATGATTTCGTCGTTTATTGCGATGCATCTAAGTTAGGGTCTTGGCTGCGTCCTGATGCAAAGAAACAAAGTCATAGCTTACGCATCGAGGCAGTTGAAGATACATGAGAAGAACTACACCACTCATGATCTTGAGTTGGGTGCAGTAGTCTTCGCTCTTAAGATTTGGAGACACTATTTGTACGGTACAAAATGTGTGGTTTTCACAGACCACAAAAGTCTTCAGCATATCTTCAGTCAGAAAGAACTCAACATGAGGCAACGACGTTGGGTTGAACTTCTAAACGACTATGACTGCGAAATTCGCTACCATCCTGGTAAGGCGAACGTCGTAGCCGATGCTTTGAGTCGCAAGGAACGTACTAAGCTTCATGGTGTTCGTGTTCAATCTGATATTCAAGCTCAATCCGATATCTAAGCACGTATTTCTCAGGCTCAACAATCTTGTGATTCACAAGGTTTGATGGATAAGGAATTTCCTTATCACATAACACCTGCTCTCGAACTGAAGGACAATGGATCGTATTACTTCATGGACCGGTTGTGGGTCCCAAGCCAAGATAATCTTCATACCTTGCTTATGGATGAAGCCCATAAGTCTCGTTATTCTATTCATCCTGGCTCAGATAAGATGTATAAGGATCTTCGTATTCAGTATTGGTGGCCTGGTATGAAGAAAGACATCGCCTTATATGTATCAAAATGCCTTACTTGTCTGAAGGTTAAGGCTGAACATCAGCGTCCTTCTGGTTTATTGGAGCAATCAGAGATCCCAGTTTGGAAATGGGAAAACATTACTATGGATCTCATTACTAAACTCCCGAGCACAAAGAAAGGTCACGATGCCATCTGGGTAGTCGTTGATCGTCTTACCAAGTCGGCGCATTTCTTGCCAATCCGTGAGGATTTTTCTGCTGACAAACTTGCTAAAATCTATGTGGATGAAATTGTAGCTCGACATGGTGTTCCTTTGAACATCATTTCTGACAAAGATGCTCGTTTCACTTCTCATTTTTGGAGAACCATGCAATCTGCTATGGGGACCCAACTTAATCTGAGCACAGTTTATCATCCGCAAACGGATGGTCAGTCTGAAAGAACAATCCAGACACTGGAGGATATGCTTAGAGCTTGTGTGATCGATTTTGGTGGTAGTTGGGATTCACATCTTCCGTTAATTGAATTCTCCTACAACAACAGTCATCACTCCAGCATCAACATGGCTCCTTTCGAGGCTCTCTATGGTCGAAAATGTCGTTCACCAGTCTGCTGGAATGAGATCGGCGAGGCTCAGCTTACTGGACCTGCCCTCATTTTAGAGACAACAGATAAGGTTAAGAAAGTTCGTGATAACCTTCAGACAGCTAGAAGCTGTCAAAAGAGTTACGCGGACCTAAAACGCAAGCCCTTGGATTTTCAAGTCGGTGATCGTGTATTACTTAAGGCCACCTTGGAAAGGTGTGATGAGATTCGGAAAGAAAGGAAAACTTGCACCTAGATACGTTGGACCATTCAAGATCGTCGAAAGAATCGGTAAGGTAGCCTACAGACTTGAGTTACCTCCTGAACTTGGAAATGTTCATCCAACCTTCCACGTGTCCAATCTCAAGAGGTGTTTAGCTGATGAGAACCTCCACATACCGCTTGACGAAATTCGTGTTGATAAAACACTGAAATTTGTTGAGAAACCGGTGGAAATCATGGAGCGTGAAGTCAAGTGGCTTAAACGCAAGCGCATTCCTTTGGTCAAGGTTCGCTGGGAATCTAAATGTGGACCCGAGTTTACTTGGGAACGCGAAGATCAAATGAAGGCGAAGTATCCGCATCTTTTTCCACAAGTTTCCTCTAAATAAATTTCGGGACGAAATTTCCACAAGTAGGGGAGACTGTAACATTTGTGCTTGAAATCATTGTGAACAGTTCAGTTATCAATAAAACAATGTTATTTGATCCCAATGTTTGCTTTGGTTATGTTTTACATTTTTCATGTTTTGACTTTTGTTCAATTTTAAACTCTACATCGCTTTCTAGAGAATTATACGCAAACTGGTGCGTAAACGTACTCAGTTTAATGCGACAAATACTCCGGAACACCAACATATACTTAACATACCTTAAATAACCTTTACATAACTTAGAAATAAGTTTTGAAGGCTTTGGTATGGCAAAAACAAGTTAATTCGCCTACAGGGACTAAATTTGACAAACTGCGAAAGTATGCCAATTTGAACTGTAACAGACATTCCAGAACATGACCATAAGTTAAACACACCTTAAATATCCTTTGCATAGCTTAGAAATAGGCTTTGAGGTGTTCGGTGTGCTAAAATAAACTTTTAGATCATTCAGGGACTAAAAGTGTCAAAAGTGCATAAGTTTGCACTTTCGTGGATAACTTACGTTCTGAATACATCCGGACATCCAAAAATTTATGTAAGCATTATGATATTAAGCCTTAGTGTTTGGCATGAGAAAAATCCATTCGTCTCGCATTTTGGGTCGTTTTTCGCGCTAATGCGCATTCCGTCGTAATTAAGCGAGCATCGTAACCGTACGGCCAAACGAAACGACATCCGAGATATTTTTTTTGAGCACATTTTAAGTTCCCTATACTTTAACTTCATTTTAGAGCTTTGAAATGGGGTTAACGGGCCTTAAACGCGTCGGAAATGGCCTTATAGCACAACAGGGACCAAAACTGTAATTCTGCCAAAGTGATGGCTTACGGACCGTAAGCCATCACCCTTACGGTCCGTAAGGCGTCCCAAGAATAGCAGATTCAGCTTTAACTGCTGTTGCCTCTTCAAGTTAGTGAAAGGCCAAATTTCACTTGCCTCTTCTGGACAATGAGGGGCAAATCTGATGCTCCATAAGTATTGCAACAAGTGTATGGACAAGATCAAAGCACGTAAATCGATAAACGATCCTAACGGTCTTGCATATCCTATAAATACCCCCCATCCTTGCTTAAACCCAAAAAAATCTGATCTAAAGCACTAAGTTGAGGCCTTTGCTTCATACCTGAGCTCCTGGATCAAGATTAGCTTTCGGGGACCCTTCATAAGTGTTCTTTCGTTCTTTTATTCGCTTTTCGAGTCCGAAAGTCGAACTGTGTTTGACTTTCTGCATTGACCAGTTTATGGTCGATGCGAAGTTCGTTTGAACTTCATAACGTGAGCGTGATCACGATGGTTATAGTCTGTAGTGACTATACCTACTGATTACCACGTTATCTAGGCTCAGTGACGAGTCGTAGTTTCGGCCAAAATGCGCATTCTTGCGTATTTTGTAACCAAACTACTCGTGGGTATCAAAACCGTTTGTTTTGATACCAAACCTGTTTTCTAAACTTAGTTAAGCATGTGTTAACATGCTTAGCTCGTCACTTTTAGTATAGTGCTTATATAGGGTCGTAAGGTAAGCGATCTAAACAATCGCTTATACTTTCGAACCCGACCCATTTGGCCGATCATTAGGATCCGACCAAACACATTAGGTGACCATAGTTGTATAGGCTATAACCTTCCGAGGTTATACCTTATGGTCACAATGTTAGGCGTTCCAAACGCGTTTTACGCGAACGACGCGTTAAGGTAGCATAAGCTACCTAAACGGGTCGTAATGGATCATAAGCACTTAGGTTAGGTTTCATTTTAGTATGTAGGCTTTGTTAAACCATATTACACGAGTCTCCATACTCGTTTGGTTTACGAACCCGCATACTATCCGATCCTCTGATTTAGGTCCGGTATATTAACATAGTTACCTATATTAGGTACCGTTTGATATTCCGTGATCTCTAGCATTATTTGGTTGTTATACAAGAACTTCAAAGCAATCTCAGGTGAGTACATAAACCCCTCTTTTACTGTTTTCCAAACTGTTTTGGGGTGGAACACATGTGCGTACTTGTTACTTTTAT
Organism: Helianthus annuus; assembly: GCF_002127325.2. Classification (NCBI taxonomy): domain Eukaryota; kingdom Viridiplantae; phylum Streptophyta; class Magnoliopsida; order Asterales; family Asteraceae; genus Helianthus; species Helianthus annuus. Next base: position 78,207,638 of record NC_035448.2, read on the forward strand.
GCTTTCAATGTTTTCATATCATATGCTTATTATGTTCGTTAGTACATATATAGTACACGATTTCATTGTGTTTATGCTATGTATGTCCATTGTGTGCATACTTAGTACAATCGATTTACAATACATTTTATGCTATGTATGCCCATTGTGTGCGTACTTAGTACATTATTTTACAATACATTTATGCTATGTATGCCCATTGTGTGCGTAGTTAGTACATTATTTTACATTACATTTTATGCTATGTATGCCCATTGTGTGCATACTTAGTACAATTATTCATCACATGCTTGCATTTTGGTATGACATTTGGTTTGTTCAAATGATACAATGTACATTCATTAACATTAGCTACGCCACTCGTTAGTAGGTAATGGTACCATAGGACTTGACAACTCCCATTCCTGAAATCTCGGGTTTGTTTGGATTGGAAGCAATGACCGAATTCGATAAACAATAACATATATAGACCTTTAATTTGTTTAAAGGTCTATCATCACAGTCACAAAGGCTTGAATGTATGAATTTTCACAATACCGCATAAATGTTTGTATCAGTATAGCATGCAATTGTTCCACAAAACATAACTTTGAATTAAACTATGTTTAATTCAATACCCTGTTTTTGTGCATTTTACCTATGGCCTAATTGATATATTTTCACATGCCATACATGATATTTTGGATACATATTATATGATTTACAGTAAACATAAACAATTTGACAATTATATACACACTTGGTGGTTTACATTAGATATGAACAATTTTGATATGGTTTACACAATAACACTTGACAATTGATTTATACACGAACAATTTACATGGTGGTTGGTTTGGGTAAATGGTTGAGTAACGTGGCGTATGTAATATGATACAAACATGGTGGATACGCCGCTGGTACTTCCTATATATAAATGTTTGTATAATATTACCTATCGTAGCATTATTTAAATCATTTCAGTTTAGACATATTACGTTTTACATATTCTTCACAAGACATTATTTTTACAAACAACTTATCTTATGCAAACTCATTTTACTAGGTTATTCATTTAACCTTACACTTTATTTATACATATCATCTGTTCTTATCGTTTTTCATATGATTTACAAAACAAAACCATTTACGAGGTTCATGACTGACTGTTATTAAACGTTTTCTTTAAACTTAAGTCATGAATCCCATTTTCACAAAATCTATGTATCTCACAGGCATTTTTATGCTGACGTACCTACTTTCACATGTGTTTTCAGGAGCTATCGCTTAGGATGATGATTGTGACACTAGGGCAGACCTGTGCCTTAGAGATATAAAACGAAGATAGACTTAGTTTGAATATGTTCTAAACACTTTATTTCCTGTTTTGAAACAATGTAACACTCGTGGTTGATAAATAAAATATAACTTTGTATGCCATAGTTGTGAAACAAATAATTCTGTCTCAACACTCCCCGACGTTTCCGCCGCGGTCGCATGTTATACGCGGTCGGGGTGTGACACATCCGTACGTTTAATTAATATTGATTTATGCTTAATGACTGTGCTTAATTACAACTGATGACTTAAACTGCTATCTGATTTCTGCATCATACATACATGTGCATCACATTTCATATTGTCACACCATTTACTACATACAAACTTTAGTGACATACTTGATGCACAAAGCACAGTTAGCACAGTTAGCGGATAACTCAGAAACATACTGACAGTGCCAGTACATAGACAGACAGTGTTATGAGGCTCAGTATGAGCCAGAGACAAGGTACTACACTAGTATGGAGTGTAGGGAAGTAAGGACGATAAAACTGCGTCACTAGGAGATAGTTTAAGTGCCGGAAAGTGTCTAAAACTCACTAATAATGCAGAATTCTGCATTATTTATCAAAATTCAGCATTTTAACATGCTAGTAATATGCAGAAAATTGACTAAATGGTCCTGAATGCTTTCCTAAGTGTTGGGAATTAAATGTGTCACAAAAAAGTTACATAAAGGACACTATACGGAATAACTTGACACTTTAACGAACCGGTATCTAACCAAACAACCGGACATTACCCGGAACACTAAAATATTGCTAGAAGCATTGTTTTATTATTTTTGAACTAGTTATGGTCCCCGAATACCCCAACACACTATAAAATATGTCATACATATAATACACTAGATATTACACTTAACCTCCTAAATATTTACCTTCTACCATCGAAATTTACAATTACCCCCCCCCTATGTATTTACGGTCCAAGGAGGACCCCACCACCAAGATCACCATATCCCACTAGATTTCCTTCTAATATTTTATTAGATTGATTGCTTGATCTACTTGCTATGATATTTGTTGGTGCACTGCATCTGTTGATTTCGTCTTTGATCAAGTCATATATTGTTTTGTATAGATTAGGGCTCAATATATGAGAAAATAGGAGAATGTATGTGTTTAGGAGAAGGTTTCGCTTAAATGGTCTTAGAAGGTTTCGCTTGTACGTCAAGTGATTGGTTTCGCTTGAGTGTTCACATAAGGTTTCGCTTGTGTGAACATGTCACTTCAAGCGAAACCTGATCACTATATATACCATTGAAGCGAATTCATTTGTAACGTGTGTGATTTCCATACCGAGGTGCTGCCGGTGTGACGTTTGAGCTGTAAACGTTGATAAATCAATACAACAGTAGATTAAAGTGAAGAACAAGCTATTTCTACCTACTTTTCTTATTATTCCGCATCTGAAACATAGGAGAACGCCTCTGAACGACTCGTTAGGTCGAGAACACGATCCTACAAGTGGTATCAGAGCTTGGGAGGAGGTTTTCTACAGAAATTAGCTGGATTTCATCTTGTTTTCTTGCTTCTACACCTTCTATTATCGATTAAGAAAGTTTTAGTGGTTAGAATTGGTTCAAAATTTCTCAGATTGTGCGCAATAGATCAAAGACAAACCCTGGAAAGTTTCATACTAAAATACGAATAAAAAATGAGTCAAACTATCTTCGGATCATGCGCTTCAATGAACATCTGTTAGTTTCGCTTGAAAGGTCTCGCTTCAACTGACATTTTGGAAGTTTCGCTTGACAGTTCCGCTTGAAACTGTGTACTAGTTCCTCTTGTGTGGCATTAGTAAGTGAGGGTTTCGCTTTAAGAGACTGTTTTTCGCTTCAATGATCATCAAAGTTTCGTTTCAATAGTTTCGCTTGTCCAGACAACATCTCGTTTTCGCTTCAAGTGCATTTAGTAGTTTCGCTTCTGTGATCATTATAGTTTCGCTTATTTGTCACTGTTATTGAAAAACGTGCAAAGTCATTATGGATTCCGAGTTTTACAACGCGTTCGCAACATCGTCTAGTCCAGCTGCAATTGCTCAGGCCATGAATTTAGAGAACGAGACGGGAACCACCCAAAAGCCCCCAAAGTTGATGAGTATCGAAGAATACTACGGGTGGAAAGATCGGTTTGAGAACTGGGTTCAGGCAAACCATCTTAGATCATGGGAGTGTATATTGAAGAAGTATGTGTTACCTAGAACGGAGTTGCAGGTTATCAAACAGTTATCGCAGTTCACGGATCAAGAACGTGTAATGTACAAAGCCGAGAAGATGATGATCAGTTTGTTGCAGCAAGCGATCAAAGAAGATATATTCATTCTGCTACAGCATGACAAAACTGCAAAGTCGATATGGGATGCTCTTAAAGTCAAGTTTGAAGGTAGCGAGAACATGATTAAAAGCAAGAAGGCGTTGTTAAAAAAAGAGTTTGATCTATTCAGCAGCTTACCGGGTGAGGATACAAAGAAGCTAATTGAAAGATACTGTCACTTAGTGCGATCATTGTCAATGTTGGGAGTTGAAAAGGATCGTGAAGAGTGGGTAGATAAGCTGGCTGATGCGTTGCCACAAAAAGAGTGGGGAACCTATCTGATGATTCTGAAAAACACGGGTGTTTATAATGGGTTGACGATCTCACAGTTCATCGAAAAAATCGAAAGTCAGGATCTGGAACAACAGAAGATCGCTAGGATGAATAGTTCGAGTGGTCAGCCGGATGTAAAGATGTACTATAAAGGTAGCATTCCAGTTCCAGAAGCTGAGAGAAGTCCGAAAATCCAAACTGCTTTCAGTGCTGGTGATTCTATGGAAAAAGCTGATCAGAGTTCAACAAAAAGCAGTAGCGGATTCACATCATTTCCGAGTGTAAATCCCAAAGAGTCAAAGACAAGTTTTCAGTCTCAGGGTACAAAAACTAGAAATGGTTATGTGATTCAATGCAACATAGCTCTCAACCTTCTAGAAGGTCAAAGCTTTTCAGAAGACACTGCTAAAGACCACATGGCACTTCTTGGTTCTGTGTTGTTATCATATGAGGGTCTTGTAGCTGGTTGGATCGGGAATCCTATGCTCACAAAGGAGGATTACGATCAGATAGACGCCGAAGAAATGGAACTCATGGATATCAAATGGTGTCTTGCAAGTGTTCTTAGGCGTGCTGAAAAGTTTAAGACTATTACCGGGAGAAATGACTTTCTTGATGCTCATGTATCTACTTTAGGTTTTGATAAATCTAAAGTTACTTGTTTTCGATGCAGGGAGAAAGGCCATTTCAAACGGGAATGTAAAGGAAGAGAAGCTAGTGGTGCTCAGAATCCATTCGGAAAAGACGACTACTACCGGAAAGCCATTTATCAGCAAGTTGGTCAATCACAAGACTCACAGACGGCTCATGGTAGGAAGATTGAAGATTCTAATAGAGCATGTTTAGTTGATTTCAGCTGGGACAAATACATATCTCCTGATAGCAAAGCCTGTATAGTTGATCAAGATGATGAGAAACTACTTGATGGTTTTAGCTGGGATATGTTTGTTGATGAGAAAGGAGAGTTCAAGGCTTTCATTGCCAAGATTATCAAAGAGCCAGATTTATTTGCTACTTGGATGAAGTCTATTGGAGTGAATGTAACGAGTGAGGATGAAAAGTCTATTACTTCTGATGAAAATTCAGAGAGTAGTGATGAACTTTCAGAAAACGTTGAGAAAATTTCAGTGAGTTCAGATGAGAGTGTTGAAAATGTGGATAGTTCTGAAAAGAAAGTGGTATTTGATCAAACACCATCTGATTATGGTTCATCAAATGCTGATTCTGAAAAATCTGTACAGTTTGATCAGTCACCAGTTGATAGTGGCAGTGATGATGAGGAAGAGAAACATATTAATGTTGCTAAATCTCATCTTTCTCCTGAAAGTTTTCATTTATATTTTGCAGATCGATTGGAGAAATTGAAGGAGAAAAGAGCTGCAAAAGAACACATGGAAATGAAGACTGAAAGTGCTGCTGTGAAGAATGATAAAGCTGAAAAAATTACTGAAGTTGAGAAAGTAATTGAAGTCGAGAAGGTGAAAGAAGAAGAAAAAGTTCTAGAAGTGGTGAAAACAATCGAAGTTGAAAAGATTGTTGAAGTTGTAAAGCCTTGCATGAAGTGCTTGGAAGCTTGCAAGGATTGTGCAGAAAAAGATGACATAATTACTGAGTATGAGAAGAAGAAGGAGCAGTTATTGTTTAACCATAACTATGTGAAAGAGTCGTATGATGTCTTGAACAAAACAGTAACTGGCCTCCAAAAGACAAACTCAGAGAGAGAACAAGCACTGACGATGATGAATGCAGTCATGATGTCAAAGCAAAAAGCCATAAACTTTTACATCGAAGAGAGTGCTAAATGGAAGCAAGAGTTGGAGACCGAGAAGATCGAAAATGAGAGGATTAGACGTTTACTGCTTAGCTATTCTAGTTCTGATTATCTCATTGATCGTATTTACCCAACTGTTGCAGGTATGGAAGCTTTTCAAAACGAGAAGCCGAAAGGAAAGAAAGATTGTGGTAAGAAACCGACTGTTAGCTATAACAAATGTCCGCCTCCAATTTGGGAAGGATATTCTCCTAGAAAACCAAATGAGGAACAACTTGAAAAAGCAGTTAATATAAAGCTAAAAACCGACACAACTGACGCATTACCAGATAACATTGATGTCACTTTTACCTCATCCGATACTGATCATGAGTCTGAGTTAATCAAAAAGGTGGTCGATCAAGTGTTGGATACTGATGAGGAGTCCGAGTCAAAATCTAAGTCTGGAAAGTCAAAACCGTTAGTCAACAGGGAAAATTCGTCGGTCAAACGGTCTTATAGTAAAGAGTTCTTGTTATCAAAGGAAAATTTGAATGATGAAACATTCGAAGTTGTTTATACTTTGAATGGTTCTGACAAATTATATTACAACAAAGAGTTTCCAATTATGAGTATTAAAACGGAATTGATTAACAAAACTTTCAAATTAATAGAAATTAATATTCCTGAATTGAAAGTTTTAAAAAGTTTTGAAAAACCTAAAAAATATACTTCAAGAGTTCAACAACGTCTAAACAAGAAAAAGGGTTACAATTATGGTCCTGGTGTTCAAAAGAAACCTAACCAAAATTGTAGCTACAAAAAGAGAGGTTTAGGTTTTGTTCCACCAGAAAATGATAAAAATGAGAAAAATTCTAACACAAAAACAGATTTTGTTTCAGGTGGAAGTTCAGATGAGGAACAGAAGAAACCGTTCTGGAAACAATCGAACCAGGAGTTTCTTGCTGAGAAGAGAAGGAATGGAACTGGAGTGTTTCATCCAAGAGAGAATCGTACCTGTTACAAATGCAACGAAGCTGGTCACATTGCATGGAATTGCTCAAAGAATGCAAAAACAAAACAGGGTGTTTCTCAGAAATTAAAAGAAAAAGTTGTTGATATAGAACCACTAACTGAAAAACTTAAAGTTTTTGAAAATTCAACTTATGAGGTTGGTGAATGTTCAAAGAAGAATAGGTATGAAAAGAAAGGAAAAGACAACCAAGTGTGGGTTGCTAAGAAGGTTGATGTGAATGTCGGCGATGAATCTGGTTCCACAAAGCCAGAAGAGCCACAAGTTGAGGAGAAAATTTCAGTAACTGATGATGATTTTCCATCGCTGAAATTTGAGGAGATTAAAAAGAAAGTTGGTAAAACAGAGATTTTAAATCAGTTTTACAATGAGAAAAAGGATTTTGATGTCGAGAAAACATTCAACGGGAATGTTAAAAAGATTTTTGGGAAAATGTTGAGTGGAAAAGCAAAGGGGGTTAAAGATCTTTATGCTACCAAAAAGGCAACATACAATCCCACTGAGCAAGAGTTGAAAGCCATCAAGTCTGAAAAGACTTGGATGGAAGTTTGCTTTCCATGATAGTCTTAGGACTACGCCAGAGATCCCAAGTTTATATCATGGATCAGGAATCAGCATCATTCTAGTGTTTAAAAGTTTGTTTGAAAAATTTTGAATAGTGTTTGATGTTTGCAGGTTGAAGGACTACGCCAGAGCTTCCAGGTTGGTAAGTGCGAAGCAGGAATCGGCATTTTGATGGGTAAAATGTAGACGTAATATTCCTACAATTGGTATTGATTGGTTGTACTTACAAGTGGTAATTTTTTTCAAGTGGTACAGTAGTTACTTGAGTGCTAAACAGTAAATCAGGGACATTAATTTGTACTTGATTTATTAACATGATAGAAAAATAGACAAGATGATGAACCACATCCTCGAAATTGATGCTAACCTACAAGTGGTAAAAACAAACTCATTTTCCGAAAAAATCATTTTGATTAAAACAAACTTAAGTGTTTTGAGATCTAAATGAGAAAATGGTTTGTGATAGGGGGAGTTCAGATTGTTTATGCCGAGTGAATGGCGATTTGATGTGATTTGATGTCAGTTGTCATGTTTTTGTACAGTTTGGTTTGAATTTTCTTCAAGTAGGTCAAGAGTTTAGTTATTTTCAAATTTCCTTTGAAATGTGTTTGCATTTTAGGGGGAGTAGGGAAATTTCAGAAAATCCAAAAACATTTGAAAATTTGAAAAATACAAAAACATGATAAAATTCAAAAATGAGTTTTGTTGAGAAAAGAGGAAATGATAGTACATCAGTAGGCTGTCACAACATGCTAAAGAAATGTAAAGATAAAATGTGATAAACAATCTCACTGAGGATGTGCCAGTAGGTTTTTACACACTTTGTAAATTGTGACGAGATATAAACTAAATTTCAAACTTGCTTATTCTGTGGGTTAACACAAGCTTGGATATATAGGTAACCCCTGAAATCTTGTTTGAAAGGTCCCTTATTCTGAGATACTAGGTCTTTATGCTCAGTGATATCTGGGGTATTATCCCGGGACTTCTGCTGTATGGAAGTACTGACCTAGTCCCCGGATAATGCTTTCCGCAAAAGCTTGAAACATAGCTTCGCCCTCAGCATGCTGATGAAACAATAAAATTGATAGTCACTGCTGTTGAAACAAAAAGATCCTCTAAAGGGGACACACCGAAAAGTCGAAGCCGTCATCTCTCTGCGTATACGGAAGTATTGACCTGAGCTCTCACGACCCTCGCATCTAACCCCTATACAGATATCAACTGTGGTATACTCACCTCTAAGACTGAATATTGGGATCTGGATACGGGAGTATATTCAAGTAGTGAGACACACGAATAAGCTAGTATCTAAGACATTAATATCGTATCTCGGATCAATTGAACTTTGTGTGAAAATTTCAGCGGACCGATATACTGACAATCTAGGTGAATTGTTTAGAACTGAAAATGAAATCAAGCTTAACGGTGTTAGTGACATGTTTTAAAACTGATATGATCCTCTTACACGAACTCACAAAATATTGTCTGTAAATATTTCTTTACTGCATTACATGTTTCGTTATGACAAAAATCCAAAAAGATTTTGTGTGTGTTTTAGCATAAATATTTTTTAAAAAAAAAATCAAAAAGATTTTTGACAACTGATATTGGAAAGCTGATTTTCAAAATTCCAAATGCTAAACATGATGACATTGTTGTGAGGGGAAGAGTGTAAAATTGTTAAAACATAGTTTTCAAATCAACAAGTGGTTCATCATATGCAAATGATTTGAGGAAGAATTGCAGTTGGTGCATATGTTATGAGAATGAGTTAGTGTTGGTGCACTTAAATGTTAAATTTAGAAATCTTATTGCTGGGTTAAGAATGTGCAGGGTTTTAGCCAGGTTTCGATTCCTGAAAACCTATGTTTGAGTCAGGCTGATCAATCCTGAAATCCTGTATAGGCCAGACAACGATCTTGAAGATGTTGCTGAAGAACAAAGGAATGCCAGCAAATCTAGAGGGGGAGTCTAAAGATACCTGAGCAGAATGAGAGTAAGAATAGTCTGTTGGTGAAGAGAGAAAAGCCCAGAGACTGATCAAGACAGAAGATGTGAAGTCACAACATGGTGATGAACGACTCCATCAACATCTGAGGGGGAGTCTGTTGGTGCACTATGACGTGATTGTCGTGGTACACGCAAATTTAATCCCAAAAACAACTATAGATAGTGGTAAGAGGGTATCGAACTCAGGGAATATGTGGAAAGTATGTCGATTGTATAGCTTTGTAATTAAACTACAATTACCTAAAATGCAGAAATTAAAACTCAGTGATTTAGGTTGTTGTTTTGGAAAACTAAATTAAAAACTAGTTGCAAATCAAATGTTGGTTGTAAACAAATTAGGAGAGAACAATGACCATCTTAGGATTCAGTTTCTTTAAACAATTGTGTGTGTAATTCCAACTAGAAAGAGTTACATAGACATAACTCGTGTATAGATAATTGAAGTGATAAAAGGGGACAAAGTACTCGGATTATATAAACGCGAGGTTGTTTCCCGACGACCAATTAATCAATAACCAACCCTTACCCTTCCCGTGATATCTCGATTGCCAACGGCACCAAGAACGTACGGTTGAGACTAGAAATTGCAATATCGATTAACAAATTACAAGCAATTAAACATACACCATGATATTCAAGCAACGCAAGTTATCATTCTAGAAATTCAGAAATAACACACAAAAGTTTAATAGAAACATTCACCTAAGATGATCACCGAAGAGTTTAGCCGGACATGGCTTGGTGAATCATCATAATAGCAAATCCAATGTTCATGCGAATCGAAATTACAAACCGAATGATAGCAATTGTTCAAAACCAAGCAAGACAGCCAAAATTCGCCCCCAAGATGTTCTCTAACCGTTTAATGATGAGAACACTTGAAAAGACATCATAAAACTGCTTAAATGAGGCAGTTACACTTTGGATCGCAGCTGCCACCGTAAATTACGGCTCCACCGTAATTTACGGTGGACTTGATTTGTTTATGGTGGCAAGAGACTGATTTACGATGGCCACCATTTGATTCTCAGGTCCACCGTAAATTACGGTGAGACCGTAATTTACGGTAGTGACCTGAATATTCTTCTTTGTTTCATCTCTTGTTCCACGCTCGACCCGTTCATCTCCAAACCCTCCAAAGCTGCATTTAATCCATCTTTTAACTCCCGAACCGCACCTGAAACATAAGCACAGTAGTTATCTAATTCAAGATAATTACATGATTAAGTGAAGGATTATTTCGTCTTTTAACATGATTAAGGGTTGTCCAACGGACCACCCGTCACATCCCCACACTTAACCGTTGCTTGTCCCAAGCAACTCATCAAATCAATTTTCAAAACAAGTGATCAAATTAAACCAAGCAAAACAAGCAATCCTTTTACTAACCCCTTTTTAACACCCAACTAATGCACCCCTCTCTAAATCTCTCCTCTCGGCTACAAGTGAAAACTAGCAAAGATAAGCTAGATACACACTAGGCAAACGGGTGGTTGCACAATCATAGGCTTGTACCTAAATAGATCATTCTCCTAAAATGTGTCAAACATAAATGCAAATCAAAGGGACTTTCAAGGTTGTAACGCGGCTAGGTGTATAGGTAGGAAATGGAATATATATGAAGTAGCGAAAACTTGACCCGGTCTTTTATTACAAAAATAAACAAACAAACAACCATCAAACTTAACTACTATATACAAGATAACTAACATCACCTTTTTTTCTATTTTTCATTGCTTTTTTTATTTTATTTTTATTTATTTATTTATTTATTATTTTTTTTTTTTTGCAAACAACAATACAATTACGCATTAACCATATCTATTTCAAACTAGCAAAACTACTAATACTATCACTAACACTATAAGACCGGGTCAAATTTGGGTAATTTTTAAGTAAGTAGCTAGGGGTAACAAATGATAAGCTTTTAAGGCACAAAATGGGCAACTAACTGTCCAAACCCCCGCCCCTCTCACTACCATGCTCATATATATAACTTATGAGGCCCAACCCCCCAAATCCCACACTCGCTCACACCAACGACGAGGCTACCTAAATGCCCTTATCCTTTTTGCATTCATGTCCAACTAAGAACTCAAATCGCATTCAAGCACAAGTTCTAATGCACCCCCACCCGTAGCCACTCTCATCAAAGATAAGCATTATTTATGTACAAGTGTGGCTACAACTCTCACCAAGAATGAAAAAAAAAAAGTATCAAGGGTTGCCGGTGCACCAACTTGGGGTTAATCTAGGGTGTTCAAAGTTTCACATCATTTCGCTTGACTCAAAATTTTTCAAAATCTTTAAATTTCCCCCCATCCCCACACTTGGGATACATTGACCCCAATGTATGGCTTTAGGAGGCTTTGATCACTAAATTCATTCCACATCAACAAAAGCTTCTCCACTCAAACCACAAATTTCTTTTTGTATTTTTTCATTTTATATTTTTTTATATGCTTTTCTTCTTTTTAACACACAACACCACCAACAAGCACCAACCCAACAAACGACACAATCATACACCACCCAACCGCCCAACCATAAACAAAATAAAACTAAAACTATGCACAAATTATACAAAAGAGAGAACACCACCTGACTAATAGTAGCGCGGTCGTGGAGGTCCAAAAATGGATGACATCATGTCATTCCATTCTCCGAATCCAAACGCGCCGCTGCTACTCCCTCCTTGTTGTTGGGCTCCCTCTTGCTGCCTCGGGTCAAGCCATTGAGAATGGTGAAGTGGTGGAGTCGGATATGAGACACTACCGTCATAAGGCGGTAACGAGGCATAATCCACATGTTGTGGATCCTCAACAACCGGCCTTCCGGCATGCCAATCTGCATGCATCCTCCTCGCTTGATCGTCATGATATCTATTATTCGTTTCCACCTCTCGGGAATACACCAATGTGCGGTTCCACGACTCTTGGCGATCAAAGCTATGTTTTAACGACCGCTCTATACTTGCACTATTCCTCGTGTTTTGATCATACAACGTCCTCTCCGACCCCGACCATGTATCAAAAATAGATGCCGGAGGACGTTGACTTTCAATCACTTCTTGCATTGTACCGTTATAAGCCCAACCCGGCTCATAAGTTTGTTGCGCATAGTCGTAAAACATACCACCGTGACCTCCACCATAACCCCCTTGACCCACATTCAAGTTCACCCCACCTTGCGGTTGCTCCTCATAATCTTCATCCCCGCTTGGGATCTCTGCTTCACTCTCGGGTTCATCCTCTTCACCCGGTAACAAATCTCTCGCATTCGCCTTAAGAGCTCTCCACCTTTGGCCTTCCGACTTTAACTTGTGATAACGCTCCGTCTGAGTATACGTCCAAACACTCCCCAACTTATCCAACGTAAAAGGCTGGTGCCTTTTTGTTACTCCCCGATCTTCAGATGTTATCGCATTCTGTTGTTTCATCAATCCCGTAATTATTCGACAATACGGGACGATGTCTCTCCCATACTTATTCCGGCAGATCCATAAGTGGTTCATGATAAGATAACTTATCGGAAAACGTGGAGCCCCATGCATCAACGAATAAAGAATGGGTACCTCCAGAAACCTCACTTGTTCTTTGTCTCCCCTTCGTGGAAGGACATTGAGAAGACAGATTGTATGCAACAATTTAGCTTCTATCTTCAAATTCTTCCGGTATAGAATACCACTGTATTTACCGGGTAAAAATATTGCTGCCAACATATCATTCCATCTAACATGTTTCTCCGGTTTGAGCAAGAGGTCATCGAGAGTGGGAACCATGTACTCACGAGCCGGGAGACTATCATACTTCCCAAGCTTCTTCAAAGTGTCAAATGACATCTCCACCGGTACCCCGTGCACCTCACCAATCAACTTCATCTGTGACGGCTTGTTAAAATTGTGACATTTCAAAGTCGCCATCCATTCTTGTATCTCGGTCATAAACAAGTTGCTTTTGTCTTTGTCGAAACATTTGAGCGCCGATTCCCATCCTAGCGCCCGAAACTTATCAAACACCCCAAATTGTTGAAACTCCACTTCCCGAACCTCTCGTTCATAAATGAAGGCCGCTGCCTTGTTCTTCAACTTATTCATGCAGTCATGGTAGAGTGTCGGTTGCCACTCCTCTGCTTGATCATCTAATGGACCCGAATTCCACACCGGCTTTTCACTCGGATCCAACTCCATTTCTTCTTCACTCCCACTCTCGCTTTCACTTATCCGACCCAAATATTGCCTTTTTCGCGGTTGTTGTTCCTTTTGTTTGCTTTTCCCTTTTGATGATGATGAACTCGATCCCGCTTGTTCTTTTGTCTTAGCCATTTCCTACACACATTAGACAATCAACAAAAGCAAACACAAAATTAGGCTCCCTCCTCCTAAACATCCCCACACTTGCTTGTTATCATGGTTGTAGATGTTAGTGAACCAAAAGTATCTCAAAATTTTTTCAAAAAAAATCGGGCATGGTGTCTCTACAATGTAGAGATACCCGAAAGTTCACTACTTTAACCACAAATTCTACATCTACAACCATAACCATGTTCAAATAACCAATTTCATAATCATATCTACAAACAAGCAAGTGGGTAAGAGCAAGTAACCTAAATCACCTTACTCTTCACAATGTAGCATCAAAATACATCAAATAAGCTTTCATACCTTTGTTTGAAGATGCACAAGTGCTTGTGAAACAAAAACCCCAAAAACCCCCAAAAAAAATCTCGAACTAGGGTTTTGGATTCGGACCCAAAAACAGTGTTTTCTCCTAAATCTCTTGTCAAAATCAGAAACTACGTGAAAAGTTAGTCAAGATAGACTCCGATTTCACTTAGTTTGGACAAGAATTGAAGAAGTTATGGAGGATTGAAGGTTTGGGGAAGAAGAAGAAGTTCTTATGGTGGGTCTTGAAAGATGATAGTGATAGATGAAGAATAGGTTGTGTGGTTAGGGGAACTTCACGTGACCAGATTGTGTTTTTGTGTTTTTATTATTATTATTTTTTTTTATGTATAGGCGGAACCCCGAACGTCGGACAAGAATTTTCTCCGCACCGTAAATTACGGTCTCACCGTAATTTACGGTGAGACCTGAATCACCAATCTTCACCGTAAATCAGTAGAACTGCACTGTAAAACTCAGAAAATTTCATCACTCACCGTAATTTACGGTATGACCGTAATTTACGGTGAAAACTGAACATGAAATTTTACCGTAAATCAGTACTGAAATACCGTAAAAACCAACCATATTACCTTTCCACCGTAAATTACGGTAAAACCGTAAATTACGGTAAAACCGTAAATTACGGTGGATACTGGGCGATCCTGATTCATGCAGAATGCTGTTTTGAGGTATCATTTTTTATGATTTTCAATTTTTTCGATTTTTTTATGGTTTTTTAATTTTTTCAAAAACTTGTAAAAATTACCCTACCCCCTCAAAAATCCCGTGTTGTCCTCAACACAATGTTAGAGTAATTCGTGACCCGAACATCCCCACACTTGTTTCAAACACGGATTTCGAGGAACTATGGCAATTGTGCAAATTATACAAAACAAACAAAACAAAATACTACTATGTACACTACCAAACCTGGGCCTCTCATGGTTGTTCCTCTTCGACCGGGCGCAAGATGTAGCCCGCTTTGTCAAGCTCCAAGTTCTTGATGTCATTCCCCTCCAAGTATGGCTTCAAGCGGTGACCGTTCACCGTTTGTTGTTTCAATGTTTGCTCGTCTTGGATGTCTACATCACCAAATCTCCCAACTCTCCGAATGACATACGGACCCATCCATTTGCTTTTAAGCTTGCCCGCGAACATCTTCAACCTTGAGTTATACAACCAAACTTTTTGCCCTACTTCGAATGTTTTCTTTCTCAATTTCGCATCATGCACTTTCTTGAGTTTATCTTTATAGGCCGATGCACATTCGTACGCCTCATCTCGAATCTCTTCTATCTCGCTCAATTGCAACTTTCTCAACTTACCCGCCTCATCATAATCCGCGTTGACCGTCTTGATCGCCCAATGTGCCCGATGCGCCAACTCCATTGGCAAGTGACAACCCTTACCATACACCATCCGGTAACGTGTTGTGCCAATAGGAGTCTTGTAGGCCGTTCGGTATGCCCACAATGCATCATCTAACTTGCTCGACCAATCCTTTCTATCCGTTCTTACCGTCTTCATGAGGATCTCTTTGATTTGACGGTTGGACACTTCGACTTGTCCACTTGTTTGCGGATGGTAAGGTGTGGCAACTCGGTGATTCACGCTATACCTTTTCAATAATTTCCCGAAATTGAAGTTCTTGAAATGCGAACCACCATCACTTATAATAACCCGCGGGATTCCAAAGCGAGAAAAGATGTTGGATTGAACAAATTTACAAACAACCGAATGGTCGTTCGTTCGTGTTGCAATAGCCTCAATCCACTTCGAGACATAATCCACCGCTACCAAAATGTATAAGAAGCCATTCGAATTCGGGAAGGGACCCATAAAATCTATACCCCATACATCAAATATCTCAACAACCAAGATCGGTTGTAACGGCATCTCATCCCTCTTCGATATACTACCCATTTTTTGGCAATTTATACAATTTCTGGCTGCATCCTTGAAAATGGTGGGCCAATAAAACCCACATGAAAGAACCCGATAGCCTGTTTTGTGCCCACTAAAATGACCCCCACAAGCGGACGAATGTGCATGAGTCAAGATTTCCAACACTTCCGTTTCGGGCACACACCTTCGTATAACTTGATCCGGTCCAATCTTGAAGAGATCCGGTTCATCCCAAATGTATTGCTTCACTTGAACCATGAATTGTTGTCGACGCTTTTTGGTCCAATGACTTGGAATGACACCCGTGGCTAAGTAATTGACATAATGAGCATACCACGGTGCAACGAAAGTGGAAACGGCTAAAAGTTGCTCGTCGGGAAAACTTTCATTAATTTCACTCACATCGTCGGTCCATTCCACCGGAATCCGAGACAAGTGATCCGCTACTACATTCTCACTTCCCTTTTTGTCTCGGATTTCTAGATCGAACTCTTGTAACAATAACACCCACCGAATTAATCGAGGCTTCGCATCCTTTTTCTCCATCAAGTACCGGACCGCACTATGATCCGAATAAACCACCACTTTGCTTCCCCAAATATACGAGCGAAACTTATCCAAAGCATACACCACCGCTAGTAATTCCTTCTCGGTTGTGGTGTAGTTAAGTTGCGCTTCGGATAAAGTTTTACTCGCATAGTAAATCACCACCGGCTTCTTGTCAACCCGTTGACCCAAAACTGCACCAATAGTGGTGTCGCTTGCATCACACATTATCACGAACGGCTTTGACCAATCCGGTGGTTGCAAAATAGGAGCTTTGACCAAGTGTTCCTTCAAAACAGTGAAAGCTTGCATACATTCGTTAGTAAAATCAAATGGGACATCTTTTAATAACAAGTTGCATAAGGGTTTGGTGATAACACTAAAACCCTTAATGAACCGTCTATAAAAACCCGTGTGTCCCAAGAATGACCTTACACCCAACATTTTTCGGAGGTGGCAAAGATGATATTACCCGTATTTTTGCCTTATCCACCTCCATCCCCCTTTCAGAAATTACATGACCCAACACAATGCCCTCTTGCACCATGAAATGACTTTTCTCCCAACTTAGCACTAAATTTTTCTCAACACATCTTTTTAACACTTTTTGTAATTCATTGAGACAAGCATCAAAACTAGTGCCAAAAATGGAGAAGTCATCCATAAATACTTCGAGCGACTCTCCAACCATGTCCGAGAAAATACTCATCATACATCGTTGGAAGGTTGCCGGATCATTGCACAAGCCAAATGGCATTCGCCTAAAGGCAAAGGTGTCATATGGAAAAGTGAAGGTGGTCTTGTGTTTGTCATCCGGGTGTATGGCGATTTGGTTGTAACCCCGAATACCCATCTAAAAAACAGTAGTATTTTTGACCCGATAGTTTTTCAATAATTTGATCAATGAATGGTAGCGGGAAATGATCCTTAGAAGTGGCGGCATTCAATTTTCGGTAGTCAATACATACACGCCACCCGGTAACCGGTCGGGTGGCAATTTGTTCACCACTTTCATCCTTGACTACTTGAATGCCGGCCTTCTTAGGCACAACTTGGGTAGGACTCACCCAAGCACTATCCGAAATTGGATAAATAATTCCCGCATCCAACCATTTAATTACCTCTTTTTTAACTACCTCCCGTAGGTTCGGATTCAATCGCCTTTGAGCCTCTCGTGTCGGCTTTGCATCTTCAGTGGTAATGATTTTATGCATGACAATGGATGGACTAATTCCTTTGAGGTCGGCAATCGTCCATCCAATAGCTCCCTTGTTCTCTCTTAAGACCTCCATCAATGCTTGCTCTTGTGCCAACTCCAAATTAGAAGCAATAATGACCGGTAAGGTGTCATTATCCCCTAAAAACACATACTTCAAGTGGCTAGGCAAGTCTTTGAGCTCCAACTTTGGTGGTTCCTCTAATGATGGTTTCGTACCCGAATCGATCTCCACCGGTAGACCCTCGAACTGGTGGGTCCATGGCAGTCTACCTTCTTTCAACGCCATCGCATCTTGCTTTTCCTCTTCAACCCGGAGTGCATAAGCATGTACCTGTTCAGAAAAATCACACAGGCAAATATCCAAACCATCCTCCTCATACTCATGCGGGTTGCATCCGTCAACTATATCTGCCATGAAACACTCATCAACACCATTAGCATTAGAATTGTTAGTAAAAACATTCAAACGCATTTTTCAATTTCAACCCTTCAAGCATTTAAGATCACAATCTTACCAACCCTCTCTCGAGTTACCGCATCCCCACACTTGGGATACATTGTCCCCAATGTATGGTGCAATTTATTTTTTTATTTTTTACTAAAACTTAACACCAAACACTTTGCGCACGCCTCCCCGGCAACGGCGCCATTTTGATGTCTGTCGTTAAGGACATGCAAAAACCAACTAAACTATGTAGATAGGATAAGTCGGATATCGAACCAGAGGAGGATTGTGGAAAGTGTTATGATGCTAAGTATTAATTAACTAATGCTAAAAAATAAAAAGCAATTGAGAGTTTGATTGTTTAGGAGAATTGTCTAAGTTAACGAATAAAAACTAAGGTTTAAATCAATAGGAGAGAAGATGGTTCCTCCAGATTTCAGGTTTTGCAGTTAACTTCAACTATGTGTTTAATCGTGACCTACATAGACATAGGTGTTAATTTTGATTAACTAATTGTGATAACCAACGACTAAGTACTCCGGTCAATTCATAACGGGAGGTTATCGAATGATTATCAATTACAATTTACAAACCGTAACCCCATGTCAAATATATCCCAATTACTAGAATTCTCGGGAACTGAATGCTTAGAAATTAAGGTTTAAATAAACGTAACTGTTTACAATCAAGAAATCAAATCCATGGTGAAAAGCATAGAATGCTTAGATCACCAAGTAAAACGATTGTAACAAACACATAGAATTGTCTAACTTACAAAAACCCTCCATCCGGAGGAAACCACTAGGAGACTAGCCGCTCATGTCGGTTGAGTGATCCTTAAATGCTTCGGTCATCCCTTCTCTCTATCGTCTTTTGCCCTCCAGCCGTCAAGTGATGTGACGATTATAATTGTTTTATTAAAAACAATGATTCCTCAATATTCCAACATGTCAGCGCCAAAAGCCCAGCCCACATGTCTCATGTATCGGCCAAATAAAGAAGTCCATATGCTGCTTTCAATGTATGCGTGTAATTATGATGATGGATCATGTGAGTTGCTTTTTAGGAAATAAAAATAATAGCCCCAAGCACACCCTATGGCTGCCGCCAATATGTGACAATATTGTTGTGATGTTAGATATCTTCTCACCAACTCCAAGACCCCCCACCGTCAAAGATTATCTCTGATGTTGACTTTTTTTTTTTTTTGTTGAGAGCAATGATGATGACGATACACTAATGTCAGCCCAAAACCAATGCCTCCTTCACATGAGTTAGTGATGGTCCATTTATTCCTTTAGGTTTTAAAACCCATTAATTAAATATCATCCAAAGTTCACATATGCGCTGCTGACTTTTCTAACCGTAGGCTACGGTTTGGGGCGCCGGTTACGGTCCAAAGGTTGTTTGTTTTGTTCTTCCTATTGAACCCATAACTTACGTTTCAATTTTGGACAAGGGACTACCAAGCCTCTTATTTTGCGTCTCTTGTACATTCAAGCAACCTTTTCGATCCGAACAAGTCCCGAATAACGCCTTTCGCTATGTTTATCATCTCTAGGTGTTCCGCATCATCTTTAAACTCTCCAACTTTACCGAATTACGTGTTTAACCTGTAACACCACAAACGCTCGTAGATAACATATTCAAAGCATATACTCACGTAAACAACACTAAAATATGTAACATAACACACTTTAAGGCAAGGGTTTCACACTCTCCATCACACATTTTGATGTCTGTCGTTAAGGACATGCAAAAACCAACTAAACTATGTAGATAGGATAAGTCGGATATCGAACCAGAGGAGGATTGTGGAAAGTGTTATGATGCTAAGTATTAATTAACTAATGCTAAAAAATAAAAAGCAATTGAGAGTTTGATTGTTTAGGAGAATTGTCTAAGTTAACGAATAGAAACTAAGGTTTAAATCAATAGGAGAGAAGATGGTTCCTCCAGATTTCAGGTTTTGCAGTTAACTTCAACTATGTGTTTAATCGTGACCTACATAGACATAGGTGTTAATTTTGATTAACTAATTGTGACAACCAACGACTAAGTACTCCGGTCAATTCATAACGGGAGGTTATCGAATGATTATCAATTACAATTTACAAACCCTAACCCCATGTCAAATATATCCCAATTACTAGAATTCTCGGGAACTGAATGCTTAGAAATTAAGGTTTAAATAAACGTAACTGTTTACAATCAAGAAATCAAATCCATGGTGAAAAGCATCGAATGCTTAGATCACCAAGTTAAACGATTGTAACAAACACATAGAATTGTCTAACTTACAAAAACCCTCCATCCGGAGGAAACCACTAGGAGACTAGCCGCTCATGTCGGTTGAGTGATCCTTAAATGCTTCGGTCATCCCTTCTCTCTACCGTCTACTGCCCTCCAGCCGTCAAGTGATGTGACGATTATAATTGTTTTATTAAAAATAATGATTCCTCAATATTCCAACATGTCAGCGCCAAAAGCCCAGCCCACATGTCTCATGTATCGGCTAAATAAAGAAGTCCATATGCTGCTTTCAATGTATGCGTGTAATTATGATGATGGATCATGTGAGTTTCTTTTTAGGAAATAAAAATAATAGCCCCAAGCACACCCTATGGCTGCCGCCAATATGTGACAATATTGTTGTGATGTTAGATATCTTCTCACCAACTCCAAGACCCCCCACCGTCAAAGATTATCTCTGATGTTGACTATTTTTTTTTTTTGTTGAGAGTAATGATGATGACGATACACTAATGTCAGCCCAAAACCAATGCCTCCTTCACATGAGTTAGTGATGGTCCATTTATTCCTTTAGGTTTTAAAACCCATTAATTAAATATCATCCAAAGTTCACATACGCGCTGCTGACTTTTCTAACCGTAGGCTACGGTTTGGGGCGCCGGTTACGGTCCAAAGGTTGTTTGTTTTGTTCTTCCTATTGAACCCATAACTTACGTTTCAATTTTGGACAAGGGACTACCAAGCCTCTTATTTTGCGTCTCTTGTACATTCAAGCAACCTTTTCGATCCGAACAAGTCCCGAATAACGCCTTCGCTATGTTTATCATCTCTGGGTGTTCCGCATCATCTTTAAACTCTCCAACTTTACCGAATTACGCGTTTAACCTGTAACACCACAAACGCTCGTAGATAACATATTCAAAGCATACACTCACGTAAACAACACTAAAATATGTAACATAACACACTTTAAGGCAAGGGTTTCACACTCTCCATCACATCCCCACACTTAACATTGATTGTGCTCAAGCAACCATTACAAACACTACTCACCTTATTAACAAATCACCATTAAATCCCTTACCGTATTAACAATTTAAGGTCCCGAGTCATACCCGTCCCATAGACTGACACAATCGAGATTGACAATCTGACAAATAATACACATTTAAAACAACTTAAGACTTGCCTAACTAAAACTAACATGCTTATGATACTACACACATGCCACACGCCCCTCACAATAATCGCTCCTCTCGGTTTAATCAAAACTAGCATGTAATGTGCTAGTATATAGTTCGCTCAAAACCAACTATGCTACTTTGCAATCATAAGCTTGTATAGCAATCACACCTCCACTGTATCAAATAACGTAACACATATCAAAAGGACTTTCTGGGTTTTGGGTTATGGGTAAAGGTAGGGATATATTTTTAGATTTTTTATGTTTATTTGGCGAACACAAAAGAATATACCAAACCATGACAACTTATTCACAATTATACTAACACATTGGGTGATTTCCGACCCATTTATTCAACACAAACATAACATTGATTTTTCTTTTTCTTTTTGCTTTTCTCTTTTTTTCTTTCCTTTTTTTTTCAACAAACATCTAACACACAATTGCCACTCATGGTTGGTAATCAAACGGTCAACAAGGTGTAACAAACGAAGGGTAAAAGGCTCAACATGGTTAACTAAGGTGGGATGGATAAACAATCAACAAATATAACAATGAATGGATCCTAATGCCTTTATCATCTATGTGTAAACGCTAACCCACAGTCTCAGCATGCATCAAACCACACAAGTTCTAACACAAAGCAACATATGGCCTACTCTCAACAAAAAAAACAATTATTGAAATTCAACTAACAATCTAGTAGGCTCAAATATCTCACCGAATAAAAGGAATAAGGGTTGCAGACACGTAGCATGTGTAATTCCTAAAGCATGTTACCCCTAGTTAGGCATCTCTTCTCAACTATTTTCTAAACTTGTCAGAAATACTCTCATGAAACTTAAAGGGACAACCATGACTAGGGATCTAATTTAGTTAAATATCAGTAGGAACTCTTTAGCGATTGAAAATGTTGGTTTTCATGTAGTTCAAGCATACTTGAGATAAAAATTTTCAAAATTTTTCAATTTTTTCAATTTCAACCCTTCAAGCATTTAAGATCACAATCTTACCAACTCTCTCTCGAGTTACCGCATCCCCACACTTGGGATACATTGTCCCCATTGTATGGTGCAATTTATAATCTAGACTCGAGAGATACCACCCACAAACCATGAACGGCTAATAACCTACTCGACGCAACACAAAGAAACCACTCCCAACACAAAAATTTCACACCACCAAGTACACAAGAACAAATAAA
The DNA here is from genome assembly GCF_002127325.2 of Helianthus annuus. Classification (NCBI taxonomy): domain Eukaryota; kingdom Viridiplantae; phylum Streptophyta; class Magnoliopsida; order Asterales; family Asteraceae; genus Helianthus; species Helianthus annuus. Next base: position 78,230,330 of record NC_035448.2, read on the forward strand.
ACACAGGATAGATAAACACATTGACCTGATCAGTAAGTCAGCAAGTGTCTGTAGTGGTGCAGCTGCTGTGATCGGACAGGAACGTAAGCATCTTTTGGATTCTCTGATATCTCATCGGGGATGTTGCCAAACATCCCCACACTTGAATCCTTGCATCCGTGAAGATGGAATGTAGAAACCTGCCAAAACACAAACACTAAAACAAAACAAAACAAAACAAAACAAAACAAAACAAAAGAACAAATACAATACAATACTCTACATCCTCGGGCTGCCTCCCGAGAGCGCTAAGTTTAAAGGTCTTCAGCCAGACCGTACCTGATTTCCGCTATGGTGGTCTTAGTGCACACTTACCCAAAACATTTCCAACAAATGCTCGGAAATTTACATGCCATCTCCATAAATTTGTCAGTATAATTGGCATGTTCAGACTAAACCTGCGGGTTTCGCTAATCCACTTCACGAGATATACCTTGATATCTTGCTGTTTCACCATTCTCATCTTCTTCCTCGAACCCTCTTCCCCACACTTATTAATTTGAATGATTGATATGGGGAGAGGTTCGGTACACACATTCATTTCATCAGACTGCTCTGCCTCCTCATCCTCACACACCATCTGATCCACTAGTGACTCTTCATCAGATAAAGGGTTCATTGGTGTGGTATTATCCTCCACAACCTCCTCCTCCATGTGAGAATAATCTCTAATGTCAACAGGTAATGGTGAGAGACGCTCTTCTATTTCTATCTTCATTTTTAACTTCTGACACTTGGAAACTAGACAGTTGATTCGATCTTCATCGGAAAGGTTGGGTGCTAATAAATACTGCTCGAGTTTGGAAAAACTCGCTTCCAAGATAGCAAGCTTTTTCTCCTCCTCGGTCTGATAAGCATACACACCCTCGGGCTTAGAATAATCGCCGGGATGATACTGTCGGTATCCCTGATACGGTTTTGAGATGTATGCATCCATCATTTTTTTATTCCAATACTCTGGATTTTCCAAATACACCACGCACACATCCTCATCATAAGAAGTATGACAACGACCGCAACAGAAACATCGTCCATCCGTCCTTGGCTCATAATAAGTAACCTCGTCCCGATCCCATCCATCAGAGTAATAACCATCCTCCACCGTTGTATCATAATCATAAAAATATGGTGGAGGGGAAGGATTATCATAGCAAGGCATCGGTCGTTCTGCCAATTTCGCTCTTTCCCGTCTAAATCGGGCCTCGTGGCAACCGATACACGGGTGAAGTGGTTCCCTGCACAAAATGCATCTAAGAGAGGTGCATAATATTGTAAGATCTGTCATCCTGCACAAACACAAAAACACAAGCACCACGCATAAATCTGAACAAAAGAAAACAAAACAAAACTGACACTATTTTTGGATTTTTTATTACTTTTTTTTATTTTTTTATTTTTTACTAAAACTTAACACCAAACACTTTGCGCACGCCTCCCCGGCAGCGGCGCCAAAATTTGACGTGATGTCGTGGTCACGCAAATTTAATCCCCAAAACAACTACAGATAGTGGTAAGAGGGTATCAAACTTAGGGAGTATGTGGAAGGTATATCGGTTGTATAGCTTTGTACTTAAACTACTATTAAACTAACACACGTTGCGCACTACTCCCCGGCAACGGCGCCAAAATTTGACGTGATTGTCGTGGTACACGCAAATTTAATCCCAAAAACAACTATAGATAGTGGTAAGAGGGTATCGAACTCAGGGAGTATGTGGAAAGTATGTCGATTGTATAGCTTTGTAATTAAACTACAATTACCTAAAATGCAGAAATTAAAACTCAGTGATTTAGGTTGTTGTTTTGGAAAACTAAATTAAAAACTAGTTGCAAATCAAATGTTGGTTGTAAACAAATTAGGAGAGAACAATGACCATCTTAGGATTCAGTTTCTTTAAACAATTGTGTGTGTAATTCCAACTAGAAAGAGTTACATAGACATAACTCGTGTATAGATAATTGAAGTGATAAAAGGGGACAAAGTACTCGGATTATATAAAGGCGAGGTTGTTTCTCGATGACCAATTAATCAATAACCAACCCTAACCCTTCCCGTGATATCTCGATTGCCAACGGCACCAAGAACGTACGGTTGAGACTAGAAATTGCAATATCGATTAACAAATTACAAGCAATTAAACATACACCATGATATTCAAGCAACGCAAGTTATCATTCTAGAAATTCAGAAAAAACACACAAAAGTTTAATAGAAACATTCACCTAAGATGATCACCGAAGAGTTTAGCTGGACATGGCTTGGTGAATCATCATAATAGCAAATCCAATGTTCATGCGAATCGAAATTACAAACCGAATGATAGCAATTGTTCAAAACCAAGCAAGACAGCCAAAATTCGCCCCCAAGATGTTCTCTAACCGTTTAATGATGAGAACACTTGAAAAGACATCATAAAACTGCTTAAATGAGGCAGTTACACTTTGGATAGCAACCGCCACCGTAAATTACGGCTCCACCGTAATGTACGGTGGACTTGATTTGTTTATAGTGGCAAGAGACTGATTTACGATGGCCACCATTTGATTCTCAGGTCCACCGTAAATTACGGTGAGACCGTAATTTACGGTAGTGACCTGAATATTCTTCTTTGTTTCATCTCTTGTTCCACGCTCGACCCGTTCATCTCCAAACCCTCCAAAGCTGCATTTAATCCATCTTTTAACTCCCGAACCGCACCTGAAACATAAGCAACAGTAGTTATCTAATTCAAGATAATTACACGATTAAGTGAAGGATTATTTCGTCTTTTAACATGATTAAGGGTTGTCCAACGGACCACCCGTCACACTACATCTTTTGATTTCGTCTTTGATCGAGTCATATATTGTTTTGTATAGATTAGGGCTCAATATACAAGAAAATAGGAGAATGTATGTGTTTAGGAGAAGGTTTCGCTTAAATGGTCTTAGAAGGTTTCGCTTGTATGTCAAGTGATTGGTTTCGCTTGAGTGTTCACATAAGGTTTCGCTTGTGTGAACATGTCACTTCAAGCGAAACCTGATCACTATATATACCATTGAAGCGAATTCATTTGTAACGTGTGTGATTTCCATACCGAGGTGCTGCCGGTGTGACGTTTGAGCTGTAAACGTTGATAAATCAATACAACAGTAGATTAAAGTGAAGAACAAGCTATTTCTACCTACGTTTCTTATTATTCCGCATCTGAAACATAGGAGAACGCCTCTAAACGACTCGTTAGGTCAAGAACACGATCCTACAATATTGTGAGAAAGATCTTTAGAAGTATGGTCCATGGATCCAAAAATCATTTCATATCTTCACAAGTTACACCTAGACCCCCCTAGCCATAATCGGCCATCACCACCACCATACCCTCAAGGATTTTATTTCATATTTTATTTAGATAGTACTTGATTTGGTGGACAAAGATATATGATGAGATCTCTATAAGTATGGTCCATATATTACAAGATCTTCATTCTTACACTTCAACACTCAACTTCACCCCACTCCTTCAAGCGCTCTCTCTCTCCCTCTCGGCTCTATCTAGTGCCACCACCACCACCACCTTGTCACCACCATCCATCTAGTTTCAAGCTAAATTCAAGTGCAAGAAGGTGTATCATGGAGCTTGGTGCTTGAAGAACCTTTACCCTTAGCTTTTGTCCACTATTTTTCATCATCTTTTTCTAGTGATCTTCCCTAGCCTTTGAGCTAGTTGTAAGCTTCTCACTACTAGTTTTTATTTCTTACTTTGTTGGTTAAAAAGATATATATTGTTATGAATCACAAGAACACTAAAAGAACATAAACAAGAATCATAAACATAAGCTTACATATGATGATTTATGGATGAAATGAGGTTGTTAAATACATACATGACACTTGATTGTTATTTACTTGAAATTACGATGATGATCATCATAAGGAGCTTGCTAAATTGTGATTAAACACATGAATTAGCAAGTTAGAGGATGATTATATGTTAACCTAAGAAGATCATCCTCACTTATGAACATGAACTTGAAAATAAAATTATTTCTTGAAAAATAGTAAATAAAGTAAGCTAGTAATTTTGTAAATCTAAGATTTATGAATAAAGTTCCAAGAAAATCAAGTTCAAAATATGATTTTAGTAGAACTTGATTCTTACAAAGATGTACATTGTTTTTGGTGATAAAATAAGTGTAAGAACCCTTTATTTACAAAAGAATTCAAAAGAATAATTTTTGTAGAAGATGATTACAACTTGTAAACATCTAAAATTTGCAAGAAGGAAGTTTATTAAGAAATAAACACACTTTAAGGGGTAACTAAGTCTACTAAACATGTTACCAAATTACTACGAGTTTTTGTGAAAGTTCATGTTCATGATGTTTTATATATTGTATAATTTTTGCACTTGGGAAGTGTAGTTTGATTATTAATTGTTGGGTTGATTTTTGAAAAGAAAATGATATGCTCATATAGCATGGACACCTCCGTCTTTAGGGGAAACTATGGCGAAATTTTCTAAAAATGTAAACACTTAGAGAATATTTTCTAAGACAAATGTTTACTGGTGTATTTTAAACTATATTTTTCAAATATAAACCTCGCCATAATTTTTGTAACAAAATACAAAGTGTCGGAGGTTGGTTTTCGTAAATAAAAGTGGATAAATATATATTTTGTACTAAAACGCTTGTGTGAATATTTGTTTATTTTGTGGAATAGTTATATCATTTTAGGGTAAAATAATATAACTTAATAAATACCATGGGAATTACAACTCCAAAATAATACCAAAATTGCAAGGGATAAATATTTAAGTTACGCACTTGATATTGTGAAACCGAACGCAAAAAACGTAACTTACGAATATATTTTTGGTAAATATTATTTTGGATACAAGAAGTGAAAATATATTATTTTTGGGAAAAATATGTATATTTTGGAATACATTATTTTTTACGAAGAAGGTTACATATATATTTTCTAAAGCAAGACTTAAAAATATATTATTCGGAACTTCAAATATACACATCTAAATTACCCCCATCCTTGGGAAGGAAATACGAATACAAATACATGAGAAGTATTACTACAAGAATATTGTTTAACAAATTATTCCAAAATTTCAAGTTAAAATATTTATTATTTTAACAACTAATAATTATAACTTGGAATAATATTGGGAACACAAGAAACGTAACTCAAAAACCTTCATACTAATCAAAGGCACGACCCGTTCGTCTAATAGACGTTAGTACACTGTAGGTAGTCGTGTTTGCTGAGGAGACTTGGGTTACACATACTGAAGACGCAATACTGTGAGTTCATGTCCCCCCTTTTCTTTTAACTGTTTTCAGTTTTACAACTTCGGGGGTGAAATACATGTTACATACTGATTACAAACGTTTTAAACATAATATGATTAGCTAAGGAATGTACTGCTAGATCACGTGAATGGGTAGCCTATTGTCTTCAGACCATTAATCCGTGTATAAGGACCGAGGGGTATGAGTGATAAATCTATTGGGTGTTGCGAGCCCCACCCATGGGCCTGCGAGTGGCTGCATGTGGTGACTATGTCGTTCCGCTGGAGGGGCCGGTACGAAATACGCATACAGGTTTGAGTGCTTCCTAGGCCATGTCACTTATTAATGTATTAGCTACACATTAATTGATCTGCTTTTCCTTATTGCTACATACCAGGGACATACATTTATACAGACATACTTTAAAGGCTTATTCATACACTACACACGAACTCGCTCAACTTTTGTTGATGTTTTTCAAACTACATGATTTCAGGAAATTAAGTATGGATCAGGCGGGTGTTGGAGTTTCAAGTCATGTTAAGTCTAAAGATGTCACCCAGTGTCTTTAGGTTTGGTCTGTGTGTCTTAAACCTGGACGAGACACGTCTTCCAAACTTTGATTACAACTAATATCTTTTGACGAGTCCTTAGCGAACTTTTACACAATTCATATGGTTTGTAAAACTTAAATTTGAAGTCTACGTTTTAGACAATGTTATGTTTTAAACTCATTTTATGGATGACAAATCTTTGGTTTTATCGTAAAGTTGTTTGACATGGTTGAGTGCAATGACAACAAGAAAGTCACACCACAATCACGCTTCCGCAAAAGTCAGGGTGTGATAGATGCAACAGGACAAGGTCATCGTGTACGTGTCTCGTCAACTAAAGGTGCATGAGAAAAACTATACCACGCACGATCTAGAGTTAGGCGCAGTGGTATTCGCGTTAAAGATCTGGCGTCACTACTTATATGGTACTCGTTATACAATCTTTACAGATCACAAGAGTTTGCAACACATATTCGATCAGAAGGATTTAAATATGCGGCAACGACGATGGTTGAGTTGTTGAACGATTATGATTGTGAGATAAAGTATTATCCGGGCAAGGCGAACGTTGTGGCGGATGCCTTGAGCCGCAAGGAACGTGTAAAACCTTTAAGGGTGCGAGCCTTAGAATTGACCATACAAAATGATCTCACTTCTCGGATTCACGATGCTCAACAAGAGGCGTGTGACAACCCGAGATTTCAAGGTCTTTCTTACACGTATCACTTACGTCGTGATCTTGTCTTTTTTTATATATAATTCGTTTGCGTAGTGTCACGTGTAGGGTTAACAGTTTGAGTAAAGCATATGATTTATGTGTTATATTAATAGTTATGTGTGGTGGAAATTATAGTGTAATCAAGATGTAATATAGGTTATTCACCACTAGTCAACCCCGACGAAATATGGGACTTTCGTCACAGGCCCCTAGTGATAAAAACCTAGATATTCGTCTATGAGGGTTTTTCGCCATAAGGGCCTTTGGCCCATGAAGTTGCGGCCCAACATGTCACGTTTAAAACATAAACTTTTGATAGGGTAAATGTCAGTTGGAAACTAAAAACCCTAAACACCCTCATTTATCCCTAGAAGTCGACGGCAACCCATCTGGTGTCTCGTCTCTTGTGTCTAATGAATATCATTCCTTGGTTAGTATGAATATGTTTACTAAATATTTGTTTAATCTTGCTCGACTATGTGCGTCTGATTGATTTGTGATTGAGATGTGATTCAGCATGAAACTGAATATATGTCTCTGTATTGATGATCAATAATCTAGGGTACTATACATGTCTAGACAATTACGATCTGTGCCGATGCCTAAATCTAGATTGTTTACACGTTGGATTAAAATAATGTTTGTGAACTTCTTAATGATCGATCTGTTATGTGTGGTATAAAGTTATCAAATGATAAGATTGGTTAGAAATGGTAAATAATAATTAGGGCCTTGTTGATTGCTTTATGTAACTGTTAATGGTGGTTAAGGATTAATGTAAATCGTAGATTTAGCAAATGGTTTGTGCTTGATGAATGACGGTTACTACAGAATGTTATATGCGTATGCACTGAAACCTGCTTTTGATCTGTAACTGATTAACATGAGAGTATTGAGAAGTCAAAGGATGTGATCTTTGAAAACAGTCTGTTTGGCAATAGAAGGGTCCCCGACGAAATATAGTGTTTTTCGCCATATGTGAGCCGACGAAATATAGTGTTTTTCGTCACATGAGAGCCGACGAAAGATAGGGGTTCTTCGTCACAGGTAACTCGACGAAAGATAGGGGTCTTTCGCCACAAGGGATCTTTCACCATGAATGTAGATAGGAGGAACAGTAGATTGATATAATGCTTTTGTTGACGAATAATTGTGTTACAAGATGTTAATGTTGCATGATAAGAATCCTGATTTAACTCGTGTAGTTAGAAACGCCCATCTGTTGTAAGTTGTTATATGATATACACATGAGATGTGAACATATATGGAACTGAGTATTAGTTGGTAGCGCTATCCAGGTTTGGCACCCTCACCCCGTACCTGAGAGGACGGGTGTGAACTAATGGCTCAGTCATACCCAATGCTTTTATAGGAGCATTGGGGAACGGGCAAAATAAATCTGGAGCCGTCTTGTATCCGAGGTATTATCAACATTGTAATCAATGAACGAAACTAAACACTTGGTAACTAATGTTTTCGTGAAACTATGAACTCACCAGCGTTGTCTGATACACGTGTGTGCATGCTCATAGGTTATAGGTATGTGTGGCTGTGGAACTTGCTGTCTGGGATGCTGGAGTGGTCATTGGTCCAGATACATGGAATCGCGAGACGAGTCTAATGGTTATCATACATATGGTTTATGAAACACTTAACTAACGATTTATGCTTCCGTTGAATACAATGATTTGTAATTACTGTTTTGTAACACTTTATGTTAATGAATGAAAGTTCCATTTAAAATCTTGTATGAGTTCAGTGTGATTGGTGGCTAGATCCTGGTACGTCACACACCTCGCGGGGGTTTCCGCTTGGGTTATTTTTGGGGGTGTGACAGTTTGGTAGCAGAGCCACTGGTTATAGTGAACTTGGTTTTAAAACGTTTTTGTAAAACCAGACTATAACCAAACAGTTCTGAATACGTGAATACGACCATGACATTCAGCTCCAGATTGCAAGGTTCGTCTTTCTCACTTGATGCACACATTACATAACTAGTGTACACCTGTTTATGATGTAGCATACGGACACACCCTCCTCACTATAGCATAATTACATGAATTGCTTGTTTACATTATGATGTGTTGTTAGTGTGTAGTAGCCCTGGGATTCTTATGACCTAGATGTTTTGATAACCTCTGTTTGACATCTGAGTTTGAGGAACCATTTGACATGAGTTAGGAGGAACTGAGATGAGCATGCAAATCACAATATTATTGTGGGTGCACACATAATAATAATGTGGGTTTGCATGCGAGTCCCGGTGAGGCTTAACAAGTGAAAAAGGGGTTCTGTTCTGTTATTCGATCAGCGAGAAACATAACAAACCTATAGGGGTCATAGCAGTGATTGTCCCCTACTCGAACATGAACTTTTCACTCCTTTCTGAATCCTTTTGAATCTTGATGCTATCGAGTATTACCTGGACACCCATCTACACAGCACCTTGCTGTGTTAAAGAGATTATAGTTGCGCGATTTTCGAAAATCCCTTTATGTGCGATAGTATCTAGTGAGACCAAGAAATTGCTGTATCCTCGAAGGGATCTTTGGTGTCGATTAGTTCTAACAAAATGGATCTTAGCGAGGTCCACGTGTATTCCCACTTCGTTGTTTATATGACCAAAAATGTACCTCTCAAATCCAGAAGTTACCTTTAACAAGACTTCGCGTGGAGTGGCTCCTCCCTCAAGAGCTCTAAAATAAGATACATATGCTGTCCATGTTGTTCCTTTCTCTTGGAAATGATTCAAAACATCATCAATAAACTTGGTCGATTCATGTGATCCTAAAAAGTTGCTGGTGTGTTGATCAATCCAAAGGTCATGGAATTCAAAGTCACAATGGCCGCATTGCGTTCGATATGCCGTTAAAGGAACATTCTCCCCTTGGACTTCCATCTGATGATAGTTCATTCATTAGTCAATCCTCGAATGGGACCTTGACCCTCGCATCTGGTCGGCAGGTTGTCAATACATAGTCGAGGCAAACGGTTCTTGACTGTCACCTGGTTGAGTTCTCGATAATCAGTACACATACGAAAGGCTTATCTTCACGGATATAACTGAGGCTCCCCAAACTAATACTAGGTCCGATAAAACTCCTGTCCAACAGTTCCTGCAGTTGATTAGACAGTTCTTGCAACCCTCCTGGTGCAAGACGGTAAGGAGTACGAGTAATCAAGGCTGCCTCTGGCGTGAGATCAAACTGAGATTCTTCCCTGCAGTTGTGGAAGTAAACCCGAAAGTTCCTCGGGTAGCACACCGTGAGGAATCACGAACAATTAGTGGATCCTCGATCCTCTTTTCCTTAGCCTTAACATCAGTAACAGTTGTTATCATAGGGGGGTAATCCCTTCTTAGACACTTCTGGGCTATCATTGCTGATATGATGCTAACCTTTACACCAATCTGACACTTCAAAGTATAAAGCGACGCAAAATTTTCTTCCCACAGGGTATATCTACACGATGTCTAGATAACCAACCTACACAAATACTGCATCGTAACCATCAAGGATGGCAGAAGGAAGGTCGATGTCGATCACTTGTCCCACAAGGTCGAGTTTGCATCCCAACGAACATATGAGGCTTCAATTGACTTGCCATCAGCCGATTCCACAACAAGTTCAGTTTCGAGAAGCATCAGGGTTAAACAGAACCGAGACGAAGCGATTTGCTACCCATACAAGCTACCATGCTGCTACTATCCTGGCGTCGCCCACGCCAATCCTAAATGCCCTTCCATGAGCATCATTTCCAGTGTTGTTGTTTTCTTTACGAGAATTTCCAGTACTATTGTCGTTCCCTCGGTTGTTGTCGTCTTGATTTAGCAACAGCCTATCCATGTCGTAGGCACCTTCATTTCTATACTGTAGGCTACGATTACGAGTTCCTTGATGTAGCCATGACTGTTGCCTCTAATGTCGTTGCTTGAAACGGAGTCTTGCGATCTTTCACCAACCAAGTCCATCCTTTCACATTCTGTGCCACGTCCTATGGCGCTACCCATTGTGCTGGCAATTACACATTCCACACTATAGTCTATTGTCATCGCTTATGTCCCGATAGATTCGTAGGAGTTGACTCCCATAAGTCGCTGTCTAAGGTTAAGGATTTGATTGAAGTCAATTTACTGGTGTTCGTCGTCGGTAATAAAGGTCGTCCTAACACTGAGGTCGGTGAGGTACAACGCTCATCTTCTTGTCCATCGATCTTGCATGTAGATTGAGTAATACACGGTATGCTGCTAGAGTGTTGCAGATGTGATTGCACTTCGGGATCTAAGGCGTCCATACGCTAAGTTCAGCAAACGAAGAAAAGTGAGAAAGGTATAGACCAATCATTGACGCTGCAACATCCAACTCAGGGACGCTCGTACAAGCACCTAACTTTCTACACAGTTCGCTAGGCGTTCAGATGGGAGATAAACATGAGGACATCTTTTCAGCTTCTGAGACCCAACTCTACAACGCACAGAGTATTATCGTTACCCGAGGGTACATGTGATCTAGTGGTATACCATGATGGTTCAAATCAGAGTTCCAGTTACACGCCAATGCAACGCGAGGAAGTGATGGCTTGAGTAGTGGATTTACAAGAAGAGTTGCACGAGTCACAGCCTGCGGTGGAAACCATGGTCTTTGGATTTAAGTTGGAGGCACTACTTGGACGGTGCCAAATGCACTACTTAGACCGATCACAAGGGCCTCCCGTGTATCCTTGTTTCGAAAGAACTAAACATATGATGGTATCGCTGGATGGAACCTTTGAATGACTTCGACTGTGAAACCTTGACGCGTATGAGCCTCGTAGCACACCATCGACTCTAACCTATCTGATCAGATTCTTTCTGTGCAAACTGAAGCACTGAGGGAAGAAAATTTTCAAGCTGGGTCCATGCGGGGCATGGAGGGGCAACTTTTAGCAGGTCGGACGATATTCGCTACTTCATGGAACGAATATGGGTCTCACTATACGGCAACCGTAGGGAACTTGTGTTGAGCAAAGTACACCAGCCTTGATATCCTAGTCGTCTGGGTTTTGATAGGAGGTATTAGGATGTATAAATCTTGTACTGGTGATCGGGCATGAAGGCCCACCTAGCAATGTTTGTGAATGATGTTTGACTTATGGAAAAGTCAAGGTGGAGTATCAGCAACCAGAAACACCCATATGGAAATGAGAACAGACTACCATGGATTTTGTCGTTAGTCTACTTACAACTCGAAACGAAAACTGGTATCGCCTGCGTGATCGTTGATTGTCTCACATAACCAACACACATTCTTGCAATCAAGGAAACTGACGAGTCTTCACAGCTTGTGAATATTCCTCTAAGAGAGGCGGCTTTTAGGCACGAGGTGCCAACTCCTGTTATCTCTGATTATTGACCTATATCTGATTTATGACAGGCACTACACAACACTCTAGGCTCACGTCTAGACATGAGTATTACTTATCACCATAGGACAAATGGTCAGAGTAAACGAACCACCCCCTGACACTCGAAGACATGCTGCGAGCATGTGTGTGATTGACTTACTAAAAATTAGAAGGACCCATGCCTTTGGCTGAGTTCTACCGTAACAGTTACCATTTAGTATGCATACAGCTCTGTTTGAGGCATTGCATGGATGATAATGCCAACCTCCTTGTGGACTGGGGTGGATGTCAACCTAAGCACGGGTCCAGGACCTGCGCTTGAAACCCTTGGGAAGATTATCTGGATTGGAAATCGTGTGGCGACAACGCGTGATCGCCAGGAAACCTGGTAGCTTAGGAAACACTCGTTGTAGGCGGTCGTATCATGTTGAAAATCTCACCCTCGGAGGGTGTGGTACGCTTGGGAAACGTGGCAAGCTTAATTTACGTTACATTGAGTTATTCAGAATTCTGGAAAGAATCGGTCACGCCACCTAAAAACTCGAGTTACCCGACGAATTTAGTAACATGCATGATATCGTTTATGTCTCAGATCTAAGGCAGTGTCTGTCCGATGAAACGTTTGTGATACCCTCATTAGAGTTTGAGGTTAATGACAAGTTGCAGTTGTTGAGGAATCTACTGAAATCATGGACCAGGACGTCAAGATTCGTAAGCATAGTCGAATTTCAATCGTGAGAGTTCATTGGAACTCAAGACGTGGACCGGAGTTCACGTGGGAACACGATGATCAGAGTAAGCTCTAGTATCCTCAGTTGTCCAAATGGTTGTATCAACTCCTGATATCATTGGTGAATTTCGGGACAAAATTCCCTTTCAAGTTGGGGATGATGTGGTACCTGCGGAAAATCCACAGTCATCCTAATTTAACATCTAGCCGTTTTGGGAGAACTTGTCAAATTTCAGGACGAAATTTCTTTCAAGTTGGGGATGATGTAACAACCCGAGATTTCAAGGTCTTTCTTACACGTATCACTTACGTCGCGATCTTGTCTTTTTTTATATATAATACGTTTGCGTAGTGTCACGTGTAGAGTTAACAGTTTGAGTAAAGCATATGATTTATGTGTTATGTTAATAGTTATGTGTTATGTGTGGTGGAAATTATAGTGTAATCAAGATGTAATATAGGTTATTCGCCACTAGTCAACCTCGACGAAATATGGGACTTTTGTCACAGGCCCCTAGCGACGAAAAACCTAGATATTCGTCACCCATAGACTCGACGAAATACATCTTTCGTCTATGAGGGTTTTTCGCCATAAGGGCCTTCGGCCCATGAAGTTGCGGCCCAACATGTCACATTTAAAACATAAAATTTTGATAGGGTAAATGTCAGTAGGAAACTCAAAACCCTAAACACCCTCATTCGTCCCTGGATGTCGACGGCAGCCCTTCTGGCGTCTCGTCTCTTGTGTCTAACGAATATCATTCCCTGGTTAGTATGAATATGTTTACTAAATATTTGTTTAATCTTGCTTGACTATGTGCGTCTGATTGATTTGTGGTTGATATGTGATTCGGCATGAAACTGAATATATGTCTCTGTATTGATGATCAATAATCTAGGGTACTATACATGTCTAGACAATTACGATCGGTGCCGATGCCTAAATCTAGATTTGTTTACACGTTGGATTAAAATAATGTTTGTGAATTTTTTAATGATCGATCTGTTATGTGTGGTATAAAGTTGTCAAATGATAAGATTGGTTAGAAATGGTAAATAATAATTAGGGCCTTGATGATTGCTTATGTAACTGTTAATGGTGGTTAAGGATTAATGTAAATCGTAGATTTAGCAAATGGTTTGTGCTTGATGAATGACGGTTACTACAGAATGTTATATGTGTATGCACTGAAACCTGCTTTTGATCTGTAACTAATTAACATGAGAGTATTGAGAAGTCGAAGGATGTGATCTTTGAAAACAGTCTGTTTGGCAACAGAAGGGTCCCCGATGAAATATAGTGTTTTTCGCCATATGTGAGCCGACGAAATATAGTGTTTTTCGTCACATGAGAGCCGACGAAAGATAGGGGTTCTTCGTCACAGGTAACTTGATGAAAGATATGGGTCTTTCGCCACAAGGGATCTTTCGCCGTGAATGTAGATAGGAGGAACAGTAGATTGATATAATGCTTTTGTTGATGAATAATTGTGTTTCAAGATGTTAATGTTGCATGATAAGAATCTTGATTCAACTCATGTAGTTAGAAACGCCCATCTGTTGTAGGTTGTCATGTGATATACACATGAGATGTGAACATATATGGAACTGGGTGTTTGATATAAGATATGCGGTGACTTTGTGATAGATGCAAGCTGTGTACAAATACGTGACTTGTTTGGCTATGTAACTAAGGTTGATTGGTAACCACGGTAGGGTTTGGTTGACCAACTTGGAATGGGTAAAGTAGCTAAACAATTCGAGTAATCTATGGTGAGTTCATTCCTCTTAAGCATGCGTCCCGGTGGTTGGGACAGTCATTGGGTATCCCTGAGAGGGATAGGTTTTTGGGTAAATCAAATGGGTATTCCTGAGAGGAATACGTCTTGTGGGTAAAATCTGGAATATTGGATAATACACTCGTCCTATCACCTTTAAGTCCCATCTTGTTTGTTACCTGAGAGGCAACAGAGTATTAGTTGGTAGCGCTATCTAGGTTTGGCACCCTCACCCCGTACCTGAGAGGACGGGTGTGAACTAATGACTCAGTCATGCCCAATGCTTTGATAGGAGCATTGAGGAATGGGCAAAATAAATCTAGAGCTGTCTTGTATCCGAGGTATTATCAACATTGTAATCAATGAACGGAACTAAACACTTGGTAACTAATGTTTTCTTAAAACTATGAACTCACCAGCGTTGTCTGACACACGTGTGTGCATGCTCGCAGGTTATAGGTATGTGTGGCTGTGGAACTTGCTGTCTGGGATGCTGGAGTGGTCATGGGTCTAGATACATGGAATCGCGAGACAAGTCTAATGGTTATCATACATATGGTTTATGAAACACTTAACTAATGATTTATGCTTCCGCTGAATACAATGATTTGTAATTACTGTTTTGTAACACTTTATGTTAATGAATGAAAGTTCCATTTAAAATCTTGTATGAGTTCAATGTGGTTGGTGGCTAGATCCTGGTACGTCACACGCTTTGCGAGGGTTTCCGCTTGGGTTATTTTTGGGGGTGTGACAAGGCGCTTAAACCAGAAAATATAAAATCCGAATCCTTACGAGGAATGGAGGCATAATTGGTGCCAAAGGAGGATGGAACACTGTAGTTTATGGGACGAATTTGGGTCCCGTTCTTTGGCGAACTACGAACAATTATTTTGGACGAAGCACACAAGTCAAGGTACTCTATACACCCGGGTTCGGATAAGATGTACCAAGATTTAAAAGAATTTTATTGGTGGCCTAAGTGTTGGTGCATATTTGGGACAACAGCTTAGATTTGGTCTTTGGATATCTTGTAATTAGTTAAACGATTAACGGTTAGCGGGTTTAGCTTTGTATTAGTGAGATATTTGAGTTTGGGCTAAACTAAACCCAGATTGGGTGATGGGGGGCGAATTGGGCCTGTCCAATTCGCAGCCCAAGAGTGTTTAACCCTAGTCCAATTAGTAAACCTTGTGTTATATAAACAAGGTTAGGCTTTAGGGTTTAGGTTAATCAGCCAAAAACAGTTTGAGAGATAGAATTTCGTGAGAGCTTTAGGGTTTGGACGAAATTGAGTTTGTTAGGGTTTTGATTGATTGTAAATCGTGAAGATTGATAATCAATAGAAAACCCGGTTTGAAAGTGATTGCTGATTTCTGTTTTTACTTATTCTGCTATATTCTGATCAAGAGGATTCCGCACTCTTGATCGGATTGACAATTCTGTGAAGATCCATACACATCAGGGGGACCTACAATTGGTAGCAGAGCGTTAGGCTCTTGAAGGCTCGGTTCAGAATTGTTTGCTGCAGATACAGGGAGATTTTTTGAAATTTTTGAAACCTGAAAAATTAGGGTTTTGAAATTTTCAAAATTTTTTATGTGTTTGATACTGATTTTCGAAATTGTTTGGCTGTTTTGATATTCTGGTTTGTTTATTTGCTGTTTTGTAGGTTTTTGAGACTGTTTGGTTGATTATCTTGAAGAATTTTGGCTGAAAGACTTGAAGATTCGAAGACTGTTCTTCGTGTTCTTCGTGGTTTTCCATCTGTTCTTCATAATTTTCGAAGTTATTGTGCTTATTAGGTTTTGTGATTTTGCAGATTTGTGTTAGCAGAATCCAGAAAATCATCAAAAATTTCGAACAGATTGACTTTCCATAGATACTGGCGAAATTGACTGATCTGCGAATTTAACCAGCAAACTTACCGGCGAAATTAAATCCAAAGGCGACTTTGGTGACCGTGTAATTTTCCACAGCGAAATTACCACGGTTTTCGGCAAATTTACTGGTCGTCGTAATAGCGAAATTGACCAGCAAATTTAGCGAATTTGTAGCGAAATTGGCAGCGAAATTTGACCAGCGATTTTAACAGCGAAGTTGACATTTAA
This sequence comes from Helianthus annuus, assembly GCF_002127325.2. NCBI lineage: Eukaryota > Viridiplantae > Streptophyta > Magnoliopsida > Asterales > Asteraceae > Helianthus > Helianthus annuus. The sequence continues at coordinate 78,246,928 of NC_035448.2, forward strand.
GCGAACTAGATCAGTGAATTAGTCCAGTGAATTTGACCTGCGAAATTACTCTTGACTAGCTAGCGAAACTAATAGCAAAATTAAAGGGTGGAATTTCAGTTGGCAAGCGTGGGAAAATTTTCAGTGTTTTGCAAATAGAAAGTGAACCGTAACTCATTTGAAGAAACCGTCTGCACCGTTGAATTCGTGTGATTTTTAGGACGAAAAAAAAACAAAAAAATTTTTTTTGAGACGATTCTAACGGTGTAATTTGGTAATCACTGTTTTCGGAAAATTTTGTACGGTTTTCTCAGTCTGCAACGTTAAAATTTCGAACATGTCTACTTTGAATGAGCTGTTGAAGATGGAGCATGAGGTTGGCATTACCAACAAACCACCTAAGATGACGAAGGTAAAAAATTATCTGACATGGAAGGATCGTTTTCAGTCCTTCATTGAATATTAGGATACGCGCATGTGGATATGTATTGAAGATGGGTACACGAACCCTACACATGACTTTGAGGGCAGACCATGTAGAACAGCCTATGTGAACATGCAAGATAATGACAAAAAGATGTATGAGGCTGAAAAGAGAGCCTTGGCTGCAATCAAAATGTCGTTACCTGATAGCATCAAACATACGTTCAAGAAGTACACTAATTCAAAGGATATGCGGGATGCTTTGGAGAAAAGATACGATGGAAATGCTGATGTCAAGAAAAACAAGATTGATCTACTGAAGAAGCAGTTTGCTGTTTTCAAGTACATGAAGCATGAGTCACTTGAAGACGTCATCACTCGTTACTACCATCTGATGTCAGAAATGGAAAATTATGAGATCGATTGCTATACTGACGTAGAGAAGAATGACAAGCTGCTAGATGCTTTGCCTACCAAGTGGGATATCTACACTCTTATGATCAAGGGTGAAGCAGATTATGAGACAAAAGAGCTTGAAGAGGTTGTTGGCAAGCTGAGAGCTTATGAGCTCAGCATGAAGAAGAAAGATACTGGATATGATCAGGTTCAAGATCCATCGGTCTACAATGGGCTTACATCTTCTTCATCTCACAACGCTTCTGGCGACTCTGCTACTGCGTTTTTATCATGTGAAAATGAGCAGGTTATGGTGAATCAGGATGGTGATGTGTGTTTTGTTGCAGCTTCAGGAGGATCATCAGGAGCAAAGAAAACTTCAGCTTCTAAGCAGAGTAGTAGTGCTAAGTCAATGCCAATGAGTGTGAAGTCAGCTGAAGAGCATCTGGCTCTACTTGCTTCGTTTGTTGCTTCTTATGAAAACTACATTCAGGGAAAGATTTCTGATCCTGCTACTTTAGATGAAGACTATGATCAGATTGATCCTGATGATCTTGAAGAAATGGATTTGCAATGGCAAATGGCCATGATTTCCAGACGAGTGAAAAGGTTCATGAACAGAACAGGAAGGAAGTTTGTAGGGAGAAGTGTTGGTTTCGACAAGACCAAAGTAAGGTGCTTTAATTGTCAAAGTTATGGGCATTTTGCTAGGGAATGTCAGAAACAAAAGCAAGAAAATTCGAGTTAGAGTTTAAACAACAGGAATGCATCAACCAACTCTAGCTCAAAGGCCTTGATCTCTACAGCACGAGAAGGTTCGTATGACTGGAGCATTCATCTAGAAGAGAATGAGAATGCCACTCAGGCATTCATGGCAGAGATAGTGCCTATTGATGATGATAAAGCTACTGAGGAAGATGCTGAAGTGAAAGTTGATGCTGAGGTGAAGGTTGAGAATCAAGCTGAAGAAAAGATGGGTGATCAGACATCAGTTGCTGTTGAAGATGAAAAGCAAAAGTCTGGCCATGAAAGAGAAGATGAAGAAAAAGATGCTAAATACAAGAGAATGGAAGCTCAGCTTGCGGCTCTAATGGCCAACCTTGATAAACAAATAGGAGAGGTAAAAACTAATTTTGTGTGTTTAAAATGCCGTGAACTACAGGGTGAGGTTGACAGGTTGTCCACACACAACCAAAGTTTGGTAAGCGAAATGTCTAACATAAAAGAATCAAATTTTTTTGCTAAAAGAAATGAATCTCTATACTTGAAGAAAATTAAAGGTTATGAAACTGAAATTGATTCTTTAACCTGCAAACTAAATGAAAAACTTCAAGTCATAGACTTAGCTCATGACATGATGGCTGAGAAAACAAAAGAGATTTCTGAAAAATGCAAAGAGTTGACAGATGTACAACTCAAAATTGTTGAACTTGAAAAGAAGTTAGGTCAATTCAGGGATTCTACTTTTGTCATGAAACACATGATGGGTGGGTTAAAGAAGAGTAATGACAAGACTAGTGTGGGATTCCAAGGCTTTAATGAAGTCCCACCTCCTCTTAGTCATGATTATTCATTCCTACCTGATGAAGATGAGCTAACAAAGTTTATGTCAACAGCACCAAGTAGTTCCACAGCAAGTCGAGATGATGAGTCTGCGTGTGATGATGCTAAGAAGAATGATAACAGCAAACCAGTTTTGAAAAAGAAAAATTCACATCCTAAGAATAAGAATCCAACTGTTGTTAAACAGATTAATTTTGTTCAAGGAAGTGACATGAAAGACGAAACAGCTGTTATTGAAAACGAATCTAATGTAGAGTTTGCTAAAAACAAGAACAAAGAAAATTCTGAAACTAAGCAAACTGAACCAGATTCTTCTAAAGCATCATCATCAAAGCCTGAATCTAGTTCAAAGGCTTCAGATAAGAAGTCTTCGAAAAAGATGTCGTGCTTCAAATGTCACACCAAAGGACATGTAGCTAGCTGCTGTCCTAACAAAAAGAATGAAGCACAAGCGAATGAGAGGAAGAGAGAGAAGTCACCAGAGAAAAGTGGTGATAAGCAGGAGAGAGAGTCCAACTCTCCAAAGAAATCTGCTCCTAAGCAACCAGAGAAAGTTGCTGTTGGTGTGGATAAGGCTGAAAAAGGAACTCCTCAAGTTCCTCGTTTTCAAAGAAATCAACCAAGATTTCAGCCTAGATCTCCACCAGGCAGATTTGAGAGACCTAGAAGCAGTTCACTAAGAATGAACAAACAAAATACAAATAATTTCAGAAGTCAAGGTCAATATCAAAATCGATACCAAAATAATGGTGGTCGAAATTTTTATAACAATGGCTTTAGAAATTACAATAATAATACTTCTTGGAATCAAAATCAAAATTTTCAAAGGTCAAATAGTCCAAACACACAGAGGAACCCTCAGGACCAAAGACCTAGTGGAAATCAAAATCAAATTCCAACAGGTCTGAGATCCAAGACTCCAGTTAGGAGTAATGGATATTGGATGGATGTTCCGGTGGTTGGTGAATTTGGACGACCCAAGACCATTAAGGCTTGGGTCCCCCAATCTAACTAATTTCTTGGTTGGTGTGTGCAGGAGCTGCTAAGGAGGATTATCAACTTGTGGTATGTTGATAGTGGCTGCTCTAGGCACATGACGGGGGATGCAAGACTGTTGACTGAGTTTGAAGAATATGATGGAGGACAAGTGAATTTTGCGGGTGCTAAAGGTGGTAGAATTACTGGACGAGGAAAGGTGACCAATGGGAAGATCACACTGGACAAAGTGAACTATGTGGAGCAGCTTAAACACAATCTGATGAGCGTGTCACAAGTCTGCGACAAGGGTCACTCGGTCCATTTTACCAAGAATGAAGCATTAGTGTTGAAACCAGGTTTGGAGATACCGGACGATTGGATAGTGATGCGAGCGCCAAGGAGAAATGACACTTATGTCATGGACATGGGTGCTAAGGATCCAACTGCGGTGGTGGTGTGTTTACTATCAAAAGCATCTGAAGCTGAATCCATGTTGTGGCACAGACGCATGGCCCATATTCACTATCGAAAAATGAACTATCTTGTTAAAAATGAGCTAGTGAAAGGGGTTCCAATGCAGAGGTTTCAAGTGGAAGACAAATGTCTTCCATGTCAAAAGGGAAAACAACATAAGAAACCTCACAAATCAAAAACAGTAAATTCCATAGATGCCCCTTACGAATTACTTCACATGGATTTATTCAGTCCAGTGAACGTGAGGAGCATAGGTGGAAAGTACTATTGTTTAGTTGTCACTGATGACTACTCACGGTATTCATGGGTTTTCTTTTTAGGTACAAAAGATGAGACGGCAGAGATGTTGATAGATCTTTTTACAAAATTGGAAAACGTCCATGATGCAAAGATCAAGAGGATACGGAGTGATAATGGCACGGAGTTCAAGAATCGTATTCTGGATCTCTATTGTCTTCGCAAGGGAATTGAACATCAATATTCTGCTCCTTATACGCCTCAACAGAATGGAGTAGCTAAGAGGAAAAACAGGACGTTGATTGAAGCCGCTAGGACAATGCTTTCAGATTCTAAGCTACCAGTTCTTTTCTGGGGAGAAGCTGTGAATACAGCTTGCTATGTCCTAAACAAAGTTTTGACTGTTAAACGTTTTAACAAAACTTGTCATGAGTTGATGTCTAACAAGAAACCAAACTTAGAAGGCTTTGAACCATTTGGATTACCCTGCACCATTGTGCGTAATAAAGATAAACAAAAATTCGGTGAGGTGGCTGACGATGGCTACTTTCTAGGTTACGTGCCTGGCACACCGAATAAAAGGGTTTTTAATCTAAAAACTGGTAAAATTGAGGTTGTGTTTAATGTGGAAATTACTTCTTACAAACCTCAACAATCAACGAGTGGACTTGCTATATTATATGATTATGAAAGTGTTTTTAAATCATTTAATATTCCTGAGTTTTCCAATGCAGATGAGTCTCAGCTGATTCAAACAGTGATAAATGGAGATGATGAAGGCGAGTTCATGCCTAGATCAAATGTTGATATGACAGATGCTCCGGAAACTTCCCATGCTGCTGCTGATACTGATTCAAGTGATAGTGAACCCGAACCCAATCAGGGGGAGGATTTCATTAATCTGTTTGCAAATCAGAATATTCAGGGGGAGGTTGGATCAAACCTGGGTGATAATCTAGAAGTCGATGCTGTTGCTACTACACGAGCAAATAGAGATCATCGAGTTGACATGATACTTGGAGATCCTACTGCAGGTGTTCAGACGAGAAGAAGCATAGCAGCGAATACTGGTTTATTTGTGTCGATTGAGAAGACTGGGATTGTGAACGAGTGCTTGTATAGTTGCTTTATTTCCCAAGAGGAGTCGAAGAACATTCATATGGCTCTTAAAGACAATTCATGGGTTGAAGTTATGTAAGAGGAATTGGCCCAGTTTTCGAAGTTAAAGGTTTGGGAGTTGGTTGATCTTCCTAAAGGTGAAAGAGAGATTGGCACTAAATGGGTGTTTAGGTGCAAGAAGGATGAAAGAGGTATAGTCACGCGAAACAAGGCTCGACTGGTTGTCAAAGGTTTCAATCAGCAAGAAGGGAAAGATTACAATGAAGTGTTTGCACCAATGGCAAGGTTGGAGGCAATTCGTTTGTTTCTGGCTTTCGCAACTTTCAAGGGCTTCAAAGTTTACCAACTAGACGTAAAGAGTGCGTTTCTTTACGGGAAAGTCCAAGAAGTGGTGTATGTCTCACAACCAGATGGGTTCGTTGATCCAGATTATCCAGATCGAGTGTACAAACTTGATAAGGCTTTGTACGGGTTACATCAAGCTCCCAGGGCGTGGTACGAGACACTGTCTACACATCTGATAAAGAATGGTTTTAAAAGAGGTCAGATTGACAGTACACTGTTCATCAAGAGGAAGAAGGAAGATTTTCTGCTGGTACAGGTGTACGTGGATGACATCATCTTTAGGTCATCTGATGAAAGCATGTGTAAAGAGTTTGAGCGGGTGATGAAGAGCAAGTTCGAAATGATTGCTATGGGTGAGCTGTCTTACTTTCTGGGATTACAAGTTGAACACAAGGAGGATGGGATGTTTATTCATCAAACAAAGTATGTGTATGACATTTTGAGTCGGTTCAAAATGAATGATTGCTCTACTTCCAACACACCCATATGTGAAAATCACAATCTTGGCCCAGATCATGAAAGTACTGAAGACGTTGATCCAACTCAATACAGGGCAATGATTGGTTCTCTAATGTACTTGACTGCTTCAAGACCCGACATTATGTATGCCGTATGCTTGTGTGCCAGATATCAGGCAAATCCAAAAGAGTCACACATGAAAGCAGTGAAGCGGATTCTTCGTTACTTGAAGGGGAAACCTAAACTTAGGTTGTGGTATCCAGCTGATAGTGATTTGACGTTTGTTGCTTACACTGACTCAGACTTTGGAGGATGTAAGTCGAACAGAAAGTCTACAACAGGTGGTTGTCAGTTCTTAGGAGGCAGGATTGTGTCTTGGCAATGCAAGAAGCAATCTTGTGTGTCTACCTCTACGTGTGAAGCTGAATATATTGCTGCTGGAAGCTGCTGCTCTCAGGTTCTCTGGATTCAACAGCAGATGCGCGATTACGGTTTGGATTTCACTCGTACTCCTATTATGATAGACAATAATGCCACAATTTCTATAACTAATAATCCCGTGAATCACAGTCGCACAAAACATATTGACATACGTCATCATTTTATACGGGATTGTGCTGAAAAGAGATTAATTGAACTTCATCGAGTCGACACAGAAGATAACCTGGCAGATCTTTATACTAAAGCATTTGACAGGGCTTGCTTTGAACACTTAGTCGAACTCAACGGGATGAGGAATCCTGAATAACTGGTTTTTCATAAGAATTTTTGTAAATAGTTTACTGCTTTTCTTAAAAAAAATAAAAAACATAAAAAAATAGAAAATCAAAAATGAGATTTCACTGTTTGAAAAAGAAGAAATGATAGTACATCAGCAAGTTAGACTGTCACACTGAAATTGAACCAAAATTGCTTAAGTGTGATAGCAGCTTCATTATATGATGTACCAGTAGGCAAAAAGCATGAAATAATCAACTTACCAATGTGATATAAACTTAGATGAACTGAATATGAGTGGGGAACATATCAGTGGTGTGTGGTTTAATGACCTTAATTCTTGCGTTGATAGATTGCGAAAATCTGAAGTTTTGGGTCTTTATACTGTTATTTCATCTGGGGATATCTTGGCTATCTTTCTGTTCAGAACTAAAATTGTACATGACCCCAGGAAAGAAAGTCATTTTGAATTAGCTCATTTCTATTTGAATGTCTGTATGTGTCCCGATACGCACAATTTTGATCTGATTCTGAAACCTTCTCTGAAAAAAAGTCGTGTACCTCCTCTGCTGCATCCAGATATATGCTGACCTGGAGGTGCTAGGCAACGACAGCTTCTGCTGCATCCAGATACATGCTGACCTAGCTGTACGTTGTCGCGCTATAGATCTAATGCACCCGAAAGAGGCCCTCAAGTGCCCAAAAGAAACCCAAGAAACCTATATCAAACTGAGAAAATCTCATTTGATCTGTATATTATACCATCTCTGCTAAAGATCTATTCTGTTCTCTTCTCAACCTATTCCCAATTAAGATTTCAGAAATCTGGATTGGACTTGTGAAATATGTGGTAGGGAAGATACTTGCATGATAGAGTGTGTTGTTTATATTTCCAGGATTTGATTAGTATTTATTTGGGTGTCCATAGTTAAGCAATCAAAACATGATAAAACAGTTTATATGCAGAACTAGACACGTTCAGGATATCTTAAAGGATGACATCAGTATACTCACCTACTACGATGAATCTTTGTGCATACCTTGATCGCGGGAGTATATCCTGAAGTGGGACACGCTAATATTTCAGTATAATTAAAATTACCTTAACGTATCATACGGTAATGGTACTTGAAATGTTCATGCATTTTGTTTAAGTGGACAAACATACTGGTAATTGTCTTGGACTGCTTTTCACTAAAAAATTAAATAAAGAATCATCTAATAGTGTGAAACAGTTTGATTGTGATGATATGATCTTCTTACCAGTGATTCTCACAAAAATAGAGTGTTTATTGCTTTTGTATTTACTTGCTTTCAGAAAATATAAACATCCAAAAATAGTGTCTTTTTCTGTTTAAAATTCTTAACGTACGGAAAACTGTTATTCTTGGAGGAATTGTTACCGATAGGGGGAGACGGTGTTAAAAAGTGAGTTCAAAATTTTTAATCAGGCAGGTTCTAATGTGTTGGACAAAAAGTTTTGCGTGTTGGTGATAAGTTGAAAAAGCTTAATCTGTTATACAGTTTAACCATCTCTTGAAAAATAATAATTTATTTAACTTTGTTGAAAAATTCTTATGGTTTCTCGAGATGTTTGTTTTATAGTATACAGATTGAAGCAGTTTGTTGCTGAGAAGTTGCTGTGAAGTGTGAAGATGAGAGTTTGATTGGATGCATGGTAGAACCTCCTTTCTATATTGCAGACAAGGTTGCAGAGTTGAAGATTGCTTTGCAAATGCTGAACTGGAGTTTACTCAAACGCTAACGTTTTGAAGCTTTGGTGATTGGATGCATCAGCTTAGGGGGAGTCTGTTGATGACAGAAGCTATTGAAGCTGAAGCTATCGAAAGACCAAAGACAGTGCAAGAATACATGAAGATTGCAAGAAGACTGAAGACAAAGTTTTTATTGAAGACAAAGTTTTTATGAAGCTATTGTCAAGGGGGAGTTTGTTGGTGCATATTTGTGACAACAGCTTAGATTTGGTCTTTGGATATCTTGTAATTAGTTAAACGATTAACGGTTAGCGGGTTTAGCTTTGTATTAGTGAGATATTTGAGTTTGGGCTAAACTAAACCCAGATTGGGTGATGGGGGCGAAGTGGGCCTGTCCAATTCACAGCCCAAGAGTGTTTAACCCTAGTCCAATTAGTAAACCTTGTGTTATATAAACAAGGTTAGGCTTTAGTGTAACAACCCTCACTAAATTAGGTATCCGTACGACTTAATTAATAATTAATTACTGCTTAATTACTGTGCTTAATTGAAATTATGGATAAACTGCTACTTGAATACTGATGCATGTACATGCTTGCATCATACTTTATTTGCTGTCACTCCATTAACTACATACAGAACTCTTGTGACAACCTTGATGCACCAAAGCACAGTAGCACAATGAACGGATAACCCATTAAACGTGCTGGCAGACACTGCCTCTAAGGCTTGTATAAACCAGAGATAATTTACTACACTAGTAGAGAGTGTAGGGAAATGAGGGTTGTAGAACTGCGTCACTAGGTGATAATTATAGTGACCGGATGTGCCTAAAACATGATTTAAACACAAATTCTGCACTTTAATATAAAAATTCAGCATTTAAGCTAACTAGTAAAGTGCAAAAACGCGGAAAAATAATACTAGACACTTTCCAAAGTGTCAGGAACTCTTTGTGTCACTAAAAATAAATATAAAGACACTTTAAAGCTTTAATAAGCACTTTAACGGATCAGTATCCAACCAAACAACCGGACTTAACCCGGGACATAAAAATATTGACATCAACACTATTTTCTTTTTCTGAGCCAGTTAGGGTCCTTGAATACCCTAACACCTGTTATATTACATAACACTCTGTTACACTAAATTAAATTCCTAAACTTAACATAACTAGCACTAACTAGTTAGTTCAAAACAAACTAAAACCCACCCCCTCATATCCGATCGGGTTTCCCCCTAGGGAACACCCACCACAATTGTTGTATATTTTATTAGTTAATGTCAAATATCTTCCAAGCATAATATCCGATGGGTTTTATGAAATAATGATTTATAAGAAAGCCTTAAGGATAATAATTCACATTCACAAAGTCACTTAACAAAATTTCCTTCTTCTCCTTCTTAACTTACGACCGACCACCAAGACCCACCCACCATCTTTTTTTTTATTTCCATCTTGCCAATTTAAAATACAACCAAGGGTGAAGGATCACGTACGAGGAGACCCGGTGCTTACGGATTGCCAAGGACCTCACCACAACGCTATTAACCATCCATTTTTCGTCTAGTTTCTTCCATAGCCTCGAGCTAGTAGTAAGTGACTCTAACGCCTTTTTGATCTATTCTAAAGTGGTTAATAAGAATTTTGTCGGTTGAAAATTATGAACACTAAAGATCAAAATTAAAAGTCTACTAAAGGTGATAAACTTGGTGGTTAATAAGTAAATAATAGTGTAAAACTTATAAAACTAGTTTTATTTTGATTATTTATTGTTGTTGATTGCTAGTATGGGAATGGATCGTCATCAAACCCCGCTAGATCATGTTCACGAAACATGAACTAGCCTTATGTTTAGTCGTAAAGTTTCTAGATGACGAACCCTTTCCAACATAAACATGAACTTGTGTAAAAACAACTTTTCTTATGAAATAGTGTTCTAAACTAGTGGAACTAAAGATCTACAAGTGGTATTTTCGAAGAACCAAATGTCAAATGAACTCATATTTTTAAAGCCGGATCTTTCCTAAACAAAGGTGATTTTTGTGAACACACAAGTGTGTAGACACTTGTGTAACAAAAAGTTTTAACAAAGAATTATTTTTGTAATTTTTGACTAGAAGATGTACAAATGCATTTTCTGTAAAAATAAGATTTTCGAGAAACCGGTTTCATTTGTAAAAGTAGAAAGATCTATTAAAAATAATGGGAAGTTACTACACACTTTTACACAACCCACAAGTTCATGTGTTTATGATATTTTTGAACTAGTATGATGTTGGAATATTGTTTGTTGTTGATTGAGAAAATTGTTGTTTGAATTTATAAAAGAAAATGATACGCTTGAAAGCGTGGCCACCTCCAGTTACAGGGGAAACTCTGGCGAAATTTTTCTAAAAACCTAACACTTAAAAGTATTTTCATCACAAGTGTTACCAATGTATTTTTGACTTGTTTTCAACATGTAAATTTCGCCACGACTTTATTTACAAAATATCGGAGGTGGGATTTTCATAAAATAAAATGGGGTAAATATATATTTGATATATATATTTTTCATAACGTCACTTGTAAAATGTTTATGATTATTTTGTGAAATATACAAATATTATTTTTAGGGTAAAAATAATATTACCAGATGTTAACGATTCCAAAATAATACGAACGCCTTTACGATAAATATTTAAGTTACAACGGTATAGTTAATACCACCCGACCTTTAAAACGTAACTTACACATTTTAAGAAAATATTTATGAACGCTTATCTTTGTCAAGGTATTATTTTGGGAAAATCATATGTATTAAAATATAATATTTTTGGAAGAATATTTATATTTTGGAGTAAGAAGTGAAATATATATTAAGTGAGACTTAATAATATATTTCGAAGTTATACTAACGCGCATGTATTTAATCCCCCATCCTTGGGAAGGAAAATAATTACCAAGTATTTACAAAATGTAAACACGAAATAGTTGTCTAACTATTTTCCAAAAACTTAAACCATGAAGCTAAGGCACGACCGTCCGTCTAATAGAGTTAGTACGTGTAGGTCGTCGCACAGCTGCTTGATCAGGAGATATACTTGGTAGAGACGCACCACTGTGAGTTCATGTCCCCCTTTTTCTCTTAACTGTTTTCAGTTTTTAAACTGCGGGGGTGAAATACATGTTAATATGATTACAAGTACTTTATACATGGTATGGTTAGCGTAAGGAGGTTTACTACTTAGATCATGTGAGTGGGTAGGAGCAACATGGGGCCATTAATCCTCATGGTAGGACCGAGGGACAGGAGCGGTAGATCTATCTGGGTGTAGCGAGCCCAACCCCTGAGCCCGCCTAATGGACCAGGTGGTGACTTTGTGCCCAACGCATAAATCCGCTAGGTTTGAGTCTTCCTACTTGCACTTCACACATATCAATGGCCTTGCAAACCATTGGTGATCTCTTTTTCCTTATTTGCTACATACCAGGGTTTTATACATACAAAGGTTTATTTACTCACTTACACATGAACTCGCTCAACATTATTGTTGATTTTTCAACTTACATGTATTTCAGGGAATTAAAGGATCTGGCACGGTATGGCACGTTTTCCCGCTGCACTAGTTACGAGGTCATCCAAGTTTGAGGGATGTGACTTTTTCCTGGATGAGTCACAGTTCTTAAACTGTGTTTATGTCATGTTGATGTTTGTGTCTGTTGAATACTGTTTATGTTGTTAGGATGTGTTTCCGTTGAGACAATGTTATGGTATTTTACTTTTCGAACCTAATTTAATGGATGATCTTGCATGGTTTTTAAATTCATATAGCTTGTTATGGTTAAGCTATGGTATTAAGAAGTCAAACCAAATTAACCACGCTTCCGCAAAGCCAGGGTGTGACATTTAGGGTTTAGGTTAATCAGCCAAAAACAGTTTGAGAGATAGAATTTCGTGAGAGCTTTAGGGTTTGGACGAAATTGAGTTTGTTAGGGTTTTGATTGATTGTAAATCGTGAAGATTGATAATCAATAGAAAACCTGGTTTGAAAGTGATTGCTGATTTCTGTTTCTACTTATTCTGATCAAGAGGATTCCGCACTCTTGATCGGATTGACAATTCTGTGAAGATCCATACACATCAAGGGGACCTACACTAAGCTTAAAAGTGACATTGCTACTTATGTTGGGAAATGCCTTACATGCGCCAAGGTTAAGGCGGAATATCAAAAGCCTTTAGGTTTTCTACAACAACCTGAAATTCCTGTATGGAAATGGGAACAAATCTCGATGGACTTTATTACTAAGTTACCCCGAACCTCAAGAGGCCATGATATGATTTGGGTAATTGTAGATCGGCTTACAAAGTCCGCATATTTTCTACCGATCAGTGAGAAGGATAAGACCAAGAAACTGGTCGATATATATCTCAGGAGATTGTGGCACGACATGGAGTGCCTGTTTCTATTATATCAGACCGAGATGGTCGATTTGTGTCAAGAATATGGCAATCATTCCAAAAGGCCTTTGGATCCCAACTGAATCTTAGTACGGCCTTTCACCCTCAAACGGACGGCCAAAGTGAAGGGACAATACAAATTTTGGAGGACATGTTACGTGCTTGTGTGATGGATTTGGGTGGAAACTGAGATACTCACTTGCCCTTAGTGGAGTTCTCGTACAATAATAGTTATCACACTAGCATCCAGGCCGCCCCGTTTGAAGCATTATATGGACGAAAGTGTCGGTCCCCGCTATGATGGGCGGAGACCGGGGATAAACAACTCATTGGTCCGGATTTGGTCCAGGAAACCACAGACAAGATCATTCAGATACGAGACCGTATCAAGACAAAAGAGCTACGCCGACAAACGACGCAAACCATTAGCTTTCGAGGTCGGAGACATGGTATTGTTGAAAGTCTCGCCTTGGAAGGGCGTAGTAAGATTTGGTAAACGTGGAAAGTTGAACCCACGTTACATTGGACCCTTCAAAATCCTGGAAAAGTTCGGAACTTTTGCGTACAAGTTAAAACTACCAGAGGAACTGAGTAGTGTACACGACACGTTTCACGTTTCATGTGTCAAATCTCAAGAAAAGTCCCACTCAAGAAACAGTCGTCATCCCAGCGGACGAGATACATGTCAATGAAAAACTCCAATTTACTGAAGAACCTGTTGAGGTTATGGACTGGAAGGTCCACAAGACACGGAGGAGTCGTAGGAAGCTAGATAAAGTTCGTTCGAACTCGCGTCACGGTCCCGAGTATAAGTGGGAACGTGAAGACCAAATGAAATCCAAGTACCCTCACCTGTTTCCAGACTCCCCTGCAACCGGTAGCATGACTTGAATTTTGGGACGCAAATTCTTTTAACGGGGGGAGAATGTGACAACTGGCAAGAATAATGGTAATTCCGTACAACTTAAACACTTGATTTAACGTTTAATTTCTCTCTTTATGATTTAATTATTGCATGATTAGGTCGTATAAGTTCTAGTAATCATAGGACATGGTTAAAAATGCTAAACAATGTTAACACAATCGCCATGTTGCGAGAAAACCGCAAACTATGTCCTAATATGTTGGCAAAATGCTAAAAACACTATTCACCTGAGCACACTATTCATGCCAGCAAGTTCCGAAAACTGTTGGAACGAGTAATGAAGGGCACAGACGCTCTTGGTAGATGGAATACAATTAAAAATCCCAAATAAGGGGCACTAAATCATTAAAACACTTCAACTTTCTGGTGAACGCGTATGAGTGCACTTGTCCGTTCTGCGCCGAAATATAATCAAAATAAATTGTCCGCGACGCCAGAATCTATTATTTTAAGGTCCGTAGGACTTATAATTAATGTATACACCTTAAATAGGCTTGTGGATAGCAACGGAAGATTCAAATCACAGGTTTCCGGTACTACGTCGCCACGACCACAACTTCGTCGTTTTTGCGCCGACGAACTAGTTAGCAATATTTTCGCCATCCTAGCACCAAAACGAATCATCCAGTGAACTAGTTAAGCACATTTTGGTGTCAAAAATATTGTCGGAACATCAATGGTACAAGAAATTCTTAAATCCCCTAAACCCCTAAACTTGTATATAATTTACAAGTTTATATTTATGTTAACTTTTATAAAAAAAAAGATAAATAAAAACCATACCCCCCCCCCCCCCCGTCAAGGGTGGGCCCCATCAAAATCACCTACAACATATTAGAAATGGCCAAAATCTTGATAAGTATGGCCATGGGAGTAGTTTAATAAGAACCATTCCTAACATCATTCTTATTCACATCTTTCACCATCATCTTTCTTACAAAAATAATCAACCAAAAACCTCCTCCATCTTCCTCTAGATCTCGGCCCCAAACACCCCATACAAACCCACCATTTTCAATTCATAAGCACTCCATTTTCACCTAAATTAAGCCTTTTTATAACAATCTAAGCATCAAGAACACATGGAGCACACTTAGGGCTTTGTTTGGAGCTTAATCTTCTTCTTAATCATCTTATAATCTTGTGCAAAATTGTAAGCTCTCACTAACCATCTTTTTAAGCTTGTTATTATATTTAGATTAATAAAGTAATTGTTGATCATCTTGAAATCAAAGAAGAAATTCACCTAAAACCCTAAACCAAAACTTAATAACTTACTAAATAAGAAGTATTATGTGATTATTATGTGTATTAGTGTTGAATGAGTTGTATGAGCATGTTGATTTTGTTAAAGTAGGTTGATTAGTCATGAGATTTATGATGATCATGTTGTTTATTTAGTGTAGTAACTTATATAAGTGATGATCTTGTATTATTAAGCTTAAAAATATGATTTAAACAACTAGATGTTTAAATCATGAAAGATCATCATCATTATGTCCACGAGCTTTATATGTATATGTGTTTAAACTTGAAAGATTAAGGATTTAATGAACTACACATGGTGATTATGAACTAGTAAATGTGATCTTTAAAAATAAAAAGTGATTTAATAAATGGTTAGGAAAACCACACTTAAAAAGTCTTGAACTTCAAGACATAAAAGTCTTGGAATTTTTAAGAAATTATATATACAAAGTGCTCATGATTTAAGTAAATAAGTGGTGGAACTTGTTTGCTTAGTGTTGAAAATTGTTAAGATTAGTGGGATGATGTTATTGGAAATGATTTTAAACATGTTTTAAATACACGGGAAAAACGCCATAGTTTAGGGAAACTATGGCGAAATTTTATAAAAATCTAATCGCGATTAAAAATAGATTAATGGGATGATTAGCGTGGTTAATTGTGATTAGTAACTTTAATTGCGATTAACAACCTTAATCGTGATTAGACGAACCCTAATGACAAAGGTTAAGTTTTTAACTATCCAAGAGTTTATGTTAACACTAAAAGGTATTTTCATTAAATAAAGATGGGTAAAAATTTCAAGAATAACAAATATTATTTTTGGAAGAAAATTATATGTTTATATTCTAAATGCTTTATTTGAAGTATAAAATGTGTATATTATGTGTATGTATTAGCCGTAGGAATACGTACCAAAAATGAAATATACAACGCTTATAAAAATATACACTTTCGCCATGACAAAAACATTACAAACATTCACAAGTGTGATACTAGTTGCGAACCTTCACGCCTACTTAAAGTGCACAATCGTAATACCATAACTAAAGGCACGAACATCGGACGGCGCTTTATGAGTAATCGGCGAAACGGACAACTTCGACACCAAAGATATAATAACAACTCACGGCGACAATTATAACAAACAACATATTCTTGACACTTGAAATTTATACATACACGACAACGAAAAATCGGAAAGTTTAACATTGATCATAACGCCAAGTGTGATTAGAAAAATAACAAGTTACTAGCATAACTAGTAAAATTTATCAAAAATTCGATAAACACTAAATTAGACTAAAAATATAACACTTTGGGCTTTTAAATTAATAGTGGGCTTAAGATAACATAAATTTTGGGCTAAGCCCAATTTCTTAAATATGTGGGCAATGGCCCATTTCCATAAATCCTTATAAGAGCCCATTTGTAGTAAATAACATGGGCTAGGCCCAAATACATTAATAATATGGACTAAGCCCAACACCTTAAAAGACATGGGCTAGGCCCAAAGATAAAATACATAGGTTAAGCCCAATGACACTAAGATATGGGCTAGGCCCAATGTAAAAATACATGTATAATTTATATATATATTATAAAAATACATTATAAATACGGTATACCTACATCTATAATACGGTATACCTACACATAAGAATACGGTATACCCATGCGTATAATACAGTATACCTACACGTATTATACGGTATACCTACTACGCGTATAAATACGGTATACCTACACGTATAAATACGGTATACGTACACGTATAAAGCACACAAATACAAGACATACGGTATATGTATATGTATAAAAAAAACTCTAGTACATGATGATATACACACATACACTTGTTGAAGTGTACTCTCTCACTAAGGTTGTATACATACGACAACGTATTTCGACGTTAAAAATAAATATTTTCAACACCTTTTTCGAATAAAGATATACACTTATATTTGTGTAACAAATATAAAGTCTTGAAACAAAGCATACACCTGAAACAAATGCCAACATATTACTAAAAATACACCAGCGTTCCAAAAAAAATGAAATGAAAATAATAACGTTCAAGATGAAGAATGAGTACAAGGTCTAGGAAGGACCGACGTGTCTAATGAGTTAGAACCCTTGTAGGTTTACTCGCGTTTACGGAACACGTTGATTGAATATCTCTCTCTCGGGAATGCAAAGCTGTGAGTTCATGTCCCCCTTTTCTTTTAACGTTTTCGGTTTACAACTCTCGGGGGGAAATACATGTTAACAAGGGTATGATTAAGCTATGGAATGGATTAATGGATCACGTGCGAATAGGCGCTAACTTAGGCACCATTAATCCTTTTAAGGACCACGGAACAGGGGGTAGATCTATCGGGTACGGGCGAGCCCCACTCACGGTCCTTGTGCGGCCACTTAGAGTGCTTTTGTGTCCCTGTCGAAGTGAATCGACACTTAAATTGTGTACCGGGTAGAGTGCTTCCTATGTCGGCACACATATTAATGTCCTTGCATAACATTAATGATCACTATATTATAGACGCTCTACATACCTACTTATAACACTTGAACTTTCAAATGTTTTTGAGATTCATTTGATACTTACGAACTTAGAACGCATGAACTCGCTCAACTTTTGTTGATGTTTTTAAACTTACATGTATTTTAGGGAACTAATGGGACTTTGGTGTTGGTATTTACTACGAAGCTTTTGGATTACAAGTTATCGATGTCATCCCTTTTGGAGGGTTTGGTCCATATATCTCATCTTCAATGAGATATAGGATGCAAAGCCTTATGTTTTAATCTTATGTCAAACTAGTCCTTTTGTAAACTTAAAACTTATGTTGGTTTGTATCCTAAATAACTTATGATATGTAATATTTTATTATGTCAATGGATGAACATCGTATGTTTTTAATCATGTAGTTGTTTACTTACATCGTATGCAATGATAACCGATCAAGTTCACACCACACGCTTCCACTAATAAACGGGTGTGACATTTTCCCCCAATATAAACCATCCTAAACCTAGTTCTTCACATTTCCCCCAAATTGAAATCAGACCTGCAACAACCTAATGGCACCACCACCACCACCACCACCACCCACCACCACCGGTTCATCACCACCAAACAACTAGTACGACAAACCCCAAATTATTTCCCTAAACCCTCATCACCACCAAACGACTAGTACAAGAGACCCATTGTCTGTTTCTTCTACACTTCTAGCGAGCCCGAAATTTGTTATTTCTGCTCGCATATGCACGTCTAACAACACGTTGTTGTTATTTAAATTTTTGTGAATGTATGGTGGAGTGATAAAATTGTGCAGATAATTCAATGCATCAGCTAAGCGGATGATTGTTAGCGAACTCATAAACGAGATACGTGTTTCTATGATGCAAACAGAATCGAGAGAGACTGATTATGTTGGAGTGATTGATTTGTTGAAGTATGTTAATCTCGTCGAAACATCCCTTTTCACAATCTTCACCGCCGCAGAATCCCCATTGAAAACTCCCTTATTGTCGTCAAGAGATATTAGTTAGGGTCTATGGAACACCTTGTAAAATCGTGTCCAATTATGTGAAGACACGTGTCCTAAACCCTAAACATGTAAAAGTTTGAGTTAGAAGGACTATAGTTGACAAACAATGAAAATACGTATGCAGAGGGACTAAAAGTGTCAACATGCTAAACTTATGCCTCTGATTGACCACACACGATGTTCGTATTCTCAAACAAGTGAATTATTGGACAAGAGAAGCCATTTGTGAAAACAATTGAAAGTTTACAAGACATAGGGGTTAAATGTGTCAACATGTTAATTCTTACCTTTGAGTGACCTTTTAACGAACTCGGGGCTTCGTAATGTTCGATTATACTCCCGAGAATACGTGATAATAAATTTATAAGGTTTCGGTATCACTTGGTGATAATTGCAAAAGATTGCAAGAATAAGGGTTAAAAGCGTCAACGAAAGAAACTAGTGTATTCGGGTGACCTTTAACCGAACAAAAGCCTAACGGTGTTTATTTAAACCCTCAAGATCATTAAAAACTAACTTTAGGGGGCAAGAATGCCAAAAAAAGAAAGTTAAATGAAGTTCTAAAGGACCAGGGACTGAAACTGCTAAACTTGAAACTTGTTTAACCTGATCTAAGGAGAGTCGCGGCCAACGTAAACTTCCCTTATCTTTTTCTCGGCCCACGATAAACTGCCCAGTAACGAAAAAACTGGCAGCTGCATGTTTCAGCCTTGTTACCCACACAAACCGACATTGCATGCCTGAAACTCGAAACCATGGATCATTTGATGGTATTTACTGACACTAGGACACCTGGAATGATCTGAGAATGATCAAAAATACCTGGATTAATCCTAGAACTTCTTGAATTAGTATATATAGGTACCTTTGGTGAACACTTGAACTTGCACCTTTCAAAAATCATCTCTTCTCACTTCTCTAAGGTTCCTGATCAAGAAGGAAGCTCCTTCTAGTTTAATCTTCAAGCTAGGACCCTTTGTAAGTGTCCTTAGCCACTCTAGTTCGTTTTATATGCGTTTAAAGACTGATAGTCAAAGTTGCCGCAAAACGGCTTTGACCTTCGGTTTAGACCTAAATGGTCCTGCCATTGTTCGAGGCGAATATGGCTACGTCATCATAATTAGGTAGGTGTTAATCCCTCAAAAGGGCACCTCCTAATTATCACGTTTACTTAGTTAATTGTCGGGTCAAAGTAATTAATCAAAAAGTCAAACTAGTCAGATTTTCAAATAATAATCAAAACTGATAATGTAGAGGTTATGAATCTTATTTTATCACTTTAATAACTTGGTAAATATTATTAGAACATGTTTAAACATGTTCAACCCGACAATTCTAAGTTTAGGCTCGGTTCGCAACCAAAAGTTGCAAAAGCTTGACTTTTGCTTTGACTTTCGGTTCTGACCTGATTAAGCTTAATTCTTCTATGTGTTAAGCTTAATATTGACCAATATGCCCTTATGGTCTAACAATGAGATTTTTGAATATATGAACATACAAATGAGTTAAGTACTGATTTATAAACATGTCTAAATTATTTTGACATTATATTCTTGTCTCAAATTGATGTTATGCAGAATATCGTAAATTTAGCTTTTATAAAGTCTAAATTACCCTTTAATGCATAAATCATGCTTAAACATAAATTTTGACTCAAAACTCTTTGTCACACCCCCAAAAATCCACACGCAGAGTACCACCGCTTGGAGGCGTGACATGACCAGGATCAAGCCACCAATCATTGAACGTTTATGTAAATAGTAAATGTCATTCTTCAATACGAAAGGTGTTTTCAAAACCAAACATAAACAAGTGTGTAGCGGAAGCATTAATGTAAAAACTCAACATAAGTATTAAGTTGATATGTCATAAAAGTGTTTATCATAATATCCACAATCCGTGCCCACAACGACCGCGCCTCCCATGCAAGCTCCATGAGTACCTAAGGTCCTGCAAGGCATGTAACAGAGAGTCAACAACTAGTTGAGCGAGTTCACAGTTGGTTATTCAGTGTGTTTGATAGGACAGTAAATCGTATGTTCATTTAGTAAACCCTGTATCATATGCATTTGTATCACAGCCCCCTAGGCATGTGTGCGAAGATTAGTGGGAGTTTCCCAAGTATTCTAGACTAGGTATATTTGTATCGCAGCCCACCCGGCATCTGTGCGAAGTTTAGGGTATGGTTCGCAGCCATTCCAGGCATGTGTGCGAAGATTGGTTCTATTATCGCAGCCATTCCCGGCGTGTGTGCAAAGAGAAGTGTTTGTATCACTAGTCTAGCAGTATCTATCAAAAACCTTCCTCTCCCGAGGCCCAAAGTACATAATCTCGATAACAACTTAAGTATAAGAAATCTTCCAAACCCATTCCCGACCCTGGGAACCCCATGCCTTGGTAAGAGTGTGAACTCACCTTGGTTTGCTCGGCAGATACACAGAAAAGTCAATCAAGCTATTTGGTGGTCAACCATGTCCTACCATGGTTACCATACAGTTAGGTCTAGGTTTAAGTAATGCACGCATGGTTTTCTACACGTATACTAACAAGTTACATGATCATGGCATACACGAGTAATCATGGCAGTTCAACAGTAGAAATCACGTAAACAAACCAAGTCCAAGTATGCGGCCCAAATGGTTGGGCTCGTAAAAGTGTGCAAGTCCAAAACAGTGTGCACGTGTATATGGTCTCGAGTCGAGACTAGAGATCTCGAGTCGAGACTAGGCGGTCTCGAGTAGAAATCTTGGTGTTCTCGAGTCGCAACAGAAGGTCTCGAGTCATGCATGCACTAGTCGAGACTAGACGGTCTCGAGTCGCAACCGGACCCGCAACCATGGTCTCGAGTTGTTCAGTTTGTGCTGATGATGTGCGGTCTCGAGTCGAGACTGTGCGTTCTCGACTCGCAATCTGTGTCGAGACTAGGTGACGTAACAGACTTCCTTAATTCAAGCTCATCAATTCCGTTACATCAGTTAACAATTTTTGGCAGTTTCAAATCAGATCAATCAAACATTCAATTCAGCAGTTCATGCCTAATCATTCAACCTTAACTATTATCTAGTCAAGAACAACAACAATTTACCAATCATCATATGGACATGAAATCAGATCATCTGATTAACCAATTTCAAAGACTAACATGCAACCCTACATCATGGCCAAGCAATTACTCACGGAACCATCAGGCTAGATCAAACAATTTATCAGTTGATTACGAACTCAAAATCACGCAATATATATATTCATCGATCATAGCATCATCATAATAC
Source organism: Helianthus annuus (assembly GCF_002127325.2). Taxonomy (NCBI): domain Eukaryota; kingdom Viridiplantae; phylum Streptophyta; class Magnoliopsida; order Asterales; family Asteraceae; genus Helianthus; species Helianthus annuus. Next base: position 78,268,780 of record NC_035448.2, read on the forward strand.
TAAACACATGTCCCGATTTCATAAGCAAAATCTCATTAACAGAGTCACTAGCATAAAACCCTAACCAATCTTATAACAAAATAACATCACAAAACATACAACTAAACAAGGATAAGACACGAACCAGGAGTGTGATGTAATTAACCAAACCGAGATGGGAGCCGTGATCCGTAGGCTTCGATGGTGAAAGTGTTGCCGTCGGGTTCGAGAGAGAGGGAGAGAGCTCCTTGTGTTTGTGTGTGTTCTTGTTTTGCAAGATATGGGAAAACTAAACCTCCCTAAGGGTTTCATGTATGCGTAATGGGTGAGTGGGCCGAACCCAACCATCGGGCTGCCCTTGTTCTCGAGTCGGGTAAATGGTTTGCGAGTGGGGTTGGGCCGAGAGAAAGATGTGCGGTCAAGAACAAAGTGTGCGGCCCAAATTTGATAACACGTAACATAATAAAATTCATTACATTCAACGCAATCATACATATCAACTAGTCACGCAACGTTCATACAAGTTACATCAAAGCACAAAGGAAGGTTCTGGAATACGGGTTGTCACATTATCCCCAACTTGAAAGAAATTTCGTCCCGAAATTTAGCATGCGGTTACTGAGGAAGCTAGGTAAGTTGTATCATTTACTGGTTTTCCTGGGGTGTCACATCATTCCCCCGTTGAGTTGGAATTTCGTCCCGAAATTCCGCGGTAGCTTCACCCTCAGTAGTGGTTGTACTGTTCGCGAATAATTGGGGATACTTTTCTTTCATCTGATCTTCGCGTTCCCAGGTGAAATCTGGGCCACGACGGGAGTTCCAACGAACTCGAACAAGAGGTATTCTGGTGTGCTTGAGGACCTTGACATCCTGGTCCGTGATTTCAACAGGTTCCTCGACGAATTGCAACTGCTCGTCGATAGTGAGCTCCTTCAAAGGAACTATGAGGGTCTCATCTGACAGACACTTCTTCAGATTCGACACGTGAAAGATGTTGTGAACTGCACCGAGTTCTGCTGGTAGGTTCAGTTTGTAGGCCACTTTGCCTATTCTTTCTATGATTTCGAACGGTCCGACATACCATGGATTAATTTTACCCCGTTTGCCAAAACGAACCACACCCTTCCAGGGTGAGACTTTGAGTAGCACTCGATCCCCGGCTTGGAATTCGAGTGGTTTCTTGCGCTTATCAGCGTAACTTTTCTGACGGTCACGAGCCGCCGCCATGCGTTGCCGTATCTGTGCAATCCGTTCAGTAGTATCAACTACCATTTCTGGACCTGCGATTTGACTATCCCCCACCTGTATTTGTCGGACGTTTTCCGGGGGTCCAACAGAGAGGTGACCGGCATTTGCGTCCGTACAATGCCTCGAATGGAGCGGCTTGGATGCTGGTATGGTAACTGTTATTGTATGAAAACTCCACTAAAGGGAGATGCTTTTCCCAGCTGCTGCCGAAATCAATAACACATGCCCGAAGCATGTCTTCTAGGGTTTTAATCGTGCGCTCAGACTGCCTATCCGTCTGAGGGTGATATGCTGTGCTCATGTCTAATCGAGAGCCAAAAGATTTGTGCATTGCTTGCCATAGTTCCAAAGTAAATCGTGCATCACGATCCGAAATAATAGAGGTTGGCACCCCGTGCCTTGAGACAACTTCCTTGAGATATACGTCTGCTAGAGTGGAGAACTTGTCCATTTCCTTAATAGCCAGGAAGTGTGCAGACTTTGTGAGTCGATCCACGATCACCCAAATGGTATCGTTTCCATGTTGAGATCTAGGCAGGCCAGTAACAAAATCCATGGAAATTTCCTCCCATTTCCACTGTGGTATCTTGGGTTGCTGTAGTAGGCCTGATGGTTTCTGATATTCCGTTTTGACTCTCGCACAAGTCAAACACTTGCCAACGTAAGTTGCTATGTGGGCTTTCATGCTAGGCCACCAATACGTAGTTCTCAGATCGTGGTACATTTTATCCGAACCTGGATGTACCGAGTAGCGAGATTTATGGGCTTCGTCCATTACAAGTTCTCGTAAACCGCCATATAGTGGGACCCAAATACGCCCCGTTACATAATAGGCGTCGTCTTCCTTCTGTTCTAATCGTTGCCTTGAGCCACGTAAGGCTTCAGCCCTTACGTTTTCTGGTTTCAATGCTTCTACCTGAGCATCTCGTATCTGTGCGGGAAGACCAGACTGAATAGTAAGCTGTAGTGCTCGCACGCGTCTAGGTAGAGTGTCTTTTCGACTGAGAGCGTCAGCCACAACGTTGGCTTTGCCTGGATAGTACTTGATGGCGCATTCGTAATCGTTAAGTAGTTTAACCCATCGACGTTGACGCATGTTCAATTCCTTCTGCTTGAAGATATGCTCGAGACTCCTGTGATCGGTGTAGATAGTGCACTTGGTACCGTACAGGTAGTGTCACCATATCTTGAGCGCGAAAACAACGGCTCCCAGCTCTAAATCATGCGTCGTCTAGTTCCATTCGTGAACCTTGAGTTGGCGCGAAGCGTAAGCAATAACTTTATCCCGTTGCATCAATACACAACCAAGCCCCTGTATCGATGCGTCACAATAGACCACAAAATCGTCCGTGCCCTCTGGCAATGAGAGGATAGGTGCACTGCAAAGTCTATCCTTTAAGTGCTGAAAAGCGGTTTCCTGAGTATTACCCCAGCGGTAGGTGACACCCTTCTGTGTCAGTAGTGTAAGCGGCTGTGCAATCTTTGAGAAATCTTTAATGAATCGTCTGTAATAACCCGCCAAACCCAAGAATTGGCGTATTTCCGTTGGTGTACGTGGTGCAGGCCAGTTCCTGATCGAATCTACCTTGGATGGATCAACATGAATCCCGTCCTTGTTTACTACATGGCCTAGAAAGTGGACTTCACGAAGCCAGAAGTCGCATTTCGAAAACTTGGCGTACAACTGCTCTGTTCGAAGGAGCTTCAAAATAAGTCGCAAATGCTGCTCATGTTCCTCATGACTCTTAGAGTAGATCAGGATGTCGTCGATGAATACAATCACAAACTTATCTAGGTAGGGCTTGCACACCCTGTTCATAAGGTCCATAAAGACTGCCGGTGCATTTGTCAACCCGAATGGCATGACAAGAAACTCGTAATGGCCGTAACGGGTTCTGAATGCGGTTTTGGAGACGTCCTCATCCCGGACTCTCAGCTGATGATAACCTGACCTCAGGTCTATCTTGGAGTAGTAGCTCGACCCTTGCAATTGGTCAAATAAGCCATCAATACGTGGAAGAGGATAGCGGTTCTTCACGGTTACCTTGTTCAGTTCATGATAGTCAATGCACATCCTGAAGGTACCGTCCTTCTTTTTCACAAATAATACTGGAGCTCCCCAAGGCGAAGAGCTAGGTCGGATAAATCCCTTATCCAAGAGTTCTTGTAGCTGTGTCGATAGTTCTTTCAATTCTGATGGAGCTAAGCGATACGGTGCACGTGCTATCGGTGCTGCTCCTGGTGCTAGCTCGATTTGAAACTCGACCTGGCGATGAGGCGGTAGACCAGGTAAATCTTCAGGGAACACCTGAGAAAAGTCGCATACAACTGGAATATCTTCCAATTTCTTTTCTTTTGCTGATGCATCGATAAAAAGTGCCATTATGACAGTGTGGCCCTTACGCAAACACTTCTGAGCCTTTAGAAAGGAGATGATGCCTACCACAGCACCACTCTTGTCGCCTTGAACTGCGAGAGGTTCTTTACCAGAACGGGGAATACGAATGATCTTCTCCTTACATAAGATCTCTGCGTGATGTTGAGATAACCAGTCCATCCTAATGACGATGTCGAAACTACCCAAAACTATGGGAATGAGATCGATCGAGAAAGTCTGACCAGCGAGGATAAGATTACAACCCTGGACTATGTGTGTGGCCTCTAGACTTTTACCGTTTGCTAACTCTACGACATGTTTAGTGTTTAAGGGAGTTGGTGCACGTTTTAACATTTGGCTAACTTTTAGAGACATATAACTTGTATCCGCACCCGAATCAAACAATACAGTAACATAAAAGTCGTCGAGAAGAAACTTTCCCATAACTACGTTGGGATCATTCCTTGCTTCTCCCTGCCCCAGCACAAATGCACGTCCCCTAGCTTCATTGCCATTAGTGTTTCCACCGTTGTTGTTCCCATTGCCCTGATTGTTATTGTTGTTGCGATTCTGGTTCAACTGGGGGCAATCCCCCTTGAAGTAACCTTCAGCACCACACTGAAAGCATCCCCTGTTGCCTCGCTGTTGTTGCTGTTGCTGGTTTTGAGGAGCTGGTGGTTGTTGTTGGTTCTGATTCGCAGGTCGTGAGCTCCTGCAATCTTTAGCTTCGTGCCCTATCTTGAGACATCTCTGACAGCGGCCCTTGCGACACTGACCACTGTGGTGTCTGTTGCACCTGTTACACAGTGGGTGAATTCCCCGATATTCACCCTGCCCCTGACCACCCTAAGTTTGTTGACCCAGGCTCTGGTAATCACTATTCTTGCGCTGCTGCTGTGCTTGAGATTGAATGGTAGCTGAACCCTTGCTGGAATCCCCATCCCATTTCCGTTTGTTGTCATTGGGGGTAGCGGGAGTAGCAGAAGTGGTAGCGGTAGCAGTAGCGCTGATGCACTTAGGCAGCCTGTTCTGTTCCACTGCCTGATCTGTGAGGCGATGAACAAGACGCTGAATATCCTGAATATTATTAAGGTTAGCCGATGTCACATGGCTCTGAATTTCTGGCGCTAGCCCCTTGAGGTACAACTCAATGCGCTTGTCTGGAGGGTCCACCATAGTTGGACACAAGATGGTCAGCTCGTTTGACCGTTTAGTATATGCTTCAATTTCCGATCCTGTCATTTTCAGATAATAGAGCTCCACCTCCAACTTGTGGATGTCATCACGTGTGTAGTATTCTCGTTTGATCAGATCTTTGAAATCGTTCCACCAAGTCAGCGCAATTACACCAAGTTAGCGCAATTCCTTCCAGAGTACCAGTAGCGTTAGCAGCTGCCAACCCTAATATCTGAACTTGCGCGTTCCACCAAGTCAGCGCAATTCCTTCCAGAGTACCAGTGGCGTACTTCACCCTGCGAGCCTCAGGGCATTCACACATCTCAAATACTGACTCGAGCTTCTCAAACCAATGGAGGAGTCCCACTGCTCCTTCAGTGCCACTAAACGTGCTTGGACGACAGTCCATGAAATTCTTGAAAGTGCAAACAGGTTGCTGAATGTGTTGACCTATTGTGTAAAAGAATAGGACAAGGTTAAACACAAGAGTTGTTTTAGGAGTGTAGGATCTAGAGATCCTAGTGTGAGTTACAACTGCAGGATATACCTCCTGCTTGTGCGGCTGCAAGTGCCGCAACAACTTGTTCGTTAATGAGAGCCGTCAACTGGGCTTGAGTCATGTTAATACGTCCAGACATGATCTTCATAGCAAAGGTAACAATAATGAGAGAGAGGTTCGCGAAGAATGCGATGACAGAAAAGAATAAGCACACAAGTGTTTTCAAGCAATAGTAGTTATGTGTATCTAAGCATACCCTGAGCAAAGTTCTATGTAATCTAGCAAGTAGGCAATAATACATAAACCATATTACCTAGAATGTTGAGTCTTGCACGCGGAGCGAGGCGTCGTTGTGGATCGTTGAGCACTGTTCTGGTTATAGTCCGGTTTTAATAAAAACGTTTTCCCCTTATTAAAACCAAGTTCTCTATAACCAATGGCTCTGATACCAATCTGTCACACCCCCAAAAATCCACACGCGGAGTACCACTGCTTGGAGGCGTGACATGACCTGGATCAAGCCACCAATCATATTGAACGTTTATGTAAATAGTAAATGTCATTCTTCAGTACGAAAGGTATTTTCAAAACCAAACATAAACAAGTGTGTAGCGGAAGCATTAATGTAAAAACCCAACATAAGTATTAAGTTGATATGTCATAAAAGTGTTTATCATAATATCCACAATCCGTGCCCACAACGACCGTGCCTCCCGTGCAAGCTCCATGAGTACCTAAGGTCCTGCAAGGCATGTAACAGAGAGTCAACAACTAGTTGAGCGAGTTCACAGTTGGTTATTCAGTGTGTTTGATAGGACAGTAAATCGTATGTTTGTTTAGTAAATCCTGTATCATATGCATTTGTATCGCAGCCCTCTAGGCATGTGTGCGAAGATTAGTGGGAGTTTCCCAAGTATTCTAGACTAGGTATATTTGTATCGCAGCCCACCCGGCATGTGTGCGAAGTTTAGGGTATGGTTCGCAGCCATTCCAGGCATGTGTGCGAAGATTGGTTCTATTATCGCAGCCATTTCCGGCGTGTGTGCGAAGAGAAGTGTTTGTATCACTAGTCTAGCAGTATCTATCAAAAACCTTCCTCTCCCGAGGCCCAAAGTACGTAATCTCGATAACAACTTAAGTATAAGAAATCTTCCAAACCCATTCCCGACCCTGGGAACCCCATGCCTTGGTAAGAGTGGGAACTCACCTTGGTTTGCTCGGCAGATACACAGAAAAGTCAATCAAGCTATTTGGTGGTCAACCACGTCCTACCATGGTTACCATACAGTCAGGTCTAGGTTTAAGTAATGCACGCATGGTTTTCTACACGTATACTAACAAGTTACATGATCATGGCATACACGAGTAATCATGGCAGTTCAACAGTAGAAATCACGTAAACAAACCAAGTCCAAGTATGCGGCCCAAATGGTTGGGCTCGTAAAAGTGTGCAAGTCCAAAATAGTGTGCACATGTATATGGTCTCGAGTCGAGACTAGAGATCTCGAGTCGAGACTAGGCGGTCTCGAGTAGAAGTCTTGGTGTTCTCGAGTCGCAACAGAAGGTCTCGAGTCATGCATGCACTAGTCGAGAGTAGACGGTCTCGAGTCACAACCGGACCCGCAACCATGGTCTCGAGTTATTCTGTTTGTGCTGATGATGTGCGGTCTCGAGTCGAGACTGTGCGTTCTCGACTCGCAATCTGCGTCGAGACTAGGTGACGTAACAGACTTCCTTAATTCAAGCTCATCAATTCCGTTACATCAGTTAACAATTTTTGCCAGTTTCAAATCAGATTAATTAAACATTCAATTCAGCAGTTCATGCCTAATCATTCAACCTTAACTATCATCTAGTTAAGAACAACAACAATCTACCAATCATCATATGGACATGAAATCGGATCATCTGATTAACCAATTTCAAAGACTAACATGCAACCCTACATCATGGCCAAGCAATTACTCACGGAACCATCAGGCTAGATCAAACAATTTATCAGTTGATTACGAACTCAAAATCACGCAATATATATATTCATCGATCATAGCATCATCACCATACTAAACACATTTCCCGATTTCATAAGCAAAATCTCATTAACAGAGTCACTAGCATAAAACCCTAACCAATCTTATAACAAAATAACATCACAAAACATACAACTAAACAAGGATAAGACACGAACCAGGAGTGTGATGTAATTAACCAAACCGAGATAGGAGCCGTGATCCGTAGGCTTCGATGGTGAAAGTGTTGCCGACGGGTTCGAGAGAGAGGGAGAGAGCTCCTAGGGTTTGTGTGTGTTCTTGTTTTGCAAGATATGGGAAAACTAAACCTCCCTAAGGGTTTCATGTATGCGTAATGGGTGAGTGGGCCGAACCCAACCATTGGGCTGCCCTTGTTCTCGAGTCGGGTAAATGGTTTGCAAGTGGGGTTGGGCCGAGAGAAAGATGTGTGGTCAAGAACAAAGTGTGCGGCCCAAATTTGATAACACGTAACATAATAAAATTCATAACATTCAACGCAATCATACACATCAACTAGTCACGCAACGTTCATACAAGTTACATCAAAGCACAAAGGAGGGTTCTGGAATACGGGTTGTCACACTCTTAACCTACTGTTATGATATCATTTTTAGGAATTTTTGGAATGATAGATCAAATTAGATACTAACCTTAAACTTGTGTTCTTGTTTAAATTCTATAATTGGCGATAATACCCTTTTTGCAAATAAATTGTGTTTTACATATGATTAACATGCAAAACCTTTTCCCACTAATCTAATATGAAAAATAAAATATTTTGACCATCCAAGGCTGGTCAAAATCTCAGAATCACATAAACCTTGCAAATAACGTCAATTATCGACTTTTACGCTAATTAGGTGCATAGTATGGTTTAAAACCATATCTAGCACCCAAGACTTGCTACCTACTGAATTTATAATTAATTTTTAATATTTGTACAGTAGGTATAAGTCATGAACTCAGACTTCCAATTATGACCTTAAAAGCATATGTGAAATGACCAAAATGCCCTTTCGGGGCATAGTTTGGCCGTAAATAGTAAACCACACATATGTATGATATAGCATCATAAAATAAATATTTTTACAGAATGTTTTTAGCCAGAACATCAGTTTACTTTTAAACCTCTTTTATAAATCTTAAAATGACCAAAATGCCCTTACGGGGCTTAATTCGGTTTTAAATTGTTTTTAGGCATATATATTAACATCTTACTGATGTCTTAACATAGTTTAAGCATAATAATATATGGGACTTGTATATGGTTCATTCGGTTACCCATTATGCTTATATGCGTTCGGTTCGGTTTATGTAACTAGTTTGCATGAAATAGCCAAAACGGGTTTAACCTTATCATCTAAACTTCAAAATCCAGAATGTGTTTAGTTTACCTATATTATACAAGTATTCAAACTTGTCGGGTCTAAATCACATTCCATTCCGGTCTCCGCTTAATCTAGCGTTTCGAACCGTAAAACATCTTTATAACTAACCTGTTTAAGTCTTTGACTTAAATAAGACCCATTAGTATCCTAATAGGTTAATAAAACCCTCCTTACAGATTAAGTAGCTTCGGTAGAAGATATTTGCATAACTAACTCAGGTAAATACTTTTAACTTATTTTCCCTTATACGGGCTTGGGATACGGTAAATTATTACCGCTTGGTGGGGTATGTGATCATTTAATCGGATTGTGATTTAATAAATCTGCATAACCCGTTTTAATCTGTTTTGTTTGATAACATAAACATTGGGGGTTAACGAACGTGTCCTGGATATCCTCAGCTCATTTAAGTTATTAGTGGCCACGACCTATGCACGGGGTGTAGGCATACACCTGACAGATGCAAAATGCTAAATATTAAATAACCCACATGTTGGGGATAACTCATTTGTGGGTTTTATAAGTGGTGAGTCGGTTAATCATGACCGGCTTCCAAACTGGCCCCAATTGTAAGACAAACATGTAAACCTGTATACAAGAGTTTAATAAAGATTGTCCCAAGTTTAAAGGTTTTATGCCTTGTGCGCCTAAATCAATTTTCATAAACTCTTTTCAAATGAGTCAGTTAATTGTATTTACCAGTGAAAACTGACGTATTTTCCAAAGACTAAGTGACAGGTACCTCTCGAAACTAGGCTGGAGCTACTTGGTGTCAAATAAGAGGATCTTGCAAATCATTAGAAGCCTGAAGTCTGTTAAACTCAGTTTTATTTATTTGATTTTATGGTCCGCCTGTGGATCTTTGTTACAATCAGTCTGTATATTCTTTTGTTTTGAACTTTCGGACACTATGGACTGTAATAGTAATTAAACTTCCAAGCCTTCCGCTATGCTATAATTGTGTTAATTGTCTATGATGATATCAACTATGTCACGATACTCCCCACCGGGCCCACTGGAAATATGTTGAAATATCGGGGTGTGACAGGTTGGTATCAGAGCTAACATTGAGTGAATTAAACACTAGCCTTTTGTGTTTAATCTCCATGACACTATTGCACATTCCTTAGACTTCCGAGTCTAGGAAAATGACCTAGGATTATTCTTAACACTCCTTTTGTCATTTATATGTTGTTTTCTTGATTTTGGCAGGTTTTACTAATAAAAAATGCCGCCAAGAGTGAGAGGCCGAGGAAAAGGTCCTATGCGAGGAGGATCGTCAAGTCAAGCTGGACCATCACATAAACGCACACCTTCAGCGTCATTCAGCACCTCCGATTCACATGATGTGTCGCAACCCCCGTCCCCTAACAACCCGGGAACGGGCGGCCACGGCCAGTTTCGGTGGTATTTGGGTTTATCCATTTTGGCAGCAGAAATTACATCAGGACCGTACTTAGGAAATATTTTATCAGAGTAAAATACCATGCTTTTAATATATCAAACACATGGGAAAAACCCAAGTTTCAAGTACACATATTTTCATAGGGATAAACCCTATTTTATTTAAATAAAACATCTCTTTATTTTAGGTAACTTTATAGCCACTTTTCCAAGCCTTCAGTGTTGTCCAGCTGGCTTCTATTTGGCTTTCACATTTTGTTACCTGAAACGCGTTTAAAAACATTTTGTCAGTGGGAAGTACTGGTGAGTGAATCTCAGTTTAATCAAGTTTAATAAAAACCATTGTACAGTATTGAGGGCGGTCGCGCAATTACATTTGTTTCCATCTATTCAATTACCACCCACGGTACTGTCAACCCGACTTGTGGAAATGTTACTCCTCGCAAGGTAATAACAAATTTTGTGTACAAAACCCCAACATACCGACGATAATTGTAGAATACAAATACTCAACAACTGTTTAATATATTATTAATTGTGTGAGGTTTTGTAAAAACAATTTGCAAAAAGGAGATTACTCACATTGCTATCTTAGGTTTTCTGTAAGGATTTCCTGGTGATTATCTATAATTTACACAAATGCACACGCGTTAGTATAATAACCCAATATTTACATTAGCAATACCCTCCCCGAGACGACATTCCAACGACTACGTCGGGCAGAACCTCGACAGCCGTTACGGAACCCTGGATCAATCGGGCAGCGTATCTAATACGTAACCAGGGTTATGATACTTACAACGGAGCAGAACTTCGTTATTTATGGGGGTATTATACCCGGAGATTATGCCTACTATGCAGAAATTTTGAGAAAGAAAAGAAAATTGAGCGAGTTCGACTGAAGACTGAAGGCCTCTATATATAGGTGACCCTTCGACTTCCCTCGCGGCCCGCGGAAGATGTCGCCAAGGGCTACGCGGCCCGCGACGTAGGGGTGTAGAGTCTAGGGTTGCTGATTCGCCGGATATAGCTTCGACACGATGTTGACACGTGGCACGCTAGGGTCTCGCCCTGACTTTGGGTTGTCGCGCCCCGCGTAGGTTAAGGGGATGGCTTACGCACCCCGCGAGAGACCATTAAAATTCGTTTTAATTATTTTTTATAAAAATAAAGGTATTCGGGGCCCGTTTTCGCATACTGGGTGTACTTTAGGACATATAGGGACTTTGTAAATATTTTTTAGGGTGTCGAAAAATTTAGGAGGGTTGTTATATCCTCCCCACCTTGTTTTAGAGCTCGTCCTCGAGATCTACTGGAATAAGTGCGGGTATTTCCTTTGCATTTCTGATTCAAGCTCCCATGTATACTCTGGTCCTCTTTTGGAGTCCCATTTTGTAGGATCGTGTAGTCGACCCGAACGAGTCGTTCAGAGGAGTTTTGATCAGTTTCAGGTGCGGAAAACAAGAAACTGACTTAGAAACAACTAGTTCTTCACTTTAAACACTGACTTGATTGAAATAACAGCGATTACAATCAGTCTTCACACCGGCAGCACCTCGGTATGGAATTCAGAAACTGTTACAAATGATTTCGCTTGGACATGCTATATATAGGCCACAGATTCCGCTTGAAACACACATGAACCGGTTCAAGCGAAATAGCAAGGATGTGATTCCGCTTGAAAATGACCAAAGTCATTTCAAGCGGAATAACCACTTCAAGCGAAATCAGCTTTAACACAAACATAAACTTCCTATTTTCTCGATTTACGTGCCCTGATCTAACCTATCTAGTACAAGACTCGATACAAGACGAAGTCGACAGATGCATGCACTACCAGACTCCCCCTTAGATGTTGACGAGTCTCACGTGTCGAGTCATCGCATCTTCAGTCTCTATCAGTCTCTGGGCTTTACTCTTTCTAATCTTCTCTTGCACGTCTTCAGACTCCCCCTAACGATGTGTTGGCATTCCTTAAGTTCATCAGCATCATCAGCTTCAGGATCGTAATCTGACTTTAACTTTCTAATCCTCAAGTATCGGAACCTGGCTCATGCTCTTTCCAACATAATTCTCAGGATTGATCAACCTGGCTCTCTAGCACTCAGCTTTGATTCCAAGATCGTCACCTGGCTCTCTTCCAGCTCAGGATCGTCACCCGGCTCAGACTTACACCTGCACAATCTCTACCTCAAAGTAAAATTTCCAAATTTAAACATTTTAGAATATAGATGAATTCACCAACTCAGACTCTCCCTCAAAATTAACGCTATGATCTTGATGAACCATTTGTAAATTTGATTTAAACACAATTGTTTTTCAAGCACATACTCCTTCTCATAAAGATGTTAGCATGTTTAGCACTCGGAATTTTGAATATCAGCTCTTCAATATCAGTTGTCGAAAATCTTTTTGAATTTTTCAAACGTTTATGCTAAAACACACTAAAAAACTTTTTGGATTTTTGAGATTAACTAAAATGCAGTAAAGAAATATTTACAGACAATATTTTTGTGAGTTCGTGTAAGAGGATCATATCAGTTTTTGAGACATATCATCAACACCATTAAGCTTGATTTCATTTTAAGTTCAAAACAATTCACCTAGATTGTCAGTATATTGGTCCACTTAAATTTTCACACAAATTTCAATTGTTTCGAGATACAATATTAATATCTTAGGAACTTAAACTTATTTGCGTGTCCCACTACTTGAATATACTCCCGTATCCATATCCCAATATTCAGTCTTACAGGTGAATATACCACAGATGATATCTGTAAAGGGGTTAGATGCGAAACCGTGAGAGCTCAGGTCAGAACTTCTGTTCAGCAGACAGATGACAGCTCGACTTTTGGTGTGTCCCCTTTAGAGGATATTTTCTTCAATAGCACATGATTAGCATTTTTCAATGTTTCATCATTTTTTATGCTGAGGGTGGTGCTATGTTTCAAGCATTTGCAAAAAGCATTATACGGGGACTAGGTCAGAATTTCCATTCAGCAGAAGTCCCGGAATAATACCCCAGATATCACTGAGCATAAAGACCTAGTATCTCAGAAAGAGGAACCTTTCAAACAAGATTTCAGGGGTTACCTATATATCCAAGAATTTGTTACCCACAAAATTAGCAAGTTTGAACTTTGGGTTTATATCTCGTCACAATCTACTAAATGTGTAAAAATCTACTGACATATCCGCAGTGAGATTGTTTATCACATTTTTAACTTTCCATTTCTTTAGCATGTTGTGATAGTCCACTGATGTACTATCATTTCCTCTTTTTCACAACAAAACTCTTTTTTCATTTTATCATGTTTTTATCTTTTTCAAATTTTCTAATGTTTTTTGATTTTCTGAAATTTTTACTCGCCCTAAAATGCAAACACATTAAAAGAAATTTGAAAACAAATTGAGCTATTGACCCACCTAGAAATTTGAAAACAAACTATACAGAAAATTGACAACCGATATCGAATTGCTTCAATTCGCCATCGACTAGGCATAAACAATCAGAACTTCCCCTTTCAACAAACTATTTTCTCATTAAGATTTCAAAACACTTAAGTTTGTTTTAATCAAAATGATTTTTCCAGAAAATGAGTTTGTTTTTACCACTTGTAGGTTAGGGTTCATCATCTTGTTCATCAATCACATTTATGAGCATTATATCAAGTTCAAATTAATGACCTTGACGAATCACTTGTAAGAACAAAACTATACCAGCTGTATGAAATACAGGTACAAGCAAACTCTTTACCAATTGTAGCCACACAATCACGTGTATTAAGTGTAGGAATAAAACATCTACACTGACTCATTTTACCAATTAGGATGCCGATTCCTGCTTCACACTAACCAACCTAGAAGCTCCGGCATAGTCCATCACCTGTAAGGATTTAAACAATTTTTAAACTCTTTCATACAAACAATTTTATCAAGAAAGATGGCGATTCCTGATCCGCGATTACAAATTTGGGATCTCCGGCATAGTCAGATTTTTCAAGGGAAAAGAATTTCCACCCAAGTCTTACCAACCTTGGGTGTTTTCAGCTCTTGTTCAGTCGGGTTATAAGTTGCTTTCTTCGTAGCATAAAAATATTTAACCCCTTTTACTTTCCCATCAATCATTTTCCCAAATATTTTCTTAACATTCCCATTGAATACTTTCTCAATATCAAATTCCTTCTGATCAGAAAAAAATTGATTTGAGATCTCAACTTTACCAACTTTTTGCTTAATATTTTCAAACTTCAGAGATATAAATTTAACATCATCTACTGAAGGCACAAATTTTTCTTCTTTTACTTTAACCTGTGGCTCCTCTGATTTTGTGGAATCAGGTTCATCGCCGACTTTTTCACCACACTTCTTGACAACCCACACTTGATTGTCCTTGGCTTTCTTTTTGTAAAAATTTTTCTTTGAACACTCACCAACTTCATAAGTAGAATTTTCAAAAATTTTAAACTTTTCAGTTGGTGGTTCAGCATCAACAACTTTTCCTTTGAGTTTTTCAGAAACTCCCTGTTTTGTCTTGGTATTTGTCGGACAATTCCATGTAATGTGACTAGCTTCATTGCATTTAAAACAGGTTCGAGTTTCTTTTGGATGAAACACTCCAGTGCCTTTTCTCTTCTTCTCAGCAAGAAACTCCCGGTTTGATTGCCTCCAGAATGGTTTCTTCTGTTCTTCTTCTGCATTTCCTCCTGAAACAAATTTTGTATTTGTCTTAGAAATTTTATCAATTTTAGAATTTTCAGATGGAATAAAACCTAATCCTTTCTTTTTGTAGCTACCATTATGGTTTGGTTTCTTTTGAAAACCAGAACCAGAATTGTAACCTTTTTTCTTGTTTAATCGTTGTTGTACTCTTGAAGTGTATTTTTTAGGTTTTCCGGTAAGATTTAAATCTTTTATTTCAGAAATATTAATTTCTGTCATTTTGAAAACCTTTTTGATCATTTCAAATTTAACACTTCTTATTGGAAATTCTTTGTCAGAATATAATTTGTCCGAATCATTCAAAGTATATGCAACTTCGAATGTTTCATCATTCAAATTTGATTTTGATAATAAAAATTCTTTACTATAAGCCTTTTTAACCGACGCTTTTGGACTGTTGACTGACGAAATTGAACCTCCAGACTCAGAGTTTGACTCAGACTCCTCATCAGTATCCAACACCTGATTGACCACCTTTTTGATTAACTCAAACTCATGATCCGTGTCAGATGATGTGAAAGTGACGTCAATGTTTTCTGGTAATTCATCAGTTGTATCGGTTTTTAACTTTATATTGACTGCTTTTGTGACTTGCTCCTCATTTGGTTTTCTGGGAGAATAACCTTCCCAGATCGGAGGCGGACACTTGTTATAGCTAACAGTCGGTTTCTTACCAGTATCCTTCTTCTTGGACTTCTCATCTTGAAAAGCTTCAAAACCTGCAACAGTCAGATAAATTCGATCAATAAGATAATCAGAACTAGAATAACTCTGCAATAACCGTCTGATTCTCTCATTCTCAATCTTCTCGATCTCAAACTCTTGCTTCCACTTTGCACTTTCTTCGATGTAAAAGTTGATAGCTTTTTGCTTCGATATCATCACAACATTCATCATTGTCAAAGCATCTTCTCTTTCAAAGTTAGTCTTTTGAAGACCAGTTACTGTTCTGTTCAAAACATCATAAGATTCCTTCACATAATTAAGATTGAACAGTAATTGCTCTTTCATCTTCTCGAACTCAGCCAGCTTCTCGTCTTTAGCTGCACATTCTTTGCAAGATTTAAGACACTTTGGACAAGGCTTGATGACTTCCACAATCTTTTCTATTTCAATGATTTTTTTCAGTTTCAACAACCTTTTCTGCATCAACTGCCTTTTCTGTTTCAACTGCCTTTTCTGTTTCAACAATCTTTTCAGCAGCAACTTTAGCTTCTTCAGTTTGAACAGCATCTTTTGTTTGATCACCACTTTCAGACTTCTTTTTCATTTGTTCTTTTGCAGCTTGTCTTTCTTTCAGCTTCTCCAAGCGATCTGCAAAATAAAAATGAAAACTTTCAGGAGAAAGATGAGATTTTGCAATATTAATATGTTTCTCTTCCTCATCATCACTGCTATCATCAGTCGGTGATTGATCAAACTCGATTGACTTTTCAGAATTATCATCCGAAGAACCAGAATCAGATGGTGTTTGATCAAAAACAACTTCTTTTTCTGAACTTTCATCACTTTGTGAACTTTCATCTGCACTCTGTGAACTTTCATCAGATGCAACAGACTCTTCCTCCACATTCTTCACATTCTTTCACAATCTTAGCAATGAAAGCTTTAAATTCTCCTTTTTCATCTACAAACATATCCCAGCTAAAGCCATCAGGTAGTCTTTCATCATCCTGATTGATTAAGCATGCTTTGATTTCAGGTGATATGTAGTTGTTCCAGTTAAAATCCACCAGACATGCTCTCTTTGAATCCTCGATCACTTTTCTACCATGAGCCACCTGTGGTTCTTGATGTTGTTGTTGACCAACTTGCTGATATATGGCTTTCCGGTAGTAGTCATCTTTTCCGAACGGATTCTTTTCATCACTCGCTTCTCTGTTCTTACATTCCCTCTTGAAATGACCTTTCTCCTTGCATCGAAAACAAGTAACTTTAAATTTATCAAAACCTAAAGTTGAGACATGTGCATCAAGAAAGTCATTTCTCCCAGTAATCAGCTTAAACTTTTCTGCTCTTCTGAGGACACTGGCTAGACACCATTTGATGTCCATAAGTTCCATCTCTTCAGCGTCTATCTGATCGTAATCCTCTTTTGTGAGCATAGGATTCCCGATCCATCCTGCAACCAAGCCCTCATAGGATAATAACACAGAACCAAGTAAAGCCATGTGATCTTTCGCAACTTCTTCAGAGAAGCTTTGACCATCAGGAAGATTCAAAGCAATGTTGCATTGTATCACATAACCATTTCCACTTTTTGTGCTTTGAGAAATGAAACTTGAAGTTGAGCCTTTTGGATTGACACTTGGGTATGAAGAGAAACCACTGCTTTTGTTTGAACTTTGATCAACTTTTTCCGAAGAATCTCCAGCACTAAAAGCAGTTTGAATTTTCGGACTTCTTTCATCCTCGCCTTTGTAGTACATTTTTTACATCCTGTTGACCACTTGGACTATTCATCCTCGCAATCTTTTGCTGTTCCAGATCCTGACCCTCAATCTTCTCAATGAACTGAGAAGTCGTTAACCCATCATAAACCCCAGTATTTTTCAAAATCATCAAGTATGTACCCCACTCTTTCTGAGGTAATGGATCAGCTAATTTGTCTACCCCTTCTTCACGATCTTTAGTAATGCTCAGCATCGACATGGATCGCAGTAAGTGGCAATATCTTTCAATCAGCTTCTTTGTATCTTCCCCCAGTAGACTGCTGAATAGATCAAATTCTTTCTTAAGCAATGCCTTTTTACTCTTAATCATATTCTCACTACCCTCAAACTTGACTCGAAGAGCATCTGTGACATCTCGTATTTTCAATCTTTCCATTTTTGGCAAGTCTACTTGTACTTTCTATTTTTGTAAGTTATACCTTTGTGGTATTTGATTCTATTTCAAAATTTGTACTCGAGACTTGAATCATAATGAAAAATTGCATCGTTTTGATCATATGCTTGTTTTGATATTATGTTATGTTATTACACGTTGAAACACGTTAAACTATGCTAAGCACGTAAAAACAGTGAAATTACATCTTAATCTCAGCTCTTAAATTCATCGTTGCCATGAGATTACCCTAAACCGTACAAAAATTGGGAATTTATACGCTAATTCGGTAAAAATATTGAAGTTTGGGTTAAATTTGATTTTTATATTATTTTATTTATATTTTAGATAAATAAAATAACAATTTAAATTAAGTAAATAAATATTTTCTGAATTTTTTTATTGATTTTTAAGCATTTCCGTTAGCGAATCTAACCCCGTTGGTGGAAACCGGTTAAATAAGACTAACCAGGTTAAGTTTACTAAAGGGCAGCACCAACTGAGTCAGAAAACTCAGTTAGTGGCTAACCCAGTTAGTTGAAACTAACTGTATTAAAAAGAAAGGGGGAATTATGCGTGACCCGGGACTCGAACCCATGACCAACGACTCAGACAACACGCGCACAAACCAACTGGTCTGTGACTCAACATGTTAACAACTTGATCATGATTTGTATTTAAACACGCATTAATTACGCGAATTTAAACAGTAACCGCCAAAAGCTGGTTCGTCTTCTTCGTCCCTTCAAGTTATTACCGGAAACCGACGACTCTTCTGTTTCTGTAACCGAACACCCTCAGTCCATTATAAAACCCAATCCAAACTTCATCTTTCTCGTTCCTTTCTCGCTCCCGAAATCAAAAAAACTAAACCGGAACCAAAACCCGATACGAGTCTTCGCCGGGAAACCGAGGATCGCCGGAACCACCTGCCATCGTCTTCACCATCTCCGGCCACCACCTTCGTCGTCGTCCGGTAACGTATCCGACTCGTTTTCGTTTTTCCGATCATTCTCGTTACTGTATATATATTATTATTATTATTAATATTATTATTATTATTATTACAATTATTATTATTATCATTATAATAAAACAGATGATTATTATTATTATTTATAAAATCAGATTTATTTATATAATTATACTTAATATTTTTATTAAACAGATATATTGATATAATTATTATTAATATAAAACAGATTTATTTAAATCTGAAATAATTATTTTTCAGAATTTTATTTCTATTAATTATTTTCAGAATTATATATTTCAGAATTATTAATAAATTAAATCAGAATTATTATTTGTGTTATTTATATAGTTCTGATTTATTATTTTAAAAACCAGAATTTTTATAAAAACAGAATTTATATTACACATATTTAATTATCTCAGAATTTATTTTTTAATTTTCAGATTTATTATCTTATTTTAATATAACTAGAATTTTATAAATAAGTTTATTATTTATAGAATTGTTAACTAATGTTAGATTATTTATTTTAGATTGTTAATTTAAAATAATTATATACATATTTAAATTCTTATTTATTTAATCCAATACTTTGGTAATTCTATTTGTGATATTTTGGGATTAATCTTTATTTTACCTATTTATTCGTCACATATTATTACATAGAAAATATAAGGCATATGATTTACATAACTTAGAAATGTTAATGTTCCTTGCCTTGTTATCTGGCAACCTATAAATTCCCAAATAATTAACAAACCCTTTCAAACTTAATAGGGTAATCCTCTTGTGCACGCCTCTTGGGAAATCTATTATTCCATTATTCTATCTTATTCCAAGAATACGCAACGCACTCTAAGGTGAGTATACTTGACCCATTTTCCATTTTACACTTTTGGGTGTAGTATGCATTTCCTATATCAAAAACACTATGTTAAACATTTTGCACTATCTATCCACATTCTTGTGAATCTATTTGACTCATGTTAATCATGTTATGCTAATGTTAAACATTTATGGCTGTGTGTTCATTAACTTTGCAAGCCTCCCCTAACAATGGCAGCGCTGTAGGTTGTAACGCCCCTCCCGTAATATTATGGGTATTGTTAGGATTTTTAACTCTATGTTACCACCCTTTCGAGGGTTAGGCTATGTTAATTGCGTTAAACTATGGTTTGAACACATAGTTTCATCGTTACGAGTATAACTGTTAATATGAATTCAAGTATTCACGTGGACTAGATCCTGTTAAACTATTTTAACTCTATTATGCTATGTACAAACTTGTATACTCGCCAGCATTATTTGTTGACTTTATTTTAAATGCATACTGCAGGGTGATGATACAAGAAGTGAAGAAATAAATAGGATGGCTTAGAAACCCACCTACGAAATAAACTTGTTTAATGTTATGTTATTTCTTTTTGAGACTTTGTATGAAACTTTGAATTATTAATAAATGAAATTTTAATTATTGTCACATTTAGTGTTATGATGTCTTTGAACAGTTTGTACGTCTCATCTCGATGTTTCCGCCATCGGTTGGGGTGTGACAGATTGGTATCAGAGCCATAACTATAGGGAATTAGGTAGAATTCCTATACTTTCCCCAAGTCTATAGTAGGAGTACTCTGATACCAGATTGGTATCAGAGCCATAACTATAGGGAATTAGGAATGCCTTGCTTTGCCTAGTCTATAGTTTAGGAGCTTTCTCATTTATTTGCTGTTAAAGACATTATTCCTTTCTCTCTTCTTTGCTTCCCTCTATTCTTTTGGACTTCTAATATACAGGCCTTTCCTAAGGCTAACACAATACACACATGGAAGCTTTGAAGACACTCTTACAACACAATCGAAATGATTCATCAAGATAGGGGTGATTCCCACACTTGGTGATGACTTTCACTCAGCTATACTTTGATTTTTGCACGAAATCTACCCTCAAGTTAGGAGTGATATCCAAACCTTGTTGGGAGTTTTCCATTTCATATTCTAGTGGACCCTTATCTTTTGATAAGTACCAACCACGTTAGGGTACGATGTTATCAAGTTAGAGGTGAAACTCGCATCTTGTTAACTAGTCCCATTCCTTGATTTTCGATCTCGCCAAAGTTTCGATCTTCCCAATCGATTAAGGACGTGTAGTAACTGGAAGGACAAACATCGTTAGTCACTCCTCGATGAGAGTGTTTGTCTATTAGGCCAAAGCACGTCTCCTTAATTCGAAAAGGATTTCGATTCACTTTGGAATAGTCATATGTTACGTTCCGTGACAATCCATGTTTTTATGATAAATCCCTTTTTATGTTATCTCAATTATCATGTGATTTACATTTGAGCGTTATTTTCATTTCAAGTTTGGGAACACGAATCACGTTATTATCGCAATCTAAAACAATTAATCATTACTCCATCGTGAACAAACTAAATTTATCTTGCTTTCATTATACATGATATTCTATGTGTAACATCATATTATTCTATGTGTAATGCTATGTTAATCTATGTGAAACTATTTGACAAATTATGTGAAAAACAATGTGCTATGTGATGCATACATGAAACCAATTTTCCTAAACAAAAACATTATGATCAAAGTCTCATTTATTCTTTAAATATAATCTTTTCAAAAGTTTCCTCTTAGATTTCGAGGACGAAATCTCC
Source organism: Helianthus annuus (assembly GCF_002127325.2). NCBI lineage: Eukaryota > Viridiplantae > Streptophyta > Magnoliopsida > Asterales > Asteraceae > Helianthus > Helianthus annuus. Next base: position 78,290,074 of record NC_035448.2, read on the forward strand.
TAAAGTAGGGGAGACTGTGACATCTCGTATTTTCAATCTTTCCATTTTTGGCAAGTCTACTTGTACTTTCTATTTTTGTAAGTTATACCTTTGTGGTATTTGATTCTATTTCAAAATTTGTACTCGAGACTTGAATCATAATGAAAAATTGCATCGTTTTGATCATATGCTTGTTTTGATATTATGTTATGTTATTACACGTTGAAACACGTTAAACTATGCTAAGCACGTAAAAACAGTGAAATTACATCTTAATCTCAGCTCTTAAATTCATCGTTGCCATGAGATTACCCTAAACCGTACAAAAATTGGGAATTTATACGCTAATTCGGTAAAAATATTGAAGTTTGGGTTAAATTTGATTTTTATATTATTTTATTTATATTTTAGATAAATAAAATAACAATTTAAATTAAGTAAATAAATATTTTCTGAATTTTTTTATTGATTTTTAAGCATTTCCGTTAGCGAATCTAACCCCGTTGGTGGAAACCGGTTAAATAAGACTAACCAGGTTAAGTTTACTAAAGGGCAGCACCAACTGAGTCAGAAAACTCAGTTAGTGGCTAACCCAGTTAGTTGAAACTAACTGTATTAAAAAGAAAGGGGGAATTATGCGTGACCCGGGACTCGAACCCATGACCAACGACTCAGACAACACGCGCACAAACCAACTGGTCTGTGACTCAACATGTTAACAACTTGATCATGATTTGTATTTAAACACGCATTAATTACGCGAATTTAAACAGTAACCGCCAAAAGCAGGTTCGTCTTCTTCGTCCCTTCAAGTTATTACCGGAAACCGACGACTCTTCTGTTTCTGTAACCGAACACCCTCAGTCCATTATAAAACCCAATCCAAACTTCATCTTTCTCGTTCCTTTCTCGCTCCCGAAATCAAAAAAACTAAACCGGAACCAAAACCCGATACGAGTCTTCGCCGGGAAACCGAGGATCACCGGAACCACCTGCCATCATCTTCACCATCTCCGGCCACCACCTTCGTCGTCGTCCGGTAACGTATCCGACTCGTTTTCGTTTTTCCGATCATTCTCGTTACTGTATATATATTATTATTATTATTAATATTATTATTATTATTATTATTACAATTATTATTATTATCATTATAATAAAACAGATGATTATTATTATTATTTATAAAATCAGATTTATTTATATAATTATACTTAATATTTTTATTAAACAGATATATTGATATAATTATTATTAATATAAAACAGATTTATTTAAATCTGAAATAATTATTTTTCAGAATTTTATTTCTATTAATTATTTTCAGAATTATATATTTCAGAATTATTAATAAATTAAATCAGAATTATTATTTGTGTTATTTATATAGTTCTGATTTATTATTTTAAAAACCAGAATTTTTATAAAAACAGAATTTATATTACACATATTTAATTATCTCAGAATTTATTTTTTAATTTTCAGATTTATTATCTTATTTTAATATAACTAGAATTTTATAAATAAGTTTATTATTTATAGAATTGTTAACTAATGTTAGATTATTTATTTTAGATTGTTAATTTAAAATAATTATATACATATTTAAATTCTTATTTATTTAATCCAATACTTTGGTAATTCTATTTGTGATATTTTGGGATTAATCTTTATTTTACCTATTTATTCGTCACATATTATTACATAGAAAATATAAGGCATATGATTTACATAACTTAGAAATGTTAATGTTCTTTGCCTTGTTATCTGGCAACCTATAAATTCCCAAATAATTAACAAACCCTTTCAAACTTAATAGGGTAATCCTCTTGTGCACGCCTCTTGGGAAATCTATTATTCCATTATTCTATCTTATTCCAAGAATACGCAACGCACTCTAAGGTGAGTATACTTGACCCATTTTCCATTTTACACTTTTGGGTGTAGTATGCATTTCCTATATCAAAAACACTATGTTAAACATTTTGCACTATCTATCCACATTCTTGTGAATCTATTTGACTCATGTTAATCATGTTATGCTAATGTTAAACATTTATGGCTGTGTGTTCATTAACTTTGCAAGCCTCCCCTAACAATGGCAGCGCTGTAGGTTGTAACGCCCCTCCCGTAATATTATGGCTATTGTTAGGATTTTTAACTCTATGTTACCACCCTTTCGAGGGTTAGGCTATGTTAATTGCGTTAAACTATGGTTTGAACACATAGTTTCATCGTTACGAGTATAACTGTTAATATGAATTCAAGTATTCACGTGGACTAGATCCTGTTAAACTATTTTAACTCTATTATGCTATGTACAAACTTGTATACTCGCCAGCATTATTTGTTGACTTTATTTTAAATGCATACTGCAGGGTGATGATACAAGAAGTGAAGAAATAAATAGGATGGCTTAGAAACCCACCTACGAAATAAAGTTGTTTAATGTTATGTTATTTCTTTTTGAGACTTTGTATGAAACTTTGAATTATTAATAAATGAAATTTTAATTATTGTCACATTTAATGTTATGATGTCTTTGAACAGTTTGTACGTCTCATCTCGATGTTTCCGCCATCGGTTGGGGTGTGACAGCATCCCAAATTGATTTTGAAGTTTTGTCATGCTGAAGCAATATAAAGATGTCTTCTTTGATGGCTTGCTGAACCAGACTGATCATCATCTTTTCAGCTTTGTACATGTCACGTTCTTTGTCACTGAATTCCGAGAGTTCTTTGATAACTTGCAGATCAGTACGTGGTAGAACATACTTCTTCAAGATACACTCCCATGATCTTAGATGGTTAGCCTGAACCCAGTTTTTGAACCTATCTTTCCATCCGTAATACTCCTCAATGCTCAATAGCTTTGGGGGTTTTTGGGTAGTTCCCGTTTCGTTTTCCAAATTCATGTTTTGAGCAATGACAGCCGGAGTAGACGGAGTAGCAAACGCGTTGTAGAAATCGTTATCCATGATTCGGTAGCACGTTTCTCAAAAACAACAACTTTCAAGCGAAATAACCAAATAACCGTTCAAGCGGAATACCCGCAACTTTTTCAAGCGAAATTACAAACAAACTGTTCAAGCGGAATATGTAGTTTGGAGCGGAATCACCAACACACTTCAAGCGGAAACATACTTTGAATTGTTTGAAGCGAAATCACTGATTTCGCTTGAATATTTTCAAGCGGAACCTCAAACTTGAAGCGAAATATCTGATTTCGCTTGGAAGTTTCAAGCGAAATTAACACACTCGAGCGGAATCAGATAATGTAAATTCGAGCGGAATCACTTCGGAGGTTCATTTTGGTCATTTTTTCTGCGAATTTTGGTCTCAAACTTTCAAGGATTTGTTAATATGCACTTTTACACAACCTGTGAAAAATTGAACCGATTTTGACCGTTAAATCTTGTTCTGTTGAAGAAAGAAGGTGTAGAAGTAAGAAAACTCGATGAAATCAGGCTGTAATCTGCAGAACTCCTCCTCCTGAGCTCTGATACCACTTGTAGGATCGTGTAGTCGACCCGAACGAGTCGTTCAGAGGAGTTTTAATCAGTTTCAGGTGCGGAAAACAAGAAACTGACTTAGAAACAGCTAGTTCTTCACTTTAAACACTGATTTGATTGAAATAACAGCGATTACAATCAGTCTTCGCACCGGCAGCACCTCGGTATGGAATTCAGAAACTGTTACAAATGATTTCGCTTGGACATGCTATATATAGGCCACATATTCCGCTAGAAACACACACGAACCGGTTCAAGCGAAATAGCAAGGATGCGATTCCGCTTGAATATGACCAAAGTCATTTCAAGCGGAATAACCACTTCAAGCGAAATCAGCTTTAACACAAACATGAACTTCCTATTTTCTCGATTTACGTGCCCTGATCTAACCTATCTAGTACAAGACTCGATACAAGACGAAGTCGGCAGATGCATGCACTAACACATTTCACTTTGACCAGAACTAATCTCTTGTGCTTGAGGTTCTTAACCTTCCTGTCTTCAATCTGTAGAGGTCTTTCTACAAATTTTAGTTGTTCATTTACCTTTATATCCTTAAGAGGTATCATCAGTGATTCATCAGCTAAGCATTTCTTGAGATTAGATACATGAAATACATCATGTATCCCTGTATCGCTGCCATTTCCTCTAGCAGTTGTAGCTGATAGGCTACAGGTCCTATTCTTCTAATAATCTCAAAAGGTCCAACATACCTAGGGCTTAGCTTTCCCCTTTTGATGAATCGTACCACTCCTTTCCAAGGAGAGACTTTCAATAACACTTTATCTCCTACTTGAAATTCCAAAGGTTTTCGCCTGTTATTTGTCACACCCCAAAAACGTCGCAGCGGAATATAAAACGTAGTGGTGACGGAAGTTGGTGCCCATTTATACCTTGTCGGACGATGCACTCATTTGTTGGACATTTTGACACTTTTTAAAACATAAGTATTAAACATTACATTTTAAAGGTCACGACACACCCACATAAGTTAAGTTGTTTTGATCCTCGCAGATCTTATTACAAACGTCCCAGATAGTTTAAAAGTTGTCCAACATATTTAAACAAAACAACATGCATCATCAAATACAAGATACGCCATGATTTCCCGAAGCCGAACTCAAGTACCTGTAGAACACGTTAAAATCAAATGTCAACACAAAGAAAGGTGAGTTCACATATTCACATACGAACAATATTATTCCAAGGAAAAGTTTCTGATTCAGTGTTTATTTGAAAACATCCATATAATTTTAGAAAGTCCATTTTACTTCCTTAATAAAATCCATGGGCCTTCCGTCGGTTCATCAATCCGACAACAACATTGTTGCCCAGGTTTTGTATATTAAATTATTGCGTCAATTTTCAGACTCGTATGTTAGCTAGACAATACGAACTATATATTAACCATGCAGGGATAATCAAAGCTAGACAATAAACAGAATTTAAATTCGTCGTTTGACTTGACACGGGGCGACCGGTCATGACTGGGTCGTCAACCCGATAGATCTACCAACAATTCATCGCGTGCAATACTTAAATGATTAAACGACATCATGGGCGCAAGGTCCTTTTTGAGAACAATATGATGTCTGCCTCACGTACAATATATATATCCTCTACTAACATGATAATTTAATACACGTAATCGTATGAATCCCCTGAAATCCCCACCGAAATGTAAGCCTATGTTGTTACTTACTCTCTTGAGACCAAGCAATATTCGTACCGCTATACAGTTGTTAGCCCCTAAACATATATTCATCAAAAACATTTTATCTCGAAACGTATAATTTATCAACTCCATATATTTTCAACGAAAATATATAATTTATATTAAAAGGTACGTTTTAATCCAAAAACATTATTAAACCTTTTATTGGCGTGTTCTACCCCCAAAACATATACAAAGCAGTAAAAAGAGGGGTTTAGCGACACTCACCTTTGGGTGCCTATTTTAAATAGCGCAATCCCAGAGATTGATTTCCACTCGTCCTATTATATATATAGGAATGATTTTAAATCAATATACATAACACAAAAATCCTAAGTTTCTCTGTTTTCTTAGAATTGTCACATAACTTTGAGATTATCTCGAAAAGTTATTATTTTTGATTATGTTGGCACATTAATATATGTATATGAGTCCATATATATATATATATATATATATATATATATATATATATATATATATATATATATATATATATATATATATATATATATTTATGATTTTGCAACTTGAACGATTTTATTGGTGACCATTATTGTGTAAATTCGTTAACTTTCCCATTTATACGCAATATATCTACGATTTGCGCGTCGTAATATATATATATACATAAACGTTTATATATTTTAACACTGAGATACGCGAAATATTGCTAACTTATCTATTTTGTTGTTTTTAAAGAAAATATACATAAAACATCTCATAAGTATCAAATTCTATGCTCGACAAACAAGTTACACATTTAACACGATTTTCACCGTTTTTACCGCACAAAACGTACAAGCATACATGCGTAGGCTAGATTTCTAACATCATGTTAAAAACTTAACATAATTTCATATTTTTATGTTTAAATTACATAACACATTTTGCCACATAAAGTTTACCCAAAATTTTACCCACACTAGTGTACATTGAAAAATGCGTATTTTAGCGATTCGGTAGCGTTTTCGGGCGTCGGAAGTCACGTATGACCAACCAAACACCAAGTAAACTTAAAATTAGTTAAAATACTTATTTTTAAACTAAAATCATCAGTTTATTAACTGATCCAAATCAGTTTTAAAAAAAATCATTCGAAAAGCCGATTTTTTACCGTTTTAACGCCTAGTTTTGCATTAAACGTTACTACAATCATCCCAACTCTAAACGACTTGATATTTTAACAAAATACATGTTATTTACTGATTAAAATAGTGATTATAATCAGATTAGTGCAGTTCTTGTATAAGTCACATAATTCATGTGATTTCACATATTTTACAACTTTTAACGCACCATGTACAACATGCAAAGCTAGCAAACATTGTGATAAAGTTATAAGTCACTAAACACTTTAAAATAACTTCATTTTAGTGTTTATAATCTGCTCATAACTGATTTTTACTCAATCATACTCAAATCACCATTTTAAGATCATATATCATCATGCATGTCTAAGTATATGCATCTAGTATGCTCATATCATAACTTTATCATCTAATATGATCTCAATGCATCAAAACCTCACTAACATATTATTCTTTCAAATATCATACATAACACTTTAATCCTTCAATCATTCATGTTCATTCATACTTAGATCCTTTACTTTTATGATTACACTACAACTTTAACATACATGCATACATATATATATATATATATTCGGCACACATATACATACATATGAACTTCCAAAAGTTCACTTTTCATCATATTCATCATAAATCACATAACCCTTCTTAGAACCTTCTTATATGATACTTTTTCAACACATGCATGTACTTATCTTTCAAGATTCAACGCAAATCAATCAAAGATCTTTAAACAAAAATCAAAACACAACTAAACACATACACCTACATAATTTTCGGCCATATACACATAAATGCACATACCCATTTTTATTTTGTCCAAACCTAATTTGTTTGTTAGATTCAAGTTAGTGTTTAGATTCAAGAATCAAGAGAAACTTTTACTATCTTCTTTATCATTATGAATCAAGAACAATGTTTAAGGAAAATATATTATACCTTCAATATTTATAATGGGTTTTTGATAAAAGATGGTGATATGAGGCTTGGTCTTGCTTGAAACTTGCTTGAAATCACTTCCAAACCTTCTTACAAGCTTGAAATCACCTTGATTAGCCCTTGAACCTTCATGTTTTGATTTTGAAAATGAAATGTTGAAGTGTTTTAGGGGGTTTCGGCCGTAGGTGTTCAAAGAGAGAGAGAGAGAGAAAGTGAAATTTTTTGAATGTTGTCTTGGAAATATGGAAGAATAAGAATGCATGCAAAGCCTTAATCATCACCATAACATTGTCTAAGTAATACATGTGTCTAAATTGAAAGAATCAAGGCATTTTGGCTGCCCTATGTGCCGCCACCTCCCACCTATCTCACACATCAAATGTATACATATAGATATTATATGTAAATTAGCTCAAAAACAGGTATTTTACTGATTACCGGGTATTTTATCTAGCGTTTTAATCCCGTTTTAGTGCGTTTAAAATTATTTTTATCATTCTATAAAAATAATCACTTAACATTATTACTGAAATAATTACCAGTTGCCTTGACTGGTTGCGTTGACGGTATTTTGTTTAATTCGCGCAGTATCACGCGGTACGCGCTCGAACTCGAAAAATATAGTTTCTTAGTGTTTTAAATTATTTTTCCACACGGATATGATTAAAATTATTATTCTAATCATAACAGACGATTTTTAGGATTTTAACACTGACCGGGTGGTCACCGACATTCGTTTCGCATTTTAAACGTTACACGATAAGCGTTAGTTTTATCGTTGCCAACATAATTTTTATATACATCTAAATTTACCAACACATCAAATATCATATATTAACATCACAGTCAGTCACAAATAGTCATGTTACATGTTCACTACACAGATTACTATTGTCCGGTACGGCCTGAGAGGCCAGGTGTCACAGTCTCCCCCTGTTTAGGGAATTTCGTCCCCGAAATTCTAATTTACAGGTTTCGTTTTCGCACTCGGTGGGAAGAGATGAGGGTATTTCTGTTGCATTTGGTCCTGTCGCTCCCAGGTGAACTCGGGTCCACGCTTAGAATTCCAACGGACCTTGACCAACTCAATCTTACTCCTCCTGAGTTTCTGGGTTTTCCGATCCAGAACCTCCACTGGTTCTTCGATAAACCTCAGTTTATCATCCACTCGAACCTCTCCAGGGGATATAATTAGTGTCTCATCAGACAGACACTTTTTCAGGTTGGAGACATGAAATACGTCATGAACTCCACTCAACTCCTGTGGTAACTTGAGCCTATACGCGACTGGTCCAACTCGAGAGGCGATTTCGAAAGGACCTATATAACGCGGGCTCAACTTTCCCCCTTTCCGAAACCTCACAACGCCCTTCCATGGTGATACCTTCAACATAACTCTATCACCAACTTGAAACTCCAGCGGTTTTCTTCGGTTATCCGCATAACTCTTCTGTCGATCCCCGGCAGCCTTCAACCTATTCATGATCTGGAAAACTTTGTCCATGGTCTCCTGAATAATCTCAGGTCCGGTCAAATGCTTTTCGCCGACTTCAGCCCAACAGAGCGGTGATCGACACTTTCTTCCATAGAGGGCTTCAAATGGAGCGGCTTTTATGCTGGCGTGGTAACTATTGTTGTAAGAAAACTCTGCCAAGGGCAAAAGAGTATCCCAACTTCCACCTAAATCAATCGCACATGCTCTCAGCATATCCTCTAATGTCTGAATGGTCCTCTCGCTCTTACCATCCGTTTGAGGATGAGATGAAGTACTCATATCCAAACGAGAACCCAACGATTTCTGGAGAGATCGCCAAAATCTAGGGTCAAATCGTCCGTCTCTATCCGAAATGATTGAAACTGGTACTCCATGACGGGCTACAATCTCGTTAAGGTACAGCTGCGATATCTTCTCCGTATTGTCTGTTTCCTTAAGTGCCAGGAAATGAGCAGACTTTGTCAATCGATCCACAATAATCCAGATCATATTGTGTCCACGCGACGTATGGGGTAACTTGGTGATAAAGTCCATCGTAAGATGTTCCCAATTCCACTTAGGGATCTCTGGTTGCTGCAGAAGCCCAGACGGCTTCTGGTGCTCAGCTTTAACCTTAGAGCATGTCAGACATTTACTTACGTAGGCCACAATGTTTCCCTTCATCTTCGGGCACCAGTAAAACTCCTTAATGTCCTGATACATCTTGGTAGAACCTGGGTGAATGGAATACTTGGATTTATGAGCTTCGTTCATAACCAATTCACGGATGTTGCCTTTAAGCAGAACCAATACTCAGTTCATGAAGTACATCGCTTCATCCACTTTTGGTATCAGCTTACGTTTTAAGCCCTTCAAACCTTCTCTTCTCAAACCATCATTCTTTAAAGCTTCTTGCTGTGCATCACGAATTCGATCAGTCAAACTTGTTCGTATGGTCAAACCTAAAGCACGCACATGTAGAGGCTTTTCCCGTTCCTTTCTACTGAGCGCATCTGCAACAATGTTTGCTTTCCCTGGGTGATAACAAATATCACACTGGTAATCGTTTAGTAACTCTACCCAACGTCGTTGTCGCATATTGAGCTCCTTCTGATCGAGGATGTGCAGGAGGCTCTTATGGTTCGTGTAAATTGTACACTTCATGCCATACAAGTAGTGTCTCCAGATCTTCAAAGCAAACACAACAGCTCCAAGCTCCAAATCATGTGTTGTGTAATTCTTCTCGTGCACTTTCAATTGTCTAGACGTATAGGCTATCACTTTGTCTCTTTGCATTAAAACGCATCCAAGACCCAAACTTAAAGCATCACAGTAAACAATGAAATCATTACTTCCCTCAGGAAGGGAAAGAATAGGTGCACTACAGAGCTTTTCCTTCAACAACTGAAAAGCTTCCTCCTGCTTCTCCGTCCAGTCAAACTTCCTCTCCTTCTGGGTTAATAGCGTCAATGGCTGCGCTATTCTGGAGAAGTTCTCAATGAACCTCCGGTAATACCCAGCAAGCCCTAAGAATTGTCGCACTTCAGACGGAGTCTTTGGCACTTCCCAATTCTTAATTGCTTCAATCTTGGATGGATCTACATGTATATCTTTCTCATTTATGACATGTCCGAGAAAATGAACTTCTCGAATCCAAAACTCACATTTAGAGAACTTGGCATACAGCTTCTCTTCCTTCAACAATTCCAGAATCAATCTCAAATGATGCTCATGATCTTCTTTGGTTCGTGAATAAATAAGTATATCGTCGATGAATACTATCACGAATTTGTCCAAGTAGGGTTTGCATACCCTGTTTATGAGATCCATGAACACAGCTGGCGCATTAGTTAGACCAAAGGGCATGACTAGGAACTCATAATGGTTGTATCGTGTTCGAAAGGCTGTCTTGGAATGTCTTCGTCAGCAACCTTCAAGTGATGATATCCTGAACGCAGATCTATCATCGGGTAGTAGCTGGATCCCTGAAGTTGGTCAAACAAATCATCAATCCTCGGCAAAGGATACCAATTCTTGATAGTTAACTTGTTCAGCTCCCTGTAATCTATACACATCCTGAAGGATCCATCTTTCTTCTTCACGAACAGAACAGGTGCACCCCAAGGCGAAAAACTCGGTCGAATGAAACCTTTGTCTAGTAACTCTTGAAGCTGGTTCGACATTTCTTTCATTTCAGACGGTGCCAATCTATAAGGAGATTTTGCAATCGGTGCAGCACCAGGTACCAGATCGATTCAGAATTCGATCTGTCTCGCAGGGAGTAATCCAGATAAGTCCCAGGAGAAACTTCTAGATAATCACGAACAATAGGAATCTCCTCAATCTACCTACATTCGGCTTTTGTATCCATAACGTTAACTAAGAACGCAGGATAACCTTTTCGCAACATCTTGAGCATCTTCATAACACTGACAACACTCAACACACGACTCGAACGATCTCCGTGGACAACTATCGCTCCGCCACCATCAGGACGAGGTATCCACACTTGTTTCTCTGAGCAAACAATCTCCGCTTTGTTCTTGGACAACCAATCCATCCCCACAACTACATCGAAGCTTCCCAACTCCACTGGTAGTAAATCAATATTAAATTATGATCGTCTAACTGAATACTATAGTCACGAACGACTTCGCTAGTTCTATCGAGTACTTCTTATTTAGCTTACTTATAGGTGAACACAGGAATGATTCAAAGTTTTTCGAGACAAAACTCAAGTCAGCTCCAGTATCAAAAAGTACGAACGCGGAATGGTTATTGATAAAAAACATACCAGTGACAACAACAGGATCATCACGTGCCTTCCCAACATTTAGCTCGAACGCTCTACCCCTGGCATTCTGGCCTCCCGCCTTAGGACAATCCTTCTTGAAATGTCCTTGTTCCCCGCACTGGAAGCATCCTTCAAGCCTTGTTCCCTCCAAAGTATTTCTGGCATAGCATTTGCGAGTAGCATGCCCATTTCGTCCGCATCGGTTACATTTCTTCTGTCCTTCTTCGCGAGTCGTTCTCTCAGATCCGCCTCGGCTATCTTTGGTGCCATCTTTTCTAGTACCACTAGTACTTGCTGCATATGCCTTTTTCGAATTGCATTTCCTGTCGCGCATCTCTTTATTCTCCTTCCTTGAGCTCTCGGACTTGCGCTTCCTTGTAACTTCTGTCTTCGTCTCAGAACGCCTCGACCGTTCAGATTTCGCGTCTGCTTTGGCCTTGTCCGATGACTTCCCGGTTTCCTCCTTTTTATCAAGACCACCCTTGCGAGCAGCGTCATCGGCTAATGATTTTGCCAATGTAGTAGCCTCTAGGTAGGTGGTAGGTTTCGCGGATGTAACCATACTGCGTATTCGTGGCGACAATCCCCATATATACCTTTCTACCTTTACATATTTAGGAGTAACCATTCGTGGAACTAGCCTTGCCAAACCGTTAAAACGAGAGGTGTAAGCTTTGACATTCAGACCTTCCATGGTTAGGTTCCAGAAGTCGGTCTCGATTTTCTGAATATCACTGCGCGGGCAGTACTCTTTCAGGAGCATCTCTTTAAGTTTGTTCCAGGTCAGACCGTAGGCAGCGTCTTCACCCCGAATTTGAACTTGCGAGTTCCACCAGGACAGCGCTTCATCAAGAAAAGAGTAAGAAGCATATCTCACCCGTTGATCAGCAACACAACCACTGATTGCCATGACAGATTCCATCTTCTCCATCCATCGGGTGATGTCTAAGGGTCCTTCAGCACCGGTAAATGATCGTGGGTTACAGCCCTGGAATGTTTTATATGTACATCCGTGCACTGCTCAATAATGTTAATAGAAATCAGGAATTCATTCCAATGATAACATAACACATGAACTACTAAAACTTTTCGATCACATTTTACCTGGAGGATTTCCATTATGTGCCCCACCAAAACCTTGCCCATGTGCACCACGTCTCTGACCATCATTTTGGTTAGCATTGAGCTGTTCCATGACAGTGTTAACGTGTTGGGCTATGAGTTGAGCTAACTCTTCCGGTGTGGTAGGTAATCCAGTACCCTGTCTTGCTTTTGGCGGCATTTCGTCGTTTCTATTATTACAACAATAATATCCACATAAGACGATAACCGAAATTAATTCAATCATTAAATGTTAGTGGACCAAACATTACGTATGTACAATATCCACATTTTAATGAGAAAAATTTTAAACCAAAAGTATATCATTGGTATTTATTATAGAAATTATTTAAACTCGTTTTCAGTACAAAAGACTATTCTTGGCATGTCTACATCGACACCCATAAAAAAGTTCACACAAAATTCCCAAATAATATCCAAAAATGAAACTGGCATGCAGGACACAAACACAAAGAACATCAAAAATGTCTAACAATACAATCCATCAAACAACGAAACAAACAAACAAACAAACAAACAATCACCATCAACGCCTCAAACCTAGAGACTCTAACATCTCCTGAACAAGCTTCTCCAAATCCACAACCCTCCAATGCATCTCATCTCTCGTGATGTCGTCTATGACCTTCAACTCCTCGTGGTCGTCCATCTGTCCTTCAAGGTACTTCGCCTTTCCTTTGGCTATGTCTAGGTGATATGCGCAAAATGCAACATATAAATTATATCAATTGTGGCATAAACTAACCCTTTTTAGTACTAATGTTGGAAAAAGTGTGTTTTTGTCTTCCTTTTGTATTTTCAGGATTAATGAGCTCAAATTAACAAAAGAAACAAAAAGACAGCAAAATCTAACATAAATACTAGAAAAAGGACAAAAGTGGACTGCCCGACCCCTCGACAGCATCCTCCCAAGCAAAACAAGGAAGACAGAAGGCTGAACACGCCCCGTGCTCAGCGAGCACGGGGCCGTGCCCAAGAAGCAGCAGAAAAGACAAACTAGTAGAAGCTTCTATTGCCCACCATGGGGCTGGGCCCAGTGGACACGGGGGCGTGGTCAGAGTACAGAAGGCGCATTTATTGTAATTGCGAATTACAATTAATGAAGAGAGAGAGTGTCAGACGGACACAGGGCCGTGCCCAGGCTTCTGTTCAGCCTATAAATAGGAGTGCTTGGAGACATTTCAACTCATCCCTTGGCACACCACCTCTCTCACACTTCACCCACCACCCACCACCACCATAACACCATCATCCCCCACCATCATCCATTGTCCATCATAGAGTGTGTGAGTCGTCTCGGGATCCAAGATTGATCGTAAGAGTTCTTGACAATCAAAGGCCATGTTTGCCTAAGTCTCTTACATCACTTGGTGAAGACAAGTGTCTAGTGTAATACTTTTTATTTTTAATCTTTTACACTTTTTATTTGGTTTTGTATTGATGACTTTAATAACTAGTTTCTTATGTTGAAGGTGATTCTTCCTTATCGTTTGTCCGTGGTGTCTTGACATTATTTTACTGTCTATATAAAATAAAAGATTTTCACCATTCATATCTCCATGGTCTATATGGAGGTATGTTGGCTACCTGGTCGGGGGTTAAGCGAACGGTTTGGTAAGAGTATTGCCCTTGTTCAGCGTTTAGAGGTCCTGCAAGGGACCTAGGTCGTTTTAGTAGGATCTCCTTCAATACCCAAAGGTATTGGATGGCGGGGATCCAAACTCTTTGACCCCCTCATAAGTAAACTACTATTAATACTATAACCCGGCTACTTAGGACTGTATCCTTGCTGACTCAGACTACTTAGTCGAAGGTAACGTCACCTTCAAAAGAGGGGCCTACCATAATTTGCATTAATAACTTAATTCATTATCTTTCAATAATCCGATCCTTTAGGACTGTATCCTTGCTGACTCAGACTACTGGGTTGAGGGTAACGTCACCTTCAAAAGAGGGGCCTACCACAATAACTAAGATAATCTCTTAAACAAGTGCAAAAGTGCGAAAATAATCAAAGGTTACGTTATACACGAGTCGGATCCAAGTGATTCATCTTGTCTATCTGTTTTTATTTTTCTTTTTATTTTTCAGCATTTAGTTAGCTTTATTTTCTTAGTTTTAAAATCTTTTCTAACATTTTGATTTGATTAGACGTTGAAGATAAACCGGTACTAAAAGGTCTTGTGTCCTTGGACGACCTCAGTATCTTACCAACACTATACTACGTCCACGATGGGTGCACTTGCCCATATGTGTGTTTGGTGTTAGTAAATATCGTGTTTTATAAATTTAAAACTTGGCTAAAGGAGTGTAAAAAGGGCTTAAAATATATACCTAAAACATATTACACCTACCGCACATCAAGTTTTTGGCGCCGCTGCCGGGGACACAAGGATTTTAAGAAAGCTTAAAATCGACGGCCTAATCTATTTTTCAAAACCTTTTTAAAACGCGTGCACATTTTTCTGCATTTTAGTTTAGTTTACATTTACAGTAGCCTGAACACGGGGCCGTGCTCACTGAACACGCCCCCGTGCTCAACGAGACCAGTAACTTTAATTAAAACGCCCAGATACAGACCCTGAACATGGGGCCGTGTTCACCCAACACGGGGCCGTGTCCAGCCTCTGTTTCCGTCTTTATTTTTGTTCTCTGGTCCCGAGACTCAGTTGTGGTCTGCTGAGTGATTCCTATGGATTAATACTCAGGAGGTTACAACTACACCTATGAGGAGGATGACTACATGAGAGACTATTGCACTAATTGTGGTAACCCGCACTCGGTACAATATTGTAACTTATTTCAACCATCCAATTCATACAACTATTATGAGGAGCCCAGGTACGAGCCATCGACTTCATACACATCCTATGAAGACCAAAGGTATGAACCTAACCCCTCATACTCATATTTTGATGAACCAAGGTATGAGCCTTCATACTCATACTTTGAGGAGTCAAGATATGAGCCACCACCTTCATATACTTATTATGAGGAACCATGGCGTGAACAACCCACCTCATATGAGTACTATGAAGAACAAAATTTCGATCCTTATCCATCATATACTTACCATGAAGAACAATGGTGTGAACCATCTACTTCATATAGGTACTATGAGGAACCAAGGATCGAACAACCGGATTCAAGCTTTGAGGATCCCGATCCCTACTCTATCACCGAAATAGCCGATAGGATAATAGAAAAACTCAAATTTATCGAAAGATGCATAAAAGAATCTCGCGCAAGGGAAGAGGAGTCCCGCGCAAGAGAAGAATTAAATAAAGAAACGATAGATAAAGAGTTAAAAATGGAAGAACAAATAAGTGAAAAACCGACTCATGAGTTAGACGACGAAAAAGGTGAGGCCGACAACGCTAAAATCCAAGAAGAGTCTAATTTTGAAGAAATTAATCTCTTGTCACCTTCTTTCGAAAACCATTGTTTAGTATCAACTCATGCTAAGTTTTTAAAAGAGTTAAACACTAACACTAAAATTGAAGCAATGGTAAGTGTTAAGTTAACTAATGATCAAACTTCACTAATAAAAGAAGATCCTTTTGAAATTAACATTACACCGGTTCCATGTTTTTTTTTTCAAAATTCATTTATTAGTAATGTCACCATTGATAAAGATCTTCGTGTTAACATAATGCCTAACTACATTTTTGAAAAATTAAGTATTAGTGATTTTTCTCCACTTCAAATACCCATTTTTCTATCCGATCGGAAAGTAATAAAATCAATTGGTGTAGTAGAGGATGTCTTGGTTCAAACAAATCAAATGGTAATCCCATCCGACTTTGTCATCCTCGATGACGCCCCTCTAGTGTTGGGACGACCTTTTGTGAAAACTCATGAAGCTTTGAAAAACCGGAAGTTTAATAATCTACCTCTTCAGTTAGGGGCATTCAAAAGGAGCATAGATCTTGAGCGTTTAATGAAATATCATTTTGGCAATAATGACCCCATAATTGAAGATGAAGATGAGCCACCCGATACAAGTGAAGAAATTGACCACTTTGTTGAAGAAGAGGTCACCATAGAACAAACCTTTAAAGTTCTTGATCTAGATGAGCCACGAAATAAGGAGTCTCCTAAAGACCCACCCATTGAGCTCAAGGAACTTCCGAAAGGTTTGGAATATGCTTTTCTAGACAAAGATGGTAAATTACCTGTAATTATTTCATCTAAATTAAGTAGCATAGAAAAAGAGAAATTAATTAATCTTCTAAAAAATACAAAAATGCGATCGCATGGAAACTTGTAGATATTAAAGGAATAAGCCCTTCCATGTGCACGCACAAAATTTTAATGAATGATGACTACAAAACAGTAATACAACCACAACGTAGAGTAAATCCCAATGTGCAAGAAGTGGTTAAAAACGAGGTCATCAAACTACTTGACGCCGGACTAATCTATCCTATCTCCGATAGTCCATGGGTAAGTCCCGTCCAAGTAGTCCCAAAGAAAGGAGGTATGACGGTAATAACTAATGAAAAGAATGAATTAATACCAACGAGAACCGTCACAGGATGGAGAGTTTGCATAGACTATAGAAGATTAAATGAAGCAACAAGGAAAGATCACTTTCCTTTGCCCTTCATTGATCAGATGTTAGAACGACTATCCGGTCATAAATTTTACTGTTTCTTGGATGGTTTTTCAGGATACTTTCAAATTCCAATAGCACCTGAAGACAACTTTTACATGCCCCTATGGAACTTTCGCCTATCAACGCATGCCATTTGGTATATGTAATGCACCGGCAACATTCCCACGTTGCATGGTAGCCATTTTCCATGATATGATAGAAAAAATTATGGAAGTCTTCATGGACGACTTTTCTATCTTTGGGGATTCATATGACCAATGCCTCGATAACCTCGAACGAATGCTATCCCGATGTGAGGAAACTAACCTCGCCCTTAACTGGGAAAAATGTGATTTCATGGTAACAGAGGGAATAGTACTCGGTCACAAAATCTCAAGCGAAGGAATGGAAGTTGATCGAGCAAAAGTAGACACTATTTCTCGATTACCTCCACCCTCCTCCGTTAGAGCAATCAGAAGTTTCCTAGGACATGCCGGATTTTATAGAAGGTTTATCAAGGACTTTTCGAAAATTTCAAGACCTCTAACAAAATTACTTGAAAAAGATGCGCCTTTCATCTTGGACAAGGATTGCAATCAAGCATTTCTAACCCTCAAGGAAATGCTAGTCAATGTACCTATCATGATAGCACCCGATTGGAAACTACCTTTTGAGATCATGTGTGATGCAAGTGACTTTGCTGTTGGAGCAGTCTTGGGACAGAGAAAAGAAAAGCATTTCCACCCAATTTATTATGCTAGTAAAACACTTAATGATACACAAGAAAATTATACAACTACTGAAAAAGAATTACTAGCCATGGTGTTTGCTTTTGATAAATTTCGTTCTTACCTTGTTCTTTCTAAAACTATGGTCTATACAGATCATGCAGCTATCCGATACCTCTTCAAAAAGCAAGACGCCAAACCACGTTTGATCAGGTGGATTCTACTCCTCCAAGAATTTGATATTGAAATCAAAGACAAAAGAGGAGCTGAAAACACTGCAGCAGATCATCTTTCACGCCTAGAAGACCCAGCTTTGGAAGCAACCAGGGACGAGCAAATCAATGAAAAATTTCCAACAGAATCCCTGGAAATGGTGGAAGGTAGACATGAACCATGGTATGCCAACTACGCTAACTACTTAGCTAGCGGTATAGTCACCAAAGGATGGCCACATCACCAAAGAAAGAAGTTCTTTGCTGATGTGAAGCATTACTTTTGGGAAGACCCCTATCTTTTCAAAATATGTGCTGACCAACTCATCTGAAGGTGCGTACATGGCAGCGAAGCACGAAGAATTCTCCGCCATTGTCATGAAGGTCCATATGGTGGACATCATGGTGCCGCTAGTACCGCACGAAAGGTATTTGATTCAGGATTTTATTGGCCGACAATTTACAAAGATGCG
The DNA here is from genome assembly GCF_002127325.2 of Helianthus annuus. Lineage (NCBI taxonomy): Eukaryota > Viridiplantae > Streptophyta > Magnoliopsida > Asterales > Asteraceae > Helianthus > Helianthus annuus. The sequence goes on from NC_035448.2 coordinate 78,308,714, forward strand.
CAAAATCTTGTAAAGACATGCGATGCTTGCCAAAGATCAGGTAATATTTCTTCCAAAAATGAAATGCCTCAAAATGGCTTTCTCGTTTGTGAAATTTTTGATGTGTGGGGACTCGATTTCATGGGACCCTTCCCACCGTCAAAAGGAAACAAATATATACTTGTGGCAGTTGATTACTTGTCTAAATGGGCCGAGGCCGAAGCACTTCCAACAAACGATGGAAGAGTAGTGGTAAAATTTCTGAAAAAAATTATTCTCTCGTTTCAGAACACCCAAAGCATTAATAAGTGATAGAGGTACCCATTTTTGCAATCACCAACTCGAAAAAATCTTAACAAGATATGGGGTCTATCACCGGGTCTCAACAGTATATCACCCTCAAACAAATGGACAGGCCGAAGTGACTAATAAAGGTTTAAAACGAATACTTGAAAAAACCGTAGGTTTAAATAAAAAGGAATGGGCCGATAGATTAGATGATGCTGTATGGGCTTTTCGTACTGCTTATAAAACCACTATAGGCACAACCCCGTATAAGCTCGTCTATGGAAAAAGTTGTCATTTGCCATTAGAAATAGCTCACAAAGCCTACTGGGCAATAAAAAGTGTAAACCTAGACTTAGAAACTGCAGGTAAAAATCGATTTTGTCAAATGAATGAATTAGACGAACTAAGGAATTATGCATACTCTAACTCTGAAATTTATAAGGAAAGAATGAAAAATTTACACGACAAATACATTAAACCTAATGAATTTCGAGTAGGAGACCAAGTTCTGTTGTTTAATTCACGGCTTCGATTATTTCCAGGTAAACTAAAATCTAGGTGGTCAGGACCTTTTTCCATCACCCATATTTTTCCTCACGATGCAGTAGAAATTAAATCTCGAAATGGAATTCCATTCAAAGTCAATGGCCAACGGCTAAAGCTCTATCGAGGATCCATTGAGGATGAGGAGAAAGAGATCTCATTTCAAACGGTCGACGAATAAAAAGCACCCAAATCATACCTGGTATGTTACAAACAAGTGAGTATACATCGAAACCGATAAGTCTTCTAACCATGTTTTTGGGAAAAACGGGCACTCACACGAGCACAAAAAAAAAATCTTTGCTCGACACGGGGCCGTGTCCGCTGGACACGGGGCCATGTCGGCGCAACTGTCGGGATAAAACCCTCTTTTCATAACAGTTACATCATTCCACACGCCCCGTTTCCCTGAAAAAGCTCTGGTCCGAGGCGATTTTCTGCAGATTTCCGACGTTACCACTAGATCTAACAACATCAAGGTATGATTCTATCATCATTAGTAGTTAGATTAGTTACTTGCATGTAGTTAAAACATAAAAAATTTGGGGAAAAATATAGGGTTCTTGAAGTTCATCCGGATCGAACCTCAAATTTTTGAAATAATTTGTTAGCATTAGTTTAGATTAGTATAATGGGAAGTAAATACACTTGTATTGTTGATAGATTTGCCCGATTTCTCACAAAAACCTCAAACCCTTGTTTTTGAATCGAAAAAGATAAAATTGAAGGGGTAAACGGTTTGTTTTGGGAAAAACGGCACTTGGGGTTTCATTTTCGGGGGAAACCGCACCTACTTGGCCAAAAATTTTCAGATTTTAGGGACCGGGTCGAAAAATGAAGTTTTTGAGTAACAGACGCCTGGACACGGGGTCGTGCCCGCTGAGCACGGGGCCGTGTCCAGCTAACTGTTTGCAGTTTTTCCGAGAATCTTGTCATTTCACGCTAACTTTTGGTGTATTCTTTCAGATGGCGAAGTGCACGAGATTCAATGCAACTGAGCTCGATGCTAGGGCTAGATATGAGATACTTCAAACAAGGCCCGAAGAATACCCGAGGCAAGCGTGCACGAACCTATTAACCTTGGTGAACCAGATTGACCATTTCAACAACCTTGTTACAGGGCCACTAAGGGTTGCCTTGACCACACGACTTCGATCGGTACATCAATGCACTATGGAGTTCTACAGTACTTTCACCTTCACTTCAAGAAGTGACCCGTTTGACAATGAGGCGGTTGCATTTCGATGTGGTGGAACGAGATACTCGATCTCTATGGCACAATTCGGGGCAATAGTGGGACTGTACGCGGAGGAAGATTCGGGGAATGATGAAAACACCGGGGGATTGCGAGATTTGGATGAAAACGACCGCCAGGCTGCGTGGGCTCAGATTGGTGATGGGTTTTACAATCCGAGCAGTACTAAGAGCACTAAGATAAGGGACCCGCTCTATCGCTACATTCACAGGCTCCTTACTTACTCTCTTAGTCAGCGACACGACAGTAACGGTGTTGTTGGGTTAAAGGATTTGGTAGTCCTTCACTGCATCCCCAACCGAAGGCCCCTCGATGTTCCGTATCTCCTGCTTCGAAACATGCATCTAAACCGGCTTGCTCCTGCACCAACTCCTATCTTCTATGGGGGATAGGTGTACCGACTCTTCAAGCACTTCACGCACATTCCTAGGTCCTTTGAAAGGAGCCCATGGTCGGGACGAGTCGATATACACATTTGCCGACCCATGAACCTCATCTATGAGGCGGAAGACGGGTCGGTGAGCTTTCAACGGATGCAAGGCCATGCATGGAACCCACAGGAAGCCCTAGTCCTTCATGCCCCACCTCCCAACTACCAATATCAACCCCATGGTGATCCGGGCCAATCCTCCTCCCAAGGAGGTGGTTTTCCTAATTTCCAAAGTTTACATGATCTTTGCAGGAAAACCTCATGTGCACCAGGAACACATACAACCTTGCCAACAACACATACCACCGGGTCGAAGCTATTGAACGCAGCATCACTGATATTCAAGACGACATCGGGAGCATCCGGGAGTATATGGCGGGTCATGGGGGAGGAGGTGATGACAGTGATGAGGACATGGATTAGGAGGATGAAGAAGGAGCAGGAGCGGGTTGACGGTGAGCCCACAGGTTAAAGTCCCTTTTTTTATCTATCAAAACAATTTCCGGCCTGCGTGCCGAAGTGTTAGACAATTTACTTTCCTTGACTACTTTTTATTTTCTGCTTTATTTTTCTTGTACTTTATGGTTTGGATGATTAACTTGGTAATTTAGGACGTTTGGTATTGTTTGGTGTGGTATTAAGTGATAGAACAGGTACAACCGAGGCTTAGAGTACTAAACATTAGTACTACTAAAGCCAGGGCAGGAAAACCGAAGAAAGAAACCTATTTTTCAGCCTTGCAGACTGTCCACACGGGGTCGTGTCCAGCCGGCACGCCCCCTTGTCCATCGCCCAGACCTGCTGTTTGTCAAATTTCTGAAGATTTTTTGTCAGACACGGGGTCGTGTCCAGCGAACACGCCCCCATGTCCAACTTCTGTAAGTTCTCGTTACTGGCACCTGAACACGGGGCCGTGTCTACTCACCACGGGGCCGTGTACAGACTGCCAGTAACATAAAATTTTGCTTTTAAACACCATTTTACACATCCAATCAACCTAAAAACTTATTTTTGGGACACATTGAGGACAATGTGTAATTTAAGTGTGGGGGGAAGCTAAAACCTTGAATTTTGCAAGTCCTAATAACAAGCCTTACACAAAACTCTATTGGAATTGCTAATCACCCCAAATTTTTTTCAAAAAATTTTCATTTTTTTACTTGTCTAAGTTTAAGTTGGGAATTCTAATTTTAACAAGGTTATATTTTTACGAATTTACAACCGATAGCGTCGTGATAAAAAGAACCAACATAAGAAAATTATGAAACGGCATGACAAGCTTAGTTAAAATTTGATTATATATACTTGATCATATAAAAACCCATTCCCACAAAAGTGAGTTTTGAGCCTTTATAGAGCATACAAATACACATCTTCACAACTAAATGCTCATTTTTCGTTTCTTGTGTGAATAGCCGCTTGGTTCTTACGACTCTAGAACTTGCCACGATAATTCATTCCCGATCCTTATCAACTTAAACCCAAGTAAGTAAATGATGGAGGCATTAGGACTAACCCTTTTTCTTTCAACACCATTATTTTTATTTTCCTTTTCACCTACCCAAAAATTCCCCCTAGTTAACCCCTTTGAGCCTAAACCTTTTCATTTCTTAACCCAAAACCCTTTTTACCCACCAAAACCCTTTTTCATTTTTAAACCTTTATTTTAGTAATAAAGCTTGGTTTTCGTGTAACTTCCTAAAAAAAAATGATGACGAAGTTGAAAATAAACAAACAAAGCTCCTCAAACAAAAGCTTGTTTGAATAAATACTTCATTGAAAATAAAAAGTCACAAAAACAAAATGTTTTACGAAAACCAACGCTTTTTACGCCTTTCGCCCTTTTCAACTAACCACTAACCCAACCACCTACCTTTAGCCCAAGCCTAACCCTTCACCCAAAAAGTCCTCTTGATATTTACAAACGTATAAAGTTAAAAAGGAGGAGGATTGATTGCTTGGCAAGCTTATGGTAGAAATAAATTCCATGCCGCTCTCGAGTGATTCACTAAAAATACACCTTCGGCCGAGTGTGAGTGATTTCCCCCGTGAGGTATGTGAACTTGTATATAAATGGAATTTTAAAAAGGTATGTTACGCCTTAATAAATAATTTATCTTATGAAATGTTTTTAATAAATCATGACAAATAGGATTGTGAATAAATAAAAATAAAACCTAAACGATCTTGGAAAATCCCGACACTCTATGACAAGCCCAAAAACTTTCTTTTCTACCCATTCTATTTGGGAGTGAATAAAGCCACATTATAAAGCGTTTTGCTTGAGGACAACCAAAGATTCAAGTGTGGGGGTATTTGATATGCGCAAAATGCAACATATAAATTATATCAATTGTGGCATAAATTATATCAGACTACTTAGTCGAAGGTAACGTCACCTTCAAAAGAGGGGCCTAAATAATTTGCATTAATAACTTAATTCATTATCTTTCAATAATCCGATCCTTTAGGACTGTATCCTTGCTGACTCAGACTACTGGGTTGAGGGTAATGTCACCTTCAAAAGAGGGGCCTACCACAATAACTAAGATAATCTCTTAAACAAGTGCAAAAGTGCGAAAATAATCAAAGGTTACGCTATACACGAGTCGGATCCAAGTGATTCATCTTGTCTATCTGTTTTTATTTTTATTTTTATTTTTATTTTTATTTTTCAGCATTTAGTTAGCTTTATTTTCTTAGTTTTAAAATCTTTTCTAACATTTTGATTTGATTAGACGTTGAGGATAAACCGGTACTAAAAGCTCTTGTGTCCTTGGACGACCTCGGTATCTTACCAACACTATACTACGTCCACGATGAGTGCACTTGCCCATATGTGTGTTTGGTGTTAGTAAATATCGTGTTTTATAAATTTAAAACTTGGCTAAAAGAGTGTAAAAAGGCTTAAAATATATACCTAAAACATATTACACCTACCGAACATCACTAGGTCTTTGCGCAATGCGGCGAGCTGACGATCACAATGGCAATATCGATATACCCTATCTCTAGCGGGCCTAATCCTCTTTCTACGACGATAATAAACTAACAACGACGTCGAAGAAGTGCGTGACTCTAAAACAGGCAAAGAAGACTCAGATAAAACAAGCGGAGGGATCTCAGTAGCAGGCTCGATCACATTAGCAGGTGGGATGATTGATGGCCCTAAGGGTCGAGCTGTAACGATAGTAGCGTCCACCACTGGTGCGATACTAAAAGATCCTCCGACAGTAGGGACACCCCTAATCACGTCATTGATAACTGGTACAGTGCCAGATGATCGTCCCATTTCATGGATTGAGAGAGGTACATCATCATCATCTATCCACCCGTTGCTAGTGAAAGCGCATCGGGGGTCTACGTGGTTGGCAAAAGCAGCAGGATTGACGTGGAAAGATGAGGTAAGCTCGGTAGTACCAACCATCTGTGGAGCCGTGATAGGTGTCTCTGGCAGCGTAGGTCTGGGTGAAGTCTCGAAATCTGGCTCGTAACCTGAGTCGTGGATCTCGATGACCTCGTGTTCGTGCGACATCTGTGACACATATATAACCGTACAAGTAAGTGCGTAATCAAAATGAACAGTAACAATTAAGGTCAAATAAACAGAAAATCACATATGCACATAAAACACATAATGGTTTTCATACATGATAAAATATTTTCTATGTTTATTTAAAAATCCTGCCTTCGAGAATTTTGGACTTTATATTTCAAAATTCTCCGGTTGAAGTCTAGCGTTTCCTCGGAAAATATCTAGTTCGCTAACAACCAATGGCTCTGATACCAACTTCTGTCACACCCCAAAAACGTCGCAGTGGAATATAAAACGTAGTGGTGACGGAAGTTGGTGCCCATTTATACCTTGTCGGACGATGCACTCATTTGTTGGACATTTTGACATATTTTAAAACATAATTATTAAACATTACATTTTAAAGGTCACGACACACCCACATAAGTTAAGTTGTTTTGATCCTCGCGAATCTTATTACAAACATCCCAGATAGTTTAAAAGTTGTCCAACATATTTAAACAAAACAACATGCATCATCAAACACAAGATACGCCATGATTTCCCGAAGCCGAACTCAAGTACCTGTAGAACACGTTAAAATCAAGTAACAACACAAAGGAAGGTGAGTTCACATATTCACATACGAACAATATTATTCCAAGGAAAACTTTCTGATTCAGTGTTCATTTGAAAACATCCATATAATTTTAAAAAGTCCATTTTACTTCCTTAATAAAATCCATGGGCCTTCCGTCGGTTCATCAATCCGACAACAGCATTGTTGCCCAGGTTTTGTATATTAAATTATTGCGTCAATTTTCAGACTCGTATGTTAGTTAGACGATACGAACTATATATTAACCATGCAGGGATAATCAAAGATAGACAATAAACAGAATTTAAATTCGTCGTTTGACTTGACACGGGGCGACCGGTAACGACGGGGTTGTCAACCCGATAGATCTACCAACAATTCATCGTGTGCAGTACTTAAATGATTAAACGACATCATGGGCTCAGGGTCCTATTTGAGAACAATATGATGTCTGCCTCACGTACAATATATATATATATATATATATATATATATATATATATATATATATATATATATATATATATATATATATATATATATATATATATATATATATATATATATATATACTACTAATATGACAATTTAATACACGTAATCGTACGAATCCCCTGAAATCCGCACTGAAATGTAAGCCTATGCTGTTACTTACTCTCTTGAGACCAAGCAATATTCGTACCGGCTATACAGTTGTTTGCCCCCAAACATATATTCATCAAAAACATTTTACCTCGAAACGTATAATTTATCAACTCCATATATTTTCAACGAAAATATATAATTTATATTAAAAGGTACGTTTTAATCCAAAAACATTATTAAACCTTTTATTGGCATGTGCTACCCCCAAAACATATACAAAGCAGTAAAAAGAGGGGTTTAGCGACACTCACCTTTGGGTGCGTATTTAAATAGCGCAATCCCAGAGATTGATTTCTACTCATCCTATTATATACGTAGTACGAATAATTTTAAATCAATATACATAACACAAAAATCCTAAGTTTCTCTGTTTTCTTAGAATTGTCACATAACTTTGAGATTATCTCGAAAAGTTATTATTTTTTATTATGTTTAATATATATATATATATATATATACATATATATATATATATGATTTTGTGACTTGAACGATTTTATTGGTGACCATTATTGTGTAAATCCGTTAACTTTCCCGTTTATACGCAATATATCTACGATTTGCGCGTCGTAATATATATACATAAACGTTCATATATTTTAACATCGAGATACGCAAAATATTGCTAACTTATCTATTTGGTTGTTTTTAAATCAAATATACCTAAAACATCTCATAAGTATCAAATTTTATGCTCGACAAACAAATTACACATTTAACACGATTTTCACCGTTTTTACCGCACAAAACGTACAAGCATACATGCGTAGGCTAGATTTCTAACATCATGTTAAAAACTTAACATATTTTCATATTCTTATGTTTAAATCACATAACACATTTTGCCACATAAAGTTTACCCAAAATTTTGCCCACACAAGTGTACATTGAAAAATGCGTATTTTAGCGATTCGGTAGCGTTTTCGGGCGTCGGAAGTCACGTATGACCAACCACACACCAAGTAAACTTAAAATTAGTTAAAATACTTATTTTTAAAGTAAAAACATCAGTTTATTTACTGATCTAAATCAGTTTTACAAAAATCATTTGAAAAGCCGATTTTTGACCGTTTTAACGCATAGTTTTGCGTTAAACGTTACTATAATCATCCCAACTCGAAACGACTTGATATTTTAACACAATACATGTTATTTACTGATTAAAATAGTGATTATAATCAGATTAGTGCAGTTTTTGTATAAGTCACATAAATCATGCGATTTCACATATTTTACAACTTTTAACGCACCATGTACAACATGCAAAGCTAGCAAACATTATGACAAAGTTATAAGTCACTAAACACTTTAAAATAACTTCATTTTAGTGTTTATAATCGGCTCATAACTTATTTTTACTCAATCATACTCAAATCACCTTTTTAAGATCATTTATCATCATGCATGTCTAAGTATATGAATCTAGTATGCTCATATCATAACTTTATCATCTAATATGATCTCAATGCATCAAAACCTCACTAACATATTATTCTTTCAAATATCATACATAACACTTTAATCCTTCAATCATTCATTTTCATTCATACTTAGATCCTTTACTTTTATGATTACACTACAACTCTAACATACATGCATACATATAGACATATATATATTCGGCACACATATACATACATATGAACTTCCAAAAGTTCACTTTTCATCATATTCGGCCTAAATCACATAAACCTTTTTAGAACCTTCTTATATGATACTTTTTCAACACATGCATGTACCTATCTTTCAAGATTCAACTCAAACCAATCAAAGATCTTTAAACAAAAATCAAAACACAACTAAACACATACACGTACATAATTTTCGGCCATATACACATACACGCACATACCCATTTTTATTTTGTCCAAAACTCATTTGTTTGTTTGATTCAAGTTAGTGTTTAGATTCAAGAATCAAGAGAAACTTTTACTATCTTCTTTATCATTATAAATCAAGAACAATGTTTAAGGAAAATATATTATACCTTCAAGGTTTTTAATGGGTTTTTGATAAAAGATGGTGATATGAGGCTTGGTCTTGCTTGAAACTTGCTTGAAATCACTTCCAAACCTTCTTACAAGCTTGAAATCACCTTGATTAGCCCCTGAACCTTCATGTTTTGATTTTGAAAATGAAATGTTGAAGTGTTTTAAGGGGTTTCAGCTGTAGGTGTTCAAAGAGAGAGAGAGAGAGAGAGTGAAATTTTTTGAATGTTGTCTTGGAAATATGGAAGAATAAGAATGCATGCAAAGCCTTAATCATCACCATAACATTCTCTAAGTATTACATGTGTCTAAATTGAAAGAATCAAGGCATTTTGGCTGCCCTATATGCCGCCACCTCCCACCTCTCTCACACATCAAATGTATACATATAGATATTATATGTAAATTAACTCAAAAACAGGTATTTTACTGATTACCGGGTATTTTATCTAGCGTTTAAATCTCGTTTTAGTGCGTTTTAAATTATTTTTATCATTCTATAAAAATAATCACTTAAAATTATTACGGAAATAATTACCAGTTGCTTTGGCTGGCTGTGTTGACGGTATTTTGTATAATTCGCGCCGTATCGCGTAGTACGCGCTCGAACTCGAAAAATAGAGTTTCTTAGTGTTTTAAATTATTTTTCCACAAGGATATGATTAAAATTATTATTCTGATCATAATAGATGATTTTTAGGATTTTAACACTGATCAGGTGGTCACCGACGTTCGTTTCGCATTTTAAACGTTACACGATAAGCGTTAGTTTTATCGTTGCCAACATAATTTTTATATACATCTAAATTTACCAACACATCAAATATCATATATTAACATCACAGTCAGTCACAAATAGTCATGTTACATGTTCACTACACAGATTACTATTGTCCCAGATAGTTTAAAAGTTGTCCAACATATTTAAACAAAACAACATGCATCATCAAACACAAGATACGCCATGATTTCCCGAAGCCGAACTCAAGTACCTGTAGAACACGCCATGATTCACATACGAAGAAAATTATTCCAAGGAAAAGTTTCTGATTCAGTGTTTATTTGAAAACATCCATATAATTTTAGAAAGTCCATTTTACTTCCTTAATAAAATCCATGGGCCTTCCGTCGGTTCATCGATCCGACAACAGCATTATTGCCCAGGTTTTGTATATCAAATTATTGCGTCAATTTTCAGACTCGTATGTTAGCTAGACAATACGAACTATATATTAACCATGCAGGGATAATCAAAGCTAGACAATAAACAGAATTTAAATTCGTCGTTTGACTTGACACGGGACGACTGGTCATGACGGGGTTGTCAACCCGATAGATCTACCAACAATTCATCGCGTGCAATACTTACATGATTAAACGACATCATGGGCGTAGGGTCCTTTTTGAGAACAATATGATGTATGCCTCACGTACAATATATATATCCTTTACTAATATGATAATTTAATACACATAATCGTACAAATCCCCTGAAATCCCCACCGAAATGTAAGCCTATGCTGTTACTTACTCTCTTGAGACCAAGCAATATTCGTACCGGCTATACAGTTGTTTGCCCCTAAACATATATTCATCAAAAACATTTTATCTCGAAACGTATAATTTATCAACTCCATATATTTTCAACAAAAATATATAATTTATATTAAAAGGTACGTTTTAATCCAAAAACATTATTAAACCTTTTATTGGCGTGTTCTACCCCCAAAACATATACAAAGCAGTAAAAAGAGGGGTTTCGCGACACTCACCTTTGGGTGCGTATTTTAAATAGCGCAATCCCAGAGAATGATTTCCACTCGTCCTATTATATATATAGGAATTATTTTAAATCAATATACATAACACAAAAATCCTAAGTTTCCCTGTTTTCTTTGAATTGTCACATAACTTTGAGATTATCTCGAAAAGTTATTATTTTTTATTATGTTGGCACGTTAATATATGTATATGAGTCCATATATATATATTTTTATGATTTTGCGACTTGGACGATTTTATTGGTGACCATTATTGTGTAAATCCGTTAACTTTCCCATTTATACGCAATATATCTACGATTTGCGCGTCGTAATATATATATATTCATAAACGTTTATATATTTTAACACCGAGATACGCGAAATATTGCTAACTTATCTATTTTGTTGTTTTTAAAGAAAATATACATAAAACATCTCATAAGTATCAAATTCTATGCTCGACAAACAAGTTACACATTTAACACGATTTTCACCGCTTTTACCGCACAAAACGTACAAGCATACATGCGTTGGCTAGATTTCTAACATCATGTTAAAAACTTAACATAATTTCATATTCTTATGTTTAAATCACATAACACATTTTGCCACATAAAGTTTACCCAAAATTTTACCCACACTAGTGTACATTGAAAAATGCGTATTTTAGCGATTCGGTAGCGTTTTCGGGCGTCGGACGTATGACCAACCAAACACCATAAACTTAAAATTTGTTAAAATACTTATTTTTAAACTAAAATCATCAGTTTATTAACTGATCTAAATCAGTTTTAAAAAAATCATTCGAAAAGCCGATTTTTTATCGTTTTAACGCCTAGTTTTGGATTAAACGTTACTATAATCATCCCAACTCTAAACGACTTGATATTTTAACAAAATACATGTTATTTACAGATTAAAATAGTGATTATAATCAGATTAGTGCAGTTTTGTATAAGTCACATAAATCATGCGATTTCACATATTTTACAACTTTTAACGCACCATGAACAACATGCAAAGCTAGCAAACATTATGATAAAGTTATAAGTCACTAAACACTTTAAAATAACTTTATTTTAGTGTTTATAATCTGCTCATAACTGATTTTTACTCAATCATACTCAAATCACCTTTTTAAGATCATATATCATCATGCATGTCTAAGTATATGCATCTAGTATGCTCATATCATAACTTTATCATCTAATATGATCTCAATGCATCAAAACCTCACTAACATATTATTCTTTCAAATATCATACATAACACTTTAATCCTTCAATAATTCATGTTCATTCATACTTAGATCCTTTACTTTTATGATTACACTACAACTTTAACATACATGCATACATATATATATTCGGCACACATATACATACATATGAACTTCCAAAAGTTCACTTTTCATCATATTCATCATAAATCACATAACCCTTCTTAGAACCTTCTTATATGATACTTTTTCAACACATGCATGTACTTATCTTTCAAGATTCAACGCAAATCAATCAAAGTTCTTTAAACAAAAATTAAAACACAACTAAACACATACACCTACATAATTTTCGGCCATATACACATACATGCACATACCCATTTTTAATTTTGTCCAAACCTGATTTGTTTGTTAGATTCAAGTTAGTGTTTAGATTCAAGAATCAAGAGAAACTTTTACTATCTTCTTTATCATTATGAATCAAGAACAATGTTTAAGGAAAATATATTACACCTTCAAGATTTTTAATGGGTTTTTGATAAAAGATGGTGATATGAGGATTGGTCTTGCTTGAAACTTGCTTGAAATCACCTCCAAACCTTCTTACAAGCTTGAAATCACCTTGATTAGCCCTTGAACCTTCATGTTTTGATTTTGAAAATGAAATGTTGAAGTGTTTTAGGGGGTTTCGGCCGTAGGTGTTCAAAGAGAGAGAGAGAGTGAAATTTTTTGAATGTTGTCTTGGAAATATGGAAGAATAAGAACGCATGCAAAGCCTTAATCATCACCATAACATTGTCTAAGTATTACATGTGTCTAAATTGAAAGAATCATGGCATTTTGGCTGCCCTATGTGCCGCCACCTCCCACCTCTCTCACACATCAAATGTATACATACATATAGATATTATATGTAAATTAGCTCAAAAACAGGTATTTTACTGATTACCGGGTATTTTATCTAGCGTTTTAATCCCGTTTTAAATTATTTTTATCATTCTATAAAAATAATCTCTTAACATTATTACTGAAATAATTACCAGTTGCCTTGACTGGTTGCGTTGACGGTATTTTGTTTAATTCGCGCAGTATCGCGCGGTACGCGCTCGAACTCGAAAAATAGAGTTTCTTAGTGTTTTAAATTATTTTTCCACACGGATATGATTAAAATTATTATTCTAATCATAACAGGCGATTTTTAGGATTTTAACACTGACCGGGTGGTCACCGACATTCGTTTCGCATTTTAAACGTTACGCGATAAGCGTTAGTTTTATCGTTGCCAACATAATTTTTATATACATCTAAATTTACCAACACATCAAATATCATATATTAACATCACAGTCAGTCACAAATTGTCATGTTACATGTTCACTACACAGATTACTATTGTCCGGTACGGCCTGAGTGGCCTGGTGTCACATTATTTGCATAACTCTTTTGTCGGTCACGTGGTGCTTTCAGTCTTTCCTTGACTTAAATGATCATGCCCGTCGTTTCTTGCACTATTTCTGGCCCAGATAGTTGCTTTTCCCCAATTTCTGCCCAACAGACTAGGGTCGGCACTTTCGTCCTATTAAGGGTAAGTGTTCGTCCCAATTACCTCCGAAATCAATTACACAAGCTCTAAGCATGTCCTCAATTGTCTGAATTGTCCTTTCGCTTTGTCCGTCCGTTTGAGGATGATAAGTTATGCTTAGATTCAACTTAGTTCCCATTGCTTTTTGGAAACTTGTCCAAAAATGAGAGGTAAAACGGCTATCTCTATCAGAAACAATTGATAAAGGAATTCCATGTAATGAAACTATTTCATTTACATACAACTTAGCTAACTGTTCCATACTTAAAGTTTCCTTCATTGGTAGGAAATGAGCTAACTTAGTTAGCATGTCTACAATCACCCAGATTGTATCATTACCTTTTCTTGTTTTGGGTAATTTGGTAACAAAATCCATTGTTATCAATTCCCATTTCCATACTGGCATTTCTAACTGCTGCAGTAAACCTGGAGGTTTCTGATGTTCAACTTTGACTTGTGAACAAGTTAAACACTTAGAAACATAAGCAGCTATATCCTTTTTCATTCCTATCCACCAAAAACTCTTTCTTAAATCCTGATACATCTTATCAGTTCCAGGATGCATCGTATACTTAGACTTATGGGCTTCTTCTAATATACGGTGACGTAAGTTTCCTAATTTAGGTATTCACATTCCTTTCTTATGGAATCTCCAAATTCCATCTGTTCCTTGTTCTAATTCCTTAATCATTCCTTTCAATTTTTCAGTATCATCCTTGATTACTGTGACAACCGTCAAATTTGCATGCATCCGTATAATTAATTAATATAAATTAATGCTTAATAACTGTGCTTAAATTACAACTTATGATATAAACTGCTTTATGATTTCTGTATCATACATACATGTGCATCACATTTCATACTGTCACACTACTTATTACATACAAACTCTAGTGACATAAACGATGCACAAAGCACAGTTAGCACAGTTAGCGGATAACAGAAACATGCTGACAATGCCAGCACATAGACAGACAATGTTTTGAGACCCCGTAAGGGCCAGAAACAAGGTACTACACTAGTATGGAGTGTAGGGAAGTAAGGACCATAAAACTGCGTCACTAGGTGATAGTTTAAGTGCCGGGAAATGCCTAAAACCCACTACAAGTGCAGAATTCTGCATATTTCAGCAAAATTCAGCATTTTAACATACTGGTATTATGCAGAAAATTGACTAAATGGTCATGTATGCTTTCCTAAGTGCCGGGAACTAAAAGTGTCACTAAAAGTTACATAAAGGACACTATACGATATAAATTAACACTTTAACGGAACGGTATCTAACCAAACAACCGGATATTACCCGGAACACCAAAATTTTGCCAGAAACATTGTTTAATTATTTCTTGGCTAGTTATGATCCCCGAACACCATAACACCTACTAGAACATCTAGTAACTGACACTAGCAACCATATACTTGGATTTAAATTATTAACTAACTAGTTATCATCAAATTTACACATGGACCCCCTCCCCTTTGATATTTACGGCCCAAGGAGGTGGCCCCACTCAAGATTTTTCTAAATCTTCACACAATCTTAATTGATATTGCTTGGATTTTTTTGAACATCTTGCTTGGATATTTGAAGATTCATTTAGATTTCCTTGGATTTTATTAGATATTATTAGATATGGTGAAAACTTACACTTGGACCCCCTCCCCCTCATATATTAGTATCACAAGGTGACCCACCAAGATCACCGCAAATCTTCCTAAATCTCCTAAGATTGCATAATATTTTGTTTAGATTTCTCTTGGATTTCCCTTGGATTCTCTAAAGATCTCCTTGGATATTATAAGTAACCTACTTACAATTTAAAAGTTACCATTAACACTCCCCCCCCCCCCACAACCTAATCAGTCACCATCCCCACCACACCATACTTCCTAAGATTTGTTGATTATTATATTTAGATTTTGCTTGATGGAGTGGCCAAAATATTGAAAGAAATCTTTATAAGTATGGCACTTGGATTTCATGATCATTTCATTTTCATCTTCACAACTTCACCCATCCCTCTCACTCTCCTCTCTTCCCCTCGGCTCACACTAGGCCACCACCACCACTACCTTAACATCACCATATCCACCCATTTTCAAGCTCCATTCAAGTGTTAGAAGGTGCTTTGTGAAGCTTGAAGCTTGTGGATCACCAAGGAGCTCACTTACTTGCTTTTTCACACCATTTTCATCACCTTTTTCACTAGTGTTCTTCCCTAGCCTTTGAGCTAGTTGTAAGTCCTTGTTTAACCTTTGTTTACTTCTATTTTGAGTAGTTAAAAGATGTAGTATGATGAATATCACAAGAATACTAAAAGGTTTAAACAAGAAACATGAACATAAAGCTTTAAAGATGAAACATAATGAAGTATTGTTAGTAGGATGTTGTTGTGAATATGTAGTTAAGTTCTTATTGAATCTTGGTTATGTGATGTTAAACACCATATGGAGCTTGTTAAATGATGTTTAGAAATAAGATTTAATAAGATTAGAAGGTGATTAGGGGATTATATGAAATGATCACCTTCTAGTTTAAACATGAACTTGAAAGAAAAATGATTTTTTTTGAAATATAATTAAACAAGTAGGTTGATGATCATGTAGATCCAAGTTTTACAAAAGACTTTTCTAAATAAACCAAGTTAGAGAATCGATTTTATGAAAATCATGACTTTTACATACACTTACACCATTTTTGGAAATAAAATAAGTGTGAAAACATTTTATTTACAAGAAGAGTTCAAAAGGTTAAATTTTGTAGAAATTGTTTACAAGTTGTAAACACTAGACTCTTTTAAGGAAATGATTTTAAAGAAATAAATACACTTTGGAATGTAACTAAGTCCACTAAAAGCTTTACCAAGTTACTAGGCGTTTTTATGATATATCAAGTTCATGATTAATAGGTAACGTATGTAGTTTTGCTCTTGGTAATGTAAAATTGTTTAAGGATTGATTGTTGATTGATTTTGAAAAGAAAATGATATGCTTAATAGCATGGACACCTCCGTTTTTAGGGGAAACTCTGGCGAAATTTCCTAAAAATCCCAAGACTTAGAAATTATTTTCTAACAAGTGATTACAAATGTGTTTTAACTTGGTTTTCAAAAGTAAACTTCACCATAAGTTTTGTTACAAAATTTCAAAGTGTCGGAGGTGGGTTTTCGTAAATAAAAGCGGATAAATATATATTTAGAATATATTTTATACTAAAACGCTTGTGTGAATATTTGTTTGATTTGTGAAGTAGTTATATTATTTAGGGCAAAATAATGTAACTTAGCAAAATACCATCACATTTATAACTCCAAAATAATACCAAAAATTTACAAGGAATAAATATTTAAGTTACACACTTGTCATTGTGGAACCGAACGCTAAAACATAACTTATGAGATATTCCGGAAAATACTTTTACGTATATATTTTTGGTAAACATTATTTTGGAAGTAAAAGAAGTGAAAATATATTATTTTTGGGAAAAAAATATATATATTTTGGGAATGCACTATTGTTGGCGAATACGCCAAAAAATATTTCTTAGTGGGACTTGAAAATATAATATTTCAGAACTACAATATACATGTATAAATACCCCCATCCTTGGGAAGGAAATATATACTTGAGAAGCATTATCAGAAAATATTGTTTAAACAGTTATTCCAAAATGAAACATAATTTAAAGTTAAAATAATTTATTTTAACAAGAAATTATAACTTGCAATAATACTGGGAAATATAAGAAGCGTAACTCAAAGATATAAATACAGAAGCAAGGCACGGCCCGTTCGTCTAATAAATGTTAGAACATTGTAGGTAGTCGTATTTGCGGAGGAGATTTGAGTTACGATACTGAAGACACAATACTGTGAGTTCATGCTCCCCCCTTTTCTTTTAACTGTTTTCAGTTTTATACTTTGGGGTGAAATACATGTTACGATTACTTACAGACATTTTATACATGGTATGATTAGCTTAAGGAGGGTTTACTACTAGATCATGTGAATGAGTAGGGCGATTAAGGCCATCAATCCTCATTGTAGGACCGAGGGGTATGAGTGATAGATCTATTTGGGTGTAGTGAGCCCTACTCCTGAGTCCGCTAAGTGGACCATGTGGTGACTATGTCTTACAGCCGGAAGCCCGGTGTGAAATCAGCTAGGTTTGAGTCTTCCTGCATCACTTCACACATACCATTGGCTTTGCAACCCAGTGGTGATCTCTTTTACCTTATTGCTACATACCAGGGACTTACATACATACTTACAACGTTTCAAAGGTTTATACATACACACAAACGAACACATGAGCTCGCTCAACTTTTGTTGATGTTTTTCAAACTACATGTATTTCAGGGAATTTATAAGTGGATCTGGCGGGCGTTGGAAGTGTTATGCTGCGTTAAGAATAAAGATGTCATCCATGGTCTTTGAGTTTGGTTAGTGTGTCTTATTCCTGGACGAGACACGTCTTCCAAACCTTGGTGTTATTCATTAACTTTTGACGAGTCTTTAATAAGCTCATAAACAATTTGTATGATTTGTAAAACTTGAATTTGGAGTCTACGTTTTAAAACGATGTTGTCATGTTTTACACTTATTTAATGGATGACAAACCTATGGTTTTATCATATAGTTGATGTTATGATTGAATGCAATGATATTAAGAAAGTCACACCATAATCACGCTTCCGCAAAAGTCCGGGTGTGACAATTACTAATTCTTGCGCTTTTCTAATATGTTCATTTTAATCTACTTGTAGATTTAATTTAAGAGAACGCACTCTTTTCGGCTTTTCATGATACTTTCGACTTAAAGCATCAGCTACTACATTAGCTTTTCCTGCATGATACTGGATATTACAGTCATAATCACTAAGTATCTCCGTCCAGCGTCTTTGTCTCATATTCAACTCCTTTTCCCGAAGACATACCTTAAACTCTTATGATCGGTGAAAATGGTAAACTTACTACCGTAAAGGTAATGTCTCCAAATCTTAAGGGCAAAGCTCCTAACTCTAGATCATGGGTTGAATAATTCTCTTCATGATTCTTAAGTTGCCTAGATGCATAAGCTATAACCTTTTGACATTGCATCAACACACATCCATAACCAAATTTAGAAGCGTCACAATAGACTACAAAGTTTTCAGTTCTTTCTGGTAACGCTAGTATGGGTGTATTGGTTAGTCTTTGCTTAAGAATTCTAAAAGCTTCTTCATGTTTTGGTCCCCATTCAAACTTAATGGATTTACAGGTTAGCTTAGTCAAGGGAATGGCTATTCAAGAAAAATCTTGAATAAATCTTCTATAATATCGGGCCAATCCTAAGAAGCTTCTAACCTCAATTGGTGACTCAGGGGTTTTCCATTTGGTAATCGCCTCGATCTTGGTGGGATCTACATGAATTCCTTCATGATTGACTAGATGTCCAAGAAACTGTACCTGTTCTAACCAAAACTCGCACTTTGAAAACTTTCCATAAAGCTTTTCTTTCCTCAATAAACTTAGAAGTGCGTGCAAATGCTTTGCATGTTCCTCTTTACTCTTAGAGTAAATGAGAATATCATCTATAAAGACAATTATGAATTTATCCAAATATGGCTTACATATTCGGTTCATCATGTCCATAAATGCAGCTGGGGCATTGGTTAAACCAAATGGCATGACAGTAAATTCATAATGGCCATACCTTGTTCTGAAAGCGGTCTTAGGAATGTCCTCTTCCTGTACCTTTAATTGATTATATCCTGATCGTAAATCGATTTTAGAGAAAAATCGAGCTCCTTGCAATTGATCGAACAGATCATCAATTCTTGGTAATGGATACCGATTCTTAATCGTGACCTTATTCAATTCGAGGTAGTCAATGCACATACGCATCGATCCGTCTTTCTTCTTGACAAATAAAATCAGCGCTCCCCATGGCGATGAACTCAGCTGAATGAATCCTTTCTCCAACAATTCATCTAATTGTTTCTTCAATTCCTGCATTTCTGCGGGTGCCAAACGGTAAGGTGATTTGGCAATTGGTGCTGTCCCTGGTAGTAGGTGGATTCTGAACTCAACTTCTCTGTCTGGCAGTAATCCTGGTAATTCTTCTGGAAATACATCTGAAAACTAGGATACCACTGGAATATCTTTCAGTTCTTTTCCTTTAGTTTTAGTGATTATGGAACTAAAATACACTATAGATCCTTTTCTTATACAACTTGTTGTTTTCATCACAGAGATGAATTTCGTGGATCTAGATAGCTTATCTCCTTTAATTGTGATCTTTTCACCCTTTGGTGAATTTACTTGAATTGACTTTTGATCACATAAAATACTGGCTTTATTTGCTATTAACCAATCCATTCCTAATACAACATCAAATCCTGCCAGATTCATTGGATAAAGGTTTGCAATAAACTTTTGATTTAAAAATTCTATTCTTGCTCCCTACAAGATTTCAGAAATTCTAACGGTTTCCCCATTGCTGTCTCCATTAGACATTCTTGTGGGAGTTTAGTTAATGGTTGATTGAGAAGTTTGCAAAATGAAGTATTAATGAAACTTTGGTTCGCACCAGAGTCAAATAATACTTTAGCAAAAACATCATTAACTAAAAACATACCGGCTATCACGTCCGGAATATCTTGGCCTCATCTGCCATCAGAACAAATGCTCTAGCATTTTTGGTAGTCTTATTGCCCATGGCTGGAACTAGTTTCGGACAATTCGGCTTGATGTGACCCTTTTCTCCGCAGTTGAAGCACATCCCATTATTAGGTTTCCTCCTGCAATCTTCTTCCTTGTGTCCGGGTATCTTGCAGAAATTGTAGTAAGTGGAGCATTTTCCCGAATGCTTCTTCTTGCAAGCCTTGCAGTAGGGTGCAGAGGTAGAACCTACATTTCTCCCACGGTTGGAATTTCCATAACAAAATTCTTGGGTAAGCCTTTGAGCTAGGTTTCTTCTCTGGTCTTCTTCTCGAGTACACACTAGTTCATCGGTCAAGGTATTGGCTAGTTCTACAGCTTCTTCTATGGTTTGGTGTAGCATCGTTTTCAGACCCAAACGAGTCGATCAAAAGAGATCTTCACCAATACAAAAGGCGGAAACAGATGTATCGGTGTTATTTCAGCTGAATTGCACGAGAAATCACTTTAAACTGTCTTTCTATTGATATCAGATCGATTACAATGCTGTAGACACTTCGGCAGAGCTTCGCTACCGGAATCAGAATCGTTACAAGTGACAAGGCACATCAGGTATTTATAGGTATGGTGATTTCACACGAAACAGTTCATGCGAAATAGTGATTTCGCACGAAACCACTCAAACGAAACCAATTTCACACGAAATCACTATTTCGTGCAGAATACCCAAAAACAACCATTTCTCGTTTTCCGAGCCCTGATCTATCTAATACAATACAAGACTCGATACAAGACGAAGTCGACAGACGTATGCACCAACAGACTCCTCCTCGGATGTTAACGAAGTCTTCGGTGTCGAGTCTTCGGTTGTCAAATCTTCAGTCTTTATCAGTCCTCTCGCTCTCTCCGAAGATTCTCCATTGTAAGCATCCTCAATCAATCTCTTTCTCTTCTCTTTCTTCTAATCTTCCCTTGGATGTTGATCTGGCTCTTGAGCTTTCAAATTCTCTTAATCAGATCTCTATATTCTTTAAGTTTATCAGCATCAGTCAGTTGCGTGGAAATAGTCCCAGGATCAAACACTAGCTCTAACCACTCCCTCTTGACTGTCTTTAGACTCCCCCTTTCAATAAACTGGGATCGCAGTCTGGAATTCTCTTCTCACAGGTTCTAAGATCGTAACCTGGCATTTCTCAAACTTCATTCCTGCACAATTTCTACTACAAACATAAGTTTTTTTAAATTTAAATTTTTGCAAATTCAGAAACCACTTTGCAGGAATCATTCAAAAAAAATTAATCTTTGATGACCACTTGTAAGAATAACCTTTTCACTCACTCTTTCCCAAACCTGTTCATCATGTTCAGCACTTGGAATTTTGAAAATTAGCTCTCCACTATTAGTTGTCGAAAATCTTTTTGTATTTTTCAAAATTTTATGCTAAAACACACTGAAAATCTTTTTGAATTTTTGATCTTAATGAAATGCTGTAAAGAAATATTTACAGACACTATTTTTGTGAGTTTGTGTAAGAGGATCATATCAGTTTTTGAGACAAATCACTAACACCGTTAAGCTTTTAACATTTTAAGTTCTAAATGATTCACTTAGATTGTCAGTATATTGGTCCACTTAAATTTTTACACAAAGTTCAACTGTTCCGAGATACGAGATTAATGTTTTAAGAATTTGCACTTATTTGCGTGCCCCACCTCAGAATATACTCCCGTATCCAGATCCCAATATTCAGTCTTACAGGTGAATATACCTAGATGATATCTGTAAGGGGTTAAATGCGAGACCATGAGAGCTCAGGCTATTGCTTCCGCAAAATCAGAGAGATGATGGTTCGACTTTATGTGTGTTCCCTTTAGAGAATCTTTTCTTCAACAGCACATGATTAGCATTTTGCAATGTTTCATCATTTTTATGCTGAGGGTGGTGCTTTTATTTCAAGCAAGCGAAAAGTATTACACTGGGACTAGGCCATTGCTTCCGCAAAATCAGAAGTCTCGGGATAATACCCCAGATATCACTAAGCATAAAGACCTAGTATCTCAGAAAAAGTGTTCTTTCAAACAAGATTTCGGGGGTTACCCATATATCCGAGAGGTGTTCCCCACAAGATAAGTAAGTATTTGAATTTTAGGTTTATATCTCGAAAACACTCTACTAAATGTGTAAAAACCTACTGTCATATCCACAGTGAGATCGTTTATCACATTTTTAACTTTCCAATTCTTTAGCATGCTGTGATAGTCCACTGATGTACTATCATTTCCTCTTTTTCACAACAAAACTCTCTTTTTTAATTTTTCGATGTTTTTGGCTTTTTCTGGATTGTATCATGTTTTTGTATTTTTCAAATTTTCCCAAATTTTCTAAAATTTTTACTCCCCCTAAATTCAAAATATGTTCCAATTTTGATTTTCTGAGAAAATTTGAAAAAACAACCTGTACAATAAAATGACAACTGTTGTGAATTGCTTCAATTCGCCATCCATTTGGCATAAATAATCAGAACTCCCCCTTACAACAAACTATTTTCCCATTATGATTTCAAAACACTTAAGTTTGTTTTAATCAAAATGGTTTTTCCGGAAAATTAGTTTTGTTGATTTTACCACTTGTAGGCTTGGAGATTCATTCATCACTTTGTTTTCTCAAACATTTGAATGAAAGTTAAATCAAGTTCAATTTAATGACCTTGATTTACCACTTGTAGGTGATAACCCATTTTTCTACCACTTGTAGAATTAATCAAACACATATTCAAGAATGATGCCGATTCCTGCTCCACGATTACCAACTTGGGAGCTCCGGCAAGTCCATAGTTTAGTCATGATAGGTTCTACCCTAGTTACTAACCCGGGATAAACCATCTCCATCTTGCTTTTTCGTTTTCTTCTCATAAAATTCTTTAACCCCCTTCACCTTCTCATCAATCATTTTTCCAAAAATGTTTTGAACAGTGGGATTAAAGACCTTTCAATATCTAATTCTTTCTTTTTAGGAAAGAACTGATTTGAAATTTCAACTTTGCCAATTTTCGATTTTAAATTCTCAGCCCGCAATGGTGGAAAATTTGCATCATCCAAAGGCGGAACTAATTTCTCTTCTTTCATAACAACTTGTGGCTCCTCTGATTTTGTGGAATCAGATTCATCACCAGAACTATCACTTGAATTCTTAACAACCCACTTTTGGTTGTTAAGTTTCTCCTTTCTTTTGCAAACACTTTTCGAACATTCACCAACCTAAAAAGTGGAATTTTCAAAAATTTTAAATCTTTTGGTTGGTAGTTCGTTTTTCTCAACAATTTTCTTTTTAAGTTTTTTCAGAGACTTCCTGTTTTGATTTGTTTGCCATTTGACAATTTCTGGCAATGTGCCAACTGTTTTGCATTAAAAACAGGTTCTTGTCTCCTTCTTCTACTGAGCAACGCCTTTCTTCATTTCCTCTTGCTTCTTTGCAAGGAATTCTTTGTTTGTCTGCTTTCTGAACACTTGCTCTTTTTCTTCTTCAGTTGATTTTCCTGAAACAAAAACAGTTTTTGGTTTATAAGTTTTCTCATTTTTATAATTTTTCGGTGGAATAAACCCAAGACCTTTCTTTTTAAAATTACCGTTATGGTTTGGTTTCTTTTGAAAACCATAACTAGAACCGTAACCCATTTTCTTGTTTATCCTTTGTTGAAACCTTGAGGTGTAAGGATTAGGTTTTCCAGAAAGATTCATATCTTTTATTTCAGAAATATTAATCTATGTTAGTTTGAAGACCTTTTTGATTATTTCTGTTTTAACACCTCTTATTGGAAAATCTTCATCAAAATATAATTTGTCTGAATCATTCAAAGTATATGCCACTTTGATTAATTCGTCATTCAAATTAGATTTTGATAACAGAAATTCTTTATTGTAAACCTGTTTGCCCTGTTTGACTTTTTGACTTGACGTGTCGGACTCAGACTTTGACTCTAATTTTGACTCCGACTTTGACTCCTCTGTTTCATCTTTATCCAACACCTGATCGACCACTTTCTTTATTAATTCGGACTCATGATCAGTGTCAGACGATGTGAAAGTGACATCAACGTTTTCCGACAAGTTATCTGATGACTCTGACTCCCACTGTAAGTTCGTTGCCTTTTTTACTCTTTCTGAATTTGGATTTCGAGGAGAATATCCATTTTCGACCGGGGGTGGACATTTGTTATAAACAACACTTGGTTTCTTACTAGATGTCTTCACTTTATCATTTTCTTTTGTTTCAGATTTCTTCTTTTCAGAAGTCTTTTCTTCTTCAAACGTCTTCAATCCTTCCACTATCGGGTAAATCCTGTCAACCACAAAAGTAGAACATGAGTAACTTTTTAACAATCTATTAACTCTCTCGGTTTCAATTCTTTGTGTTTCTAACTTCAATTCAAGCTCAGCACACTTCTCAGTGTAATAGTTAACACTATCAAGCTGTCTCATGTATGCTCCTTTAAGTGTCTTCATTGTTTTAGCTTGTTCACTACTCTCGTTGTATTGATTCATGGCTTTGTTCAGGACATCATATGACTCTTTCATCCTGTTCAAGTTGTGAATCAATTCACTGTTTTGTTCTTCATAGTCTCACAGTTTTCACAGCTCTCAGACACTTTTTCTGCAACAGCTTCCTTTTTATCTCAAACACTGGAATTTCTTTGTCCTGCTTCTTTATCACACAAACCTCTTCTTCAACTTTTTTACTTTGCCTGGCTAAATATTTTTTTCATTTTCTCTGCCCAATAATCATCAACAAGATAATTTTCACTATCATCTTTAACAATTTAAGCAACAAAAGCTTTATGACCTGGAGTTCTGTTTGGATCATAGTTATCCCAACTAAATCTTTCCAACTAAAACCCTCTGGAAGCCTTTCATCATCTTGATCTATCAGACATGCCTTACTATCAGCCGAAGTGTATTTATCCCAACTGAATTCTTTTGATGAACTTCCATCATCTTGATTAACAAGACACGCTTTCTCTGAATCTTCTATCACCTTCCTAGCATGTGCAGTTTGTTGTTGTTCTTGTTGATACGGCTGTTGAGCAACTTGATGATAAATTGCTTTTCGATAATAATCATTGTTTCCAAAAGGATTTTGAGCTCCACTTGCTTCGCGGTTTGTGCATTCTCTCTTGAAATGCCCTTTTTCCCTGCAACGAAAACAAGTAACTTTAGATTTATCAAATCCTAAAGTTGAAACATTTGCATCACGGAAATCATCTCTTCCCGTAATTTGTTTAAACTTTTCAGCTCTTGTCAACACGCTTGCCAAACACCACTTTATATCCATCAACTCCATTTCCTTAGCATCAACCTGATCGTAATCCTCTTTTGTCAACATTGGATTTCCGATCCTTCCCGCAACCAAACTTCCATACGACTCTAACACAGTCACCAACAGAGACATATGACTTTTTGCAACTTCTTCCGAGTAATTCTGATCATTCTCAAGATTTAAGGCAATGTTGCATTGAAGAACTTTACCACTCTTTGTTGCAGAAAAATGTGGATCAAAGGATGGAAATGAAGTAAATCCTGTTTTGCTGCTTGGTCCCTGAGATGAACTTTCAGAAGAACTTTTTGCATTGAAAGCAGTTTCAATCTTTGGAGAAATGTTGGTTTT
This sequence comes from Helianthus annuus, assembly GCF_002127325.2. Classification (NCBI taxonomy): domain Eukaryota; kingdom Viridiplantae; phylum Streptophyta; class Magnoliopsida; order Asterales; family Asteraceae; genus Helianthus; species Helianthus annuus. The sequence goes on from NC_035448.2 coordinate 78,334,826, forward strand.
ATAACTAACACCACTTTTGTAATAAAAACCAATGTCTTGTTCTCCATCATAGTTCTTCATTCTTGCTATCTTTCGTTGTTCCATCTCTTGAGCTTCAAGTTGTTTAATGAACTCGCTCAACGTTAGCTCGTTAAAACCTGGTTTATTTTTCAACATCATAAGATACGTGCCCCACTCATCATGTGGCAACGCATCAGCCAATTTTTCAATCAATTCATCTTTATCTTTATTGATGTTCAATCTGCTCATATTTTTTACTAAATTGCAATATCTTTCAATAATCTGCTTTGTGTTTTCACTTCTTAAACCACGGAATAGATCAAATTCTTTCTTCAAAAGTGACTTTTTGTTTTTAATCATCTCATCACTTCCAAGAAACTTTGATTCTAATTCTGTCCATATCGAATGTGCACTTCTGTTGTGTTGAAGTAAAATCAAGATGTCTTCTTTAATAGCTTGTTGCAACAGACTAACCATCTTTTTTTCATCTTTATATTTCTTTTTCTCTTCAACACGTAGTTCTCTGATTGCAAGTTTCACTCTATTATCCCCAACTGGTCTACAAATATTGAACTTCAGTATGTTCCCAAGTATCTAAATGATATGCTTGAACCCAGTTTTCAAAACGTTCAGCCCATCCACTATACTCCTCGATACTCATGAGCTTAGCTGGTTTTTGTGTTGTCCCCGTTCCATTTTCAAGCAACGTACTCTGAGTAACAGTCATTGGACTAGCAAAGGCATTATAAAACTCGTTATCCATGATTTGGTTTTCAAAAAATCACAATCACAGCTTCACGCGAAATACACTTTCACACGGAATCAACCTTCACACGGAATGAAGTTTCACACGAAAATCGTTCTTTCACACAAAATGAACCTTCTCAAATGAAATGACCAACTTGGTACGAAATAGACTGATTTCATATGAAATGCACAACACTCTCACACCAAATACCTGTTTCGTGCAAAATGAAATCTATCTCACACGAAATGACTAATTTCGTACGAAATACCGAACTGATGAACAAATTCAAATGAAATGACCCCTCGTACGAAATGAGATCCGATTTCGTACAGAATAGCAACGAGTTTCGCGCGAAATGACAGCCAAGTTCACACGAAATGATATCAGTTTCGTGCGAAATCAAACTTTTGGACAGTTTTTGAACAATTTGACCAAGTTTTACTTCGAATTAGAGTCTGATTCTTTCTAGGGTTTGTTAAAACACAGTTTCGCACAATATGTTTGAAAATCAAGCCATTTTAACCGTGAAATTTTGTTTAATTTTGAAAAGAAGGTGTAGAAATCAGAAATTGCAACTGAAATGGTAAGAACTCTTCCTCCTGAGCTCTGATACCACTTGTAGGATCGTTTTCAGACCCAAACGAGTCGATCAGAAGAGATCTTCACCAATACAAAAGGCGGAAACAGATGTATCGGTGTTATTTTGTAAGGTCTGCGTTTGCGTCTAATAAAGACGACTAAAAGACACTAGAAATATAAAACTTTTCTTAAAAGTGTCCAAACTTTTCGCAATCTAAAAGAATGATATCAATAACATATGTGCATTAATTTAACAAAAATTGGGCATGACCCATCCATAAAACGAGCATACCCCTATTTTAAACATAATCAAACTAAATACAATTCTACGATTCGTTCGACAAGGTACTACTAAAAACCAATACAACAAGTTTTGAAAAGTATGACTACTAACAAGGTTATGCAAAATAAACAAGTATTGGACCAAAACATTAGAACAAGCTAGCGGAAGCGCTTGGTATGACATAACATGAACACGTGCTCGCTCCGATTCTCCAAGTCGCCTAAATTGAGGATTTACCTACATTCAACAACAAAGCTTTTAAAAGTTAGTCATAATATCTATTTCGCTTACAATACAAACATTTTAGTTCCATTCGCTTACATACTTTCATTTCTTTTACGCATTCGATTACCCAATTAAATGGGTAATGGCATATACTCTCATAATGAGATTCAAGCATACCACTTACGACCCGGTAACATCGGGTTAATTGCTTTTAACATAAATCTTTCGTTCTATCCGTATAACGTGTCACACCCCGACCACGTAACACAACAAAACGTGGCGGAATCGTCGGGGAGTATTGTAACAGAATCATTGTTTCATAACACATGGAAAATTGAAATTTTGTTTTATTGATTAAAGGAGTTACAATGTCTTAACAAACAAAGAATATAACATAATCAACTAGTCTTGCATCTTTTATTGTCACTAAGGCCCAAGTCCGCCTATGTGTATCTTGATCAATCCTATGTATCATCTCCTGAAACACATGTGAAAATAGGTACGTCAGTATAAAAATGTCGGCGAGTACATAGGTTTTATTGATTTAGGACTCATGACTTATAAGTTTGGAAAAAGTTGTTTAACAAAAGTCAGTCATGATCCTTGTAAAAATGTTTTGTTTTATAAATCATTTGAAAAACGATGATAGATATGTATATGTAAAAGAATAATGTATGGTTAAATTAATAACCAAGTAAAATGAGTTTGTATATAACAAACAGTTTTGTAAAACAATGTCTTGTGAAAAATATGTCATTTGTATAAAATGTATAAGTCCAAATTGAATGATTTATGTAACGCTACGATATTTAATATAATACAAGCACTTATATATAGGAAGTACCAGCGGCGTATCCACCATGCTTGTATCATATTACACACATCTCGTTACTTAAATCACTTACCCAAACAAACCACTAATGTAAATTGCCCATGTCTAAACCAATTGTTAAATGTCATTGTGAAAACCATGTCAAAAATGTCTATGTCAAATGTCAATCATGTAATGTGTAAACAAAATGTCATGTATGGCAAGTGAAATATGTATCACTAAACCATAGGTGAAAATACAAAAAACAAAGTATTGAAGTAAAACTTGGTTTAAATCAAAGTTATGTTTTGTGGAAATGCATGCTATACTGATACAAACACTTATGCGGTATGTTAAACGCATACATTCAAGCCTTGAGACAGACGGATAACCTTAAGTAAAGGTTATCAATGTGAAATGTTTTCGGATTCAGTCATTCCTTTCATCCAAACCAACCCAGGATGTCAGGAACGGGATTTCTCAAGTCCTATGGTACCATTACTTACTACCGAGCGGCGTAGCTAATGTTAATGAATGTATATAAGTCCCGTTTTTACAAACCAAATGTTATACCAAATGTAAGCATGTGATGTGATGTGAATGTACTAAGTATGGACTAAATGAACATACATAGCATGAAAAGGTAAATGTAAATCAAATGTACTAAGTATGCTAAGTTAACATACAAAGTAGAAAAGTCATGTAAAACAATGTGCTAGCATGTTAAGTAAACATACATAGCAAAAGAAATGTAATGTAAAACAATGTGCTAGCATGCTAAGTAAACATACATAGCAAAACATAATGAAATCATGTACTAATAGTGTACTAATGAAAATAGCAAGTATATGATATGAAAACATGGAAAGCATGAAAGTAACAAGTAGGCACATGTGTTTCACCCCAAAACGTTTGAAAAACAGTAAAAGAGGGGACTATGTACTCACTTGAGGTGCTTAGAAGTCTTGAACAACAACCAAGCAAAGCTAGAGGGATCACGGAAATCAAACGGCACCCTATATAGATAACTACATAAATAACCGGACCTAAATCGGGAGATTGGATAGTATGAGGTTTCGTAAACCAAATGAGTATAGGAACTCATATGATATGGTTCAACAAAGCCTACATACTAAAATGAAACCTAACCTAAGTGCTTTTGACCCGTTACGACCCGTTTAGGTAGCTTATGCCACTTTAACGTGTCGTTCGCGTAAAACGCGTTCGGACCGCCTAACTAGTCCTATGACAAGTAGAATATGCCTTAACATGTCTAATATAGTTGCCTAATCAGTTTAGATGTCAAAATTTAGGTCACATATGCTTAAAATGAATTTATGCGTAAAAAGGGTATTTTGGTAATTTACCTAAGGCATCAGAACTACTTATCATACAACTACTTAAACGACGTGACCATAAGGCATAACCTCGGAAGGTTATTCCCTATACAACTATGGTCACCTAATGTGTTTGGTCGGATCCTAATGATCGGCCAAACGGGTCGGGTTCGAAAGTATAAGCGATTGTTTAGATCGCTTACCTTTACGACCCTAGACAAGCACAAATCTAAAAGCGACGAGCTAAACATGCTAGAACATGTTTAGTAAAGTTAGAAAACAGGTTTGGTATTAAAACAAACGGTTTTAATACCCTAGAGTAGTTTGGTTACAAAATACGCGAGGAAACGCATTTTGGCCGAAACTACGACTCGTCACTGAGCTTAGATAACGTGGAAATCAGTGGGTATAGTCACTAGGGACCATAACCATCGTGATTACGCTCACGTTATGAAGTTCAAACGAACTTCGCGTTGACCATAAACTGATCAATGCAAAAAGTCAAACGCAGCTTGACTTTAACGCTAAAACGAACGATAAACGCGAAAGAATACTTACAGAAGGTCCCCGCAAGATTCGAACCCGATTCACTCTCAGGTAGGAAGCATATACTTCGACTTAGAGAGTGTAGAATCAGATTCAAATGTGAGGAAGAATGAAATGGGTGTGGGGTATTTATAGATTTCATGGAACCATTAAGATCGTTCGTCGTAAAACGTGATTTAATCTCAACCGTACACATGTGCCCATGGTTTTGTAAAACCATGGGAGCCCCTAATATGAGCCCATAGAATTGTAATAACCATTAAATATCAGCCCATGGTATTGCAAAACCATGGGTTTAAAACCATCAAATCTCAAAAGTGGACCAAGTTCAATGTATCTGCCAGAAATTTCAAAAATGGTCCCTGCACTTGTAAAACTTGATTGTTTTGCACTTTTAAGCCACGTTAACCCCATTTCAAGGCTCTAAAATAAAGTTAAAGTATAGGGAACTTAAAATATGCTGAAAATCATCTTGGATGTCGGTTTGTTTGGTCGTACGGTTGCGTTGTTCCGTTAATTACGACGGAAATCGTAATGAACGCAAAAACGATCCAAATTACGCGACGAATGGAATTTTATTATGCCAATCACTAAAATACAATATTTTAATGATTACATAAATTTAGTCTCTATTGATCAAATAAGTTTATTTTAGCATATCGAACCCCTCAAAGCCTATTTCTAAGCTATGTAAAGGATATTTAGGGTATGTTTAACTTATGATCAAGTTCCAGAATGTTCGTTATAGTACGAATCGACATACTTTCGCAGTTTGTCGAATTTAGTCCCTGTAAGCGAATAAACTTGATTTCGGCACACCAAACCTTCCAAAACTTATTTCTAAGTTATGTAAAGGTTATTTAAGGTATGTTAAGCCTATGTCACTATTCCGGAGTGTTTGTTGCATTAAACTGGTTATATTTACGCAACAGTGCACGTATAACCTTCCAGAAAGCGATTTAGAGCCCAAAATCGAACAAGAGTTGATATGTGCAAATGATACACATATTTATACAAATCCCAAGTATGAAATACAATATTTCATTGGTTTGGTATTTTTGTTTGATGGTTGAAGTGACACAGATGTCACATAACGGATTGAACTTCATACATTCGTTATTGCATTCACGACCACCCGTTCTAAACGGATGGTACCTTATCCTTACTCGACTTGTTCAACTTGAACCGGTCGACTTGCATAGCTTATCATAACCCTCGTTAGCATAACCAAATCCACAAGGGATTTGCTATCCACTTACTAATCACCATATTCATTATAACAAGGGTTGTTCTTCATAATTATTAACAAAATTTAAGTAAGGTTTTGTATGCAATGAAACATACCTCGATCATGCGTGTCTTCCATTTTCTTAGTGCGTGTACCTTCTTCCTTCACGCCTACATTACAACATTCATTCATTCATTTAGTCCATCAATTCGTTCAGCCATTTTTCCATATCACACGTACATTTATCTCTTAAGCATTTCATCAAACACTTGGTAGGCATCATAATTAAGGTATACGGTACAAGACTAATAAGCACATTTCTACTAGTTCATCATCATACAATATTCACATTTATTCAAATTTACATAACTACTTCATCCTACATCTGTTTTATTCATCATTCATGCATCACATCAAGCTCATAATCAAAATTCTAGTTATATGATCTCATTCCATCATCCTACACTTACTAGCTTCTTAACAAGCGGGTTTTTCCTATAATCATAACAACCCATCCAAAATCAAACATAAATTCTGCCATAATTCTTATCCTATTCCTTAATTCTAACTAAATTTTATGAATTCTATGTCATGCACTCATGCTTGGATTAAGACCCACTTCTTACAATTCAACAAATCACAAAATTGGACTTACCACTTCGAAGAACAGGTGTAGGAGCTTAGAATTTGCTGATTATACTTTCGATTTCCTTAAGATTTCTATTGATTCTTGTGGATTTTGTAAAGCTAGGGTTTTCACCCCTTGCTCCTCTCCTGTCGATCGACCAGAACCCCAATGTGGGTGTTTGGTTTTTAATTTTTGTTTATTAGTTAAAACATTTTAATTCAATACTTACACATTGAACCCTCCCACTTAAAAGAGTGTTCAATTTAGGCTTTCCCATAAATTAACTTATCATTTTGTCATATTCCATTAACTAGGTTAGCTTCTTTGTTTATTTTCACTTTATTATTATACTAGACAAATTTTGGGGTGTTACATATTTCAGCTGAATTGCACGAGAAATCACTTTAAACTGTCTTTCTATTGATATCAGATCGATTACAATGTTGTAGACACTTCGGCAGAGCTTCGCTACCGGAATCAGAATCGTTACAAATGACAAGGCACATCAGGTATTTATAGGTATGGTGATTTCGCACGAAACAGTTCATGCGAAATAGTGATTTCGCACGAAACCACTCAAACGAAACCAATTTCACACGAAATCACTATTTCGTGCGAAATACCCAGAAACAACCATTTCTCGTTTTCCGTGCACTGATCAATCTAATACAATACAAGACTTGATACAAGACGAAGTCGACAGACATATGCACCAACATTTGGGGTCTAGCTGCCTTGACTACATGCCTAATCTCCCCGATTAATCCCCAGATGTAACGGGAGATTAATACTGGTTCTAATGATGCGAGGGTTGGCACTATTCTAGCATATTCAAAGAATAATGTAGTGTACCCTTTACTATCCACTCCAGTCATCCTAAGGTTTAGGAACTTATTTGCTATTTGTTTTTTTTCATTGGGAGGGCAGAATTTCCTTTCTACCATATTCTTAAATTTCTCCCATTCCATATTGTAAACCCTATCACTTCCTCTAGACTGGAGGATAGTGTTCCACCATTCTAAGGCTGAGTTCTTAAACAAATTGGAAGCAAACATTATCTTATCCTCTTCCGCACACTTACTTATTTTTAAGACTGCCTCAGTCTTTTCTATCTAGCGTAGAGCTACAATGGGTCCTTCATTGCCCGAGAATTCTATTGGTTTGCAGGACCAGAATTCCTTGTAAGAACAACCATAAGATATGGTTTTTCTTCTTTTAGGAATGGGCACTTGAAGTATGGGTCCATTGTTTACGCTATGTTCCGGTTCAGTTGGTCGCTTACTGCTATGCTTACTTTTATTATCTGATTCTTTAACTGTTTGAATAATAAATGGCATTGCATCTATTATCCCTTGTGCTACTATGTGTTGGATAGCACTTTTATCCACTTGGTTTCCATTGTTATTGTTGTTCGGATTCTCATTATTCGGTTTATTGTCATTCTGGTTATTATCATTGTGACACCCCAAGAAAAAAAAAACCAGGAAAACACGCAACCTATCTAGCTTCCTCAGTGACTACGTGCTAAATTTCGGGACGAAATTTCTTTCAAGTTGGGGATGATGTGACAACCCGTACTTCACTAATCTCTTATTTAAATGCATGATCGTGTGTGACGAACTAATTGCACTTGCTTAATGTATTTTTCATATAAACGAATACTTAAAGCCTAATTGTTATCGGGACGAGCTAAACCGAGCCATAACTTGGGTAGGTTACACTAGGGTATTTGTGTTTAAATAAAAAAATAAATAAATATATTTTATGAATGGAATGGTGGAAGCCAACCTTAACCGAACCCATTCCCCCATCTTTATGTATTGTGGGAAGCCCAACAACCCTTGTAACCTTCAGCCCACATTTGCCTTACCCCACTCGTTACAGCCCAACTTACCAGCCCATGTTTCATTTTATTGGCCCCAACTTCGTTCTGTTAAACAAAACATCCTAACTCTCGTGAGTTAAATCGATGTGAGCATGCATATTATTTTGATTTGATTCCTTAAAATTGAACTCCCTAACTTGCGGCCCAAACTTCCAATTCAAACCGACCTGTACATGTAAACAATTATATAACATAATAAGTAATGTTTTAGATCATTCTTCTTCCAACGATAAACCCTACCTTACCCGCAACACACCTGTGACATCCCTGCATCTCTTTCGTTCTATGCTACGGTTGACGGAGATCGAGTTCCAGGATCACCACACAATCGGTTAGTATAACTCACTCCGTAGTTTTTTATTAATTAATTAAGTTTACGTTGTTTCGGTTTCGGTTCGATCCCGACTTTAAGCTTTGCAAGAAAGTAGACTTATACATGAAGTTGTTGTTACCATTCATGTAGGTTGTTAGTTTTATATGCATCGTGACATGATAAAGTTGGTTTCGGGTATATATATATACGCATGAGAACTGTTCTTTTTTTAAGCCTAGTTGCGAACGAATAGGGTGTGTTAGACTTGTAAGGAAACTGTGACTTGGTACGACCATATGCGCAAACACATGCGACTTGGTATAAAAACTGTGATGTGTATGTTATGTGATCGTGTGTATTGATGTAAGTTTTGTAAAGTATGAGATTGTGTACGTGTTGTTATGTGTAATGTGCTTGGTTGTCCGCGGATATTTTTAGAGCATCGAAAACTTTATAAATAAACTGTAGGAAGGAAAGTCCCTTCGACCTCGTTGTAAACCAAAGAAAAACGTATGTGTATTTATGTGCTAGATGTGGGTATTGTAGCGTAAGCATGCGTAAGTTCGTGAACAGGCATTCGATCTGGGGTATGTGGTCATGTAATCTGAGGAGAGGTGTGACGGTTCGGGCGTACGTGCACGTTTCTCCTTATGATCGATGTATATAACTTGTGTAGCTCTTAGTATAAATGAACATAGCCATGCTTGGTTGAACATGTACTGTATAAAAAGAAGCTTTCCCAATCTGAATATGTATATATTTATATGCGATCAATGTATGTACGTGTGCTGTGATAGAATGTGGTTATATGAGAAGGGTATTGGAGGTAGGGTCCATTAGGGGTATAAAGTGTATCAAAGTAGGCTAGGATGCTGTAGATGGGAACCACAGGATATAGTGAATTTTAGATGGAAAATGGTATAATTGATGTGTGTAAAATGCAACATATAAATCACATCAATTAAGGCATAAAACTAACCCTTTTTAAGTACTAATGTTGGAAAAAGAGTGTTTTTGTCTTCCTTTTGTATTTTCAGGATGAAATGAGCTCAAAATCACAAAAGAAGCAAAAAGACAACTAATTCTACCATAAATACAAGAAAAGGAACAAAAGTGGACTGCCCGGACCCTCAACGGCACCTCCTAAGGCAAAGGAGAAGAAACAGAGTCTGAACACGCCCCGTGTCCAGCGAACACGGGGGCGTGCCCAGGAAGCAGCAGAAAAGACAAACCAGTAGAAGCTTCCATTGCCTATCACGGGGCCGTGTCCAGCGAGCACGGGGGCGTGGTGAAAGTACAGCAGGCGCATTAATTGTAATTCGCAATTACAATTAATGAAGTGAGAGAATGTCAGATGGGCACGGGGCCGTGTCCAGCCTTCTGTTCAGCCTATAAATAGAGGAGCTTGGCTTCATTCTCTCTCATCCCTTGGCACACCACCTCTCTCACACTTCATCCACCACCCACCACCACCATAACACCATCATCCACCACCATCATCCATTGTCCATCGTAGAGTGTGTGAGTCGTCTCGGGATCCAAGATTGATCGTAAGAGTTCTTGACAATCAAGGCCATGTTTGCCTAAGTCTCTTACATCACTTGGTGAAGACAAGTGTTTAGTATAATACTTTTTATTTTTAATCTTTTGCACTTTTTATTTGGTTTTGTATTAATGACTTTAATAACTAGTTACTTATGTTGAAGGTGATCTTTCCTTATCGTTTGTCCGTGGTGTCTTGGCATTATTTTACTGTCTATATAAAATAAAAGATTTTCACCATTCATATCTCCACGGTCTATATGGAGGTATGTTGGCTACCTGGTCGGGGGTTAAGGGAACGGTTTGGTAAGGGTCTTGCCCTTGTTCAGCGTTTAGAGGTCCTGCTTGGGACCTGGGTCAAATTTAGTAGGATCTCCTTCAATGCCCATAGGTATTGGATGGCGGGGATCCAAACTCTTTGACCCCCTCATAAGTTAACTACTATTAATACTATAACCCGGCTATTTAGGACTGTATCCCTGCTGACTCAGACTACTTAGCCGAGGGTAACGTCACCGCCAAAAGCGGGGCCTACCACAATTTGCATTAATAACTTAATTCATTATCTTTCAATAATCCGACCCTTTAGGATTGTATCCTTGCTGACTCAAACTACTGGGTTGAGGGTAACGTCGCCTTCAAAAGAGGGGCCTACTACAATAACTAAGATAATCTCTTAAACAAGTGCAAAAGTGCGAAAATAATCAAAGGTTATACTAATACACGTGTCGGATCCAAGTGATTCATCTTGTCTATCTGTTTTTATTTTATTTTTATTTTCAGCATTTAGTTAGTTTTTATTTTTCTTAGTTTAAAACATTTTTTCTCACTTTTTGATTTGATTAGACGTTGAGGATAAACCGGTATTAAAAGCTCTTGTGTCCTTGGACGACCTCAGTATCTTACCAACACTATACTACGTCCACGATGGGTGCACTTGCCCATATGTGTGTTTAGTGTTAGTGAATATCGTGTTTTATAAATTTAAAACTTGGCTAAAAGTGTAAAAAGGGGCTTAAATATACATCAAAATTATATTACACTACACGCACATCAAGTTTTTGGCGCCGTTGCCGGGGACACAAGGATTTTAAGAAAGTTAGGAATCAACGGCCTAATCATGTTTTTATTTTTCTTTAATTTTTTAGGATTTTTTCTTAGATTTTTAGCTTCTGCAGAGCTCAACACGGGGCCGTGCCCGCTGAACACGCCCCGTGCTCAATCATTGGAACTGGCAATCCTGTTTTAAGTCAGACAGTAGGCTGAACACGGGGCCGTGTCTACTCAACACGCCCCCGTGCCCAAGATTCAGTTGCTGAAAACAGAACCGTTAGATCCCGGCGGTTGGTAATTTCTGACACAAACATGAGTGATAGTAATTCTTTTTACTTTCGGCACTCTTATGGTTTGTGGTGTCGAATATGTGGAGGCGAACATGAGGAATTAAAATGTTTTTTCCTCACTTATAGGCCCCACTATATAGACCCACCGATTCCTTGTAACCTTAAGATGGGCGAAAGTAAAAATAAGCACTATTTCTCCCTCGAATGCGCCCAGCCAGATATTCTAGGAGAAATGCTCCTTGACGAGTTATTTCAACTAGAAGAACTACTTCTCAATTGGTCAAAAGAACTTAGGAAGGATTTTTTAGATCCATCCCAAGATGATGACCATGAGGAAATGTTGGAACCGCATTCCGACAACCTCGTTGCTCCCGAAAATACCTTCTTACCTAGAAAAGACGCGGACGATAGTCGTCCCTGTGCCGATTGTGCCGTGAAGGACTCCCCATCGACTTCGTTCGATGCATACATAGACCTGAGCGATTCGGCATACACCTTCTTTAACGAGAGCCCGGGAAAGGGTTGGACTTGTCCACCTAGAATGAAAATAGGAATTACCCTCACCGACAACCTCTTGCGTTCTCGCCTTAGTTTAGGACAATTAAGGTATCTTAGGCACTTTGGGGTTGTTCCAACAAGTCAAGAGCCACCCGATATAGATTAGCTCCTTAGTAAAGACAAAACTTCATAAGACAGCTTTCCGACACGGGGCCGTGCCCGGCCAACACGCCCCCGTGTCCACCAAAAGATTCCCCTCTGATCAGAACGTCAGAATACGGACAAACTGTGTCAGAATTTTATCTGCACACGGGGCCGTGTCCAGCGGACACGGGGCCGTGTCCAGCAGGCTGTCGTTTTCTATAAATGCAGCCAAAAATCCTGCACATTTGGACCAACTTGGGGACAGAGATTTGAAGGAATCTTCTCTCAAACAATCCTAGGTAAGTCTAAAAGAAGTTTCCAACAACCCATCTTGTCCTTTCCTCTTCTAGACATTTCCTTCTTCTTCATCTTTCTTCAAGAACTACCATGAAAAGTTTGAATTTTCAATCTTTGTGGTAGGGAACAATGAGTTTTGATCATAGAATCTTGGTAAAAACATGTTATGTAACATTGTTTAGAGTTATTTACTGTCAAAAAGCTTGCATAAACTCAGAAAATAACTTAAAAACCCAAGATTCCTTGCTCCAAAATTCTGCAGAAAGATGAACACGGGGCCGTGCTCAATGAGCACGGGGCCGTGTCCAGAAACTGTTTCGTCATATAAACTGCTTTTGGTTTATTTTTCGTAGAATGGCGAGTGAAAACAGCGAAACATCATCCGTTCATTCCTCAAACAGCCGAAGGGGAAGGAGGCCCTCCGTTGAAGCTACACTTGTGCACTACGTGATAGCGCTAAGGGAAGCTCTCGACGAAATGACGTCAGTAGAGGAGGTCCTCATTGACCGTATTAACGATCTTACAATGGGACTTGAAAGCAGCTTCCAAGAGATTAACCTTTTGCACCAAAGGTTAAACATTTTGGTGGCACCCCCTATGGAACCAGTCCTTCCACAACAAGACTGGAACTTGGCACTCGGTGTTAACAACCCTACCGGGTGGGGAGACTTTCCCGCAGAACCTCCTATGGAAAACCCACAAGAAGTTCCAGCGGAAGTTGAAACTCCTCAAACTAATGCGAACGAGCCCTCTTTTCTCCTTCCAAGGGAGGTAGAGGAGTGGCTTGCCGACATATGAGGAGAACCACACCCGAAAGGAGGAGTTCTACAAAGCCTTATCTAACCAAGATTAGTAGCTTCTTGGAAATTTTGCTAAATTAAAATAAAACATAGGGCTAGAACTCCATAAGTTTAATATTTATGTAATTTTTATCTTTATGTAATGTCTCTCTATTAGCAATGTTATGATGGTTTTTAAGATTGATGGTTGTTTTGAGAATAAAACACACTCATGGTGGTAATGGATGAAAAAGGGAACGAGAAAAATGGAACCATGCACGAAGAACAGAGCAACCCGACAAAAATCTCCATCACAGAAGGCTCAACACGGGCCGTGCCCAACCAACACGGCCCCGTGCTGAGCCCCCTGCAGAAAATCACCCAGTTCAGGTAACTGGACACGGGCCGTGTTTAACGGACACGCCCCCGTGTCCAGGCTTCTGTTTCAATTCTGTAATTTTTGTTACTGGCACTTGACCACGGGGCCGTGCCCGGTCAACACGGGGCCGTGTCCAGGATACCAGTAACATAAATCTTTGCTTTTTAACCCACTTTTATACATTCTAATCAACCAAAAACTTTATTTTTGGACACATTGAGGACAATGTGTAATTTAAGTGTGGGGGGGATGCTAAAACCTTGAAATTTTGCAAAATCCTAAACACAAGCCTTACACAAAACTCTATTGGAACCGCTAAACACCCCAAATTTTTTCAAAAAACTTTTTCATTTTTTTTTTATTTACTTGTCTTAGTTTAAGTTGGGAATAACAAGTTCTAAAAAGGTTATATTTTTACAAGTTTACAACCGATAGCGTCGTGATAAAAAAAGAACCAACATAAGAAAATTATGAAACGGTATAACAAGTCTAGTTAAAAATTCGATTATATATGCTTGGTCACATTAAAAACCCATTCCCACAAAAGTGAGTTTTGAGCCTTTATTGAGCACAAAAATACACATATTTAGATTAAATGCTCATTTTTCGTTTCTTGTGTGAATAGCCGCTCGGTCCTTACAAATCTAGAACTTGCCACGACGATACATTCCCGGTCCTTACCAACTTAAACCCAAGTAAGTAAATGATGGAGGCATTAGGACTAACCATTTTTCTTTCAAAACCATTATTTTTCATTTTTTTTACCTACCCAAAATCCCCCTAGATAGCCCCTTTGAGCCTAAACCTTTCATTTCATTACCCCAAAACCCTTTTTACCCACCAAAAACCTTTTTTTTCCTATTTATTTTAGTAACAAGCTCGCTTTTTCGTAAACTCACCTTTTTATGTGACGATCGAAAAAAAAAATGATGATGATGAAGTCAAAAACAAACAAAAGCTATAAAAGCTTGTTTGGAGAAATATTTCAAAATAAAAAATCACTAAAAACAAGGTACTTCATGAAAAACCAACGCTTGTTACGATTTTCGCCCTTTTTACTAACCACTAACCAACCACCCACCTTTAAACCCAAGCCTTCACCCCAAAAGTCCTCTTGATATTTACAAAGGTAAAAAGTTAAAAAGGAGGAGGATTGATTGCTTGGCAAGCCTATGGAAGACGTAAGTTCCGTGCCGCTCTCGAGTGATTCACTAAAATATACACCTTCGGCCGAGTGTTGAGTGATCTCCCGTGAGGTATGTGAACTTGTATATAAATGGAATTTTAATAAGGCATGCTATGCCCAAATAAGTAATTCATCTTATGAAACGTTCAAAATAAATCATAACGAATAGGATTGTAAATAAATAAAAATAAAACCTATAAAAACCTTGGATTCCCGACACTCTAGGACAAGCTAAAAAACTTCTCTTCTACCTATTCCATTTGGGAGTGTAAGCCACATTTAAAGAGTTTTGCTTGAGGACAAGCAAAAGTTCAAGTGTGGGGGTATTTGATGTGTGTAAAATGCAACATATAAATCACATCAATTAAGGCATAAAACTAACCCTTTTTAAGTACTAATGTTGGAAAAAGAGTGTTTTTGTCTTCCTTTTGTATTTTCAGGATGAAATGAGCTCAAAATCACAAAAGAAGCAAAAAGACAACTAATTCTACCATAAATACAAGAAAAGAAACAAAAGTGGACTGCCCGGACCCTCAACGGCACCTCCCAAGGCAAAGGAGAAGAAACAGAGTCTGAACACGCCCCGTGTCCAGCGAACACGGTGGCGTGCCTAGGAAGCAGCAGAAAAGACAAACTAGTTGAAGCTTCCATTGCCCACCACGGGGCCGTGTCCAGCGAGCACGGGGGCGTGGTGAAAGTACAGCAGGCGCATTAATTGTAATTCGCAATTACAATTAATGAAGTGAGAGAATGTCAGACGGGCACGGGGCCGTGTCCACCGGACACGGGGCCGTGTCCAGCCTTCTGTTCAGCCTATAAATAGAGGAGCTTGGCTTCATTCTCTCTCATCCCTTGGCACACCACCTCTCTCACACTTCATCCACCACCCACCACCACCATAACACCATCATCCACCACCATCATCCATTGTCCATCGTAGAGTGTGTGAGTCGTCTCGGGATCCAAGATTGATCGTAAGAGTTCTTGACAATCAAGGCCATGTTTGCCTAAGTCTCTTACATCACTTGGTGAAGACAAGTGTTTAGTATAATACTTTTTATTTTTAATCTTTTGCACTTTTTATTTGGTTTTGTATTAATGACTTTAATAACTAGTTACTTATGTTGAAGGTGATCTTTCCTTATCGTTTGTCCGTGGTGTCTTGGCATTATTTTACTGTCTATATAAAATAAAAGATTTTCACCATTCATATCTCCACGGTCTATATGGAGGTATGTTGGCTACCTGGTCGGGGGTTAAGGGAACGGTTTGGTAAGGGTCTTGCCCTTGTTCAGCGTTTAGAGGTCCTGCTTGGGACCTGGGTCAAATTTAGTAGGATCTCCTTCAATGCCCATAGGTATTGGATGGCGGGGATCCAAACTCTTTGACCCCCTCATAAGTTAACTACTATTAATACTATAACCCGGCTATTTAGGACTGTATCCCTGCTGACTCAGACTACTTAGCCGAGGGTAACGTCACCGCC
This sequence comes from Helianthus annuus, assembly GCF_002127325.2. Taxonomy (NCBI): domain Eukaryota; kingdom Viridiplantae; phylum Streptophyta; class Magnoliopsida; order Asterales; family Asteraceae; genus Helianthus; species Helianthus annuus. The sequence goes on from NC_035448.2 coordinate 78,351,063, forward strand.
AAAAGCGGGGCCTACCACAATTTGCATTAATAACTTAATTCATTATCTTTCAATAATCCGACCCTTTAGGATTGTATCCTTGCTGACTCAAACTACTGGGTTGAGGGTAACGTCGCCTTCAAAAGAGGGGCCTACTACAATAACTAAGATAATCTCTTAAACAAGTGCAAAAGTGCGAAAATAATCAAAGGTTATACTAATACACGTGTCGGATCCAAGTGATTCATCTTGTCTATCTGTTTTTATTTTATTTTTATTTTCAGCATTTAGTTAGTTTTTATTTTTCTTAGTTTAAAACATTTTTTCTCACTTTTTGATTTGATTAGACGTTGAGGATAAACCGGTATTAAAAGCTCTTGTGTCCTTGGACGACCTCGGTATCTTACCAACACTATACTACGTCCACGATGGGTGCACTTGCCCATATGTGTGTTTAGTGTTAGTGAATATCGTGTTTTATAAATTTAAAACTTGGCTAAAAGTGTAAAAAGGGGCTTAAATATACATCAAAATTATATTACACTACACGCACATCAATAATATATGTAAATAAGGTGATGCTATGCATATATGCATGAACTTAATATTGAGTAGGATGTAGATGGTCTAAATGTTGGTTTAATGTGGTGTTATGGAATGCATGTAAATACATGATTATGCGTTGTGTACGAATGTGCTAGTGATTTAGGTGTTAGAGTTTGGTGTGATATTTTGAATTCTCGATCTCAAAACCAAGATAACTGTGTGAAACTAGGTGACAACATTTAATTACCATAAATAATAATAAATGGCATAAATATCAGGGCGTATTTGACATAGAGGCATTTACACTCGGTTTACTCTCTGTTGAGCACCCTAAGGTAAGTTCACACTTTCTACAAGGCATGGGATTCCCAAGGGTTGGGAATGGGTAAAGGATTGAAACTGAAACTGCGTGATCTCCTGGTTTGGAACACGTACACACCCTCTTTATTGAAGGGTGACAACACGTACTAAGAACTTAATCGGAACCTGCGTAGTCTCCTGGTTTGGGGATTTACGTACACACCTTCTTTATTGAAGGGTGACAACACGGATACTAGACCAAAACTCTCTATCATGAAGTCCCTCATTTTATATCGACTTAATCGTCGGGCCAATGGCGAGCGGGTCATTAGTTAGATAGCGCTATTTAGGTTTGACAAGCCTCACACCGTGCCGCAGAGGACGGGCGTGAACTAATGGATCTGGGCACTAGTCAATGATAATAGACATTGACGTCAGGGCACCAACTTACTTTAGCCAGTGGTCGATATGGTAAACAGGTCTAGTGGTTAACACGGGGAAGCCCCCACCAACTATGGATATGTTTGGGAAACAGGGTAAACGGATTAACTTACAACATACAAATGAACTCCTGGTTTTGAAACAACTTAATAATGAACACCAACTGTGAACTCGCTCAACTTTGTTGTTGACTCGTTGTTACATGCCTTGCAGGTCGTTAGGTGCGTAGATGGAGCTTGCACGAGGAGGAGAGGTCGTTGTGGGACATGGACTGTTGAGTTCCATGTTAAACTTATGAACTTTTAACTTATGTTTTGGGTTTTGAACTTTATGCTTCCGCTGATAACTTTAACTTGGCTAAATTGTTTTGACACCAATTATATTGTTTGGATTGGACTTTTATTTACTTAATTTATATTGTTCAATATGATTGGTGGCTGGATCCTGGTCAGTCACGCCTCCATGCGGTGATACTCCGCTTGTGGATTTTGGGGGTGTGACAATCATTCTGGTTTTCCTGGTTCACTTCGTTGTCCATCTGAATTTTAAACATTTACCATGTATTAATATCACAAGATAATATTTAATACAACTAATCATACAGTACGCATGTTGATCAAAAACGTCGAGCATTGCGACTTACTCTTTCTTATATATTATGCATCTAATACAAACCAATACTGAAATTTAAAAATTACAATACGACTGAAACTGAAATTACACTATTAGTAGGCATCCATAGCTATGATTTTTTTATACACACATATTATATATTATTATATTATTATATTATTACTATTACTACCTTCACTATCACTTTCATTGATCTGGGTTCATCCAGAACTCCATATTGCGCTCGTCGTACTTCCAGACGAGTCGCTCCCGACCTGCCTCTTTCTCTCGCTACTTTCTAAAATCTCTTCTCCGAAAGTTCGGAGCTCTTGCACATTTTCTGCACTCATTAGGGGTGCAGGTGCTGGGACTGGGTTTGGGTACTAGGGCATGGGTTCCTGGTATGGGTATGGATTCTTGAAGATTTCCCTAATGTATCATCATTATCATAGAAGGGATCTAGAGGGTCCAAACATGGGTAAGCTCCTAGATTCGGCATGGGCATGTCTTCTGGTATTGGGTAACGTTGCACATAGTCCCTATTATCATCTAACCACGGGTCGTAGTCTGGGTCTAAGGGTTTGGGTGCTGGTACCCTAGGTATCTCTTCTGGGTTAAAATCATGCATTTCAACTTGATTTTTTGGGTTGTTTTCTATTTCCATTAGCTGGTTAGGGAACAGTGGTAGTGGTTGGGGTGCTATCAGTTGCTCCAGGTTAGGGTCGGCAGCTGTGGTTGCTAGGATATGGAAATTGGCTAAACTCCTTTATTTTAGGTAACTTTATAGCCACTTTTCCAAGCCTTCAGTGTTGTCCAGCTGGCTTCTATTTGGCTTACACATTTTGTTACCTGAAACGCGTTTAAAAACTTTTTGTCAGTGGGAAGTACTGGTGAGTGAATCTCAGTTTAATCAAGTTTAATAAAAACCATTGTACAGTATTGAGGGCGGTCGCGCAATTACATTTGTTTCCATCTATTCAATTACCACCCACGGTACTATCAACCCGACTTGTGGAAATGTTACTCCTCGCAAGGTAGTAACAAATTTTGTATACAAAACCCCAACATACCGACGATAATTGTAGAATACAAATACTCAATAAGTGTTTAATATATTATTAATTGTGTGAGGTTTTGTAAAAACAATTTGCAAAAAGGAGATTACTCACATTGCTATCTTAGGTTTTCTGTAAGGATTTCCTGGTGATTATCTATAATTTACACAAATGCACATGCATTAGTATAGTAACCCAATATTTACATTAGCAATACCCTCCCTGAGACGGCATTCCAACGACTACGTCGGGCAGAACCTCGACAGCCGTTACAGAACCCTGGATCAATCGGGCAGCATATCTAATACGTAACCAGGGTTATGATACTTACAACGGAGCAGAACTTCGTTATTTAGGGGGGTATTATACCCGGAGATTATGCCTGCTATGCAGAAATTTTGAGAAAGAAAAGAAAATTGAGCGAGTTCGACTAAAGACTGAAGGCCTCTATACATAGGTGACCCTTCGACTTCCCTCGCGGCCTGCGTAAGACGTATCCAAGGGCTACGCGGCCCGCGATGTAGGGGTGTAGAGTCTAGGGTTGCTGATTCCCCGGATATAGCTTCGACACGATGTTGACACGTGACTTTGGGCTGTCGCGCCCCACATAGGTCAAGGGGGTGGCTTACGCGCCCAGCGAGAGACCATTAAAATTCGTTTTTAATTAATTTTTATACATTTGGACATATAGGGACTATGTAAATATTTTTTAAGGTGTCGAAAAATTTAGGAGGGTTGTTATATGATGATTAGAGGCGTTCTTTAGAACCCGCGAGGCGATCCGTCTCGCTCAGTACCTCACCTTCATATCACCACTCCTTTGGGCATCCTCAACAAGACGAGCCCCAACATTCATTTAACTCTCACCACTCTCACCATTCTCACCATTCATCTCATCACTCCTATTCTCAGGTTCATTTTAACCCTGATGATTACATTAACTCACCAGCGGGATATAACCCGTTTGGCCCCGAGGACCACTTCTCGTAGGATATGGATATGGATAGTGATCCAGATCCACAAATGCCACCATCTAGGATGCCTACGCATCCCATTGATATTTCGAGCGGTTCTTCTTTTGCGGGATCTCCCTATGGAGGTCCCGATACTTTTAAAGAATGGTTTGGGCAATGGGATTTTATTAACACCCCTTCTTTTTACAACACTCCACCACAGCCTCCATTGGAGGAACCGCACTTTGAGGCGGTATCTCCACCACCACTGCCAGTTGAGGAACCACCTCAGCCACCTCCTGAGCCACCAAGACGGAGGAGGAACGCGCGCATGTCTGTGCGAGGGGGACCAAGATTTAGTTCCCCACAAGCTTCAAGCAATTACCCTCTGATCACCGAAGATCCACAAATGGGTGGACCTTATCATGCGGTGCCGGAAATTGACACCACACCGGTCACCTTTGCACCACCGCCACCGCCAATGGGTTATGAAAACCCAATACCTACCTACCCAGGTCCGACTGGGTATAACCCGTTTGAGCCACAAGCTCCTAATGGTTATGCATATCAAGCTCCTTCTTACGACCCATACGTCGAAGCAGCTAACTTTAATGCCCTCTATCCTTCAACGTTTCTACCAGCATACCCAACTGGGTATCCCGTTCAAGGGTATCAATACCCTTCTTATCAGCGACAACCTCAACCTCCACCTCAACAACCACAAACACAAGAAATCTTACAAAGGTTGGAAGAGGTTGAGCATAGGGCGGAGGAACGTGAAAGAAAGACCCATAAGTTCCTTAAGGGTCTTGCAAACTTCATCAAGGGAAAGAAAAAGTAGAAGACTTTATTTTATATTGTATTGTAGTTTTAATTAAGTCCCTGCGTGGACATTTCTTTTATTTTAGTCCATGCGAGGACTTGTTTCTTTCTTTTTAGTCCCTGCGTGGACAATTTATTTCAAAGACCCGTTTAGGGCACTTTTTGTATTCTTTTAGTATTATTAATGGAATTTCTTTTGAAATTTATATACGTGTATTTTATTACATCAACATGCAAATAGTCATTTCAAATTTTTATTGATCTACGTTGAAATTTCAAAAGATGTTCTTAAAGGTATAACCTAACCACAATATCAATGGCTATGATAGTATAACCCTCTTAAGACAATAATTCCTTGTTAACATCTAAAAACAAGTTAACATTTCTGGCAGTGTGACTTGAGAAACCACACCAGCCTTCAAAGTACTTGGATCTTTCCAAGCCCTTTCATAGCCTAAATGATCAATATGAATCATGGCTAATAACATCGAATATGATGTTTATACTAAAACATCCAATTGAGGTGTTCTGCCTATGGGCCAATGTGTAATCCTATCAAAGATAGTTTTATTTTATAACTTCTTGTCAAAAGGCGATAAACTATGTTCGACCCTTAAAATTTCCGATCCAAAAGATCATTCATTATGTTTTAAATTGTCCTAGTGACAAGGCCTTTTGTGCCATCTAAAAGTCCTTTGAGACGAGCCTTTGTGCTATATGAAAATGTCTATACGACAATGACAGTTGTGACTTATGTCCCCTGTCTGATAAATATAGAGGATTATATCCTACTTGAATACCAATAATGGTTCATTTGCAACCTAGGCAAATCATAATCAAATAATTTTTGACTTATTATCTTATTGGCCTATATGGTTTATTTATACCATGGCCATCTAATCATCAAAAACAATGATTTGTTATGTTATTAAACAAATCAATTTCTTGATTTTAGCATTCAATTCATGGTTGGCTCCGATGAAGCTAATAGTCACCCAGTTGAGGGAAACAATAATGATACGAAACTAAATGTTACTAGCGCTGAACTTCAAGCCATGATAAACACGGCAGTTACTCAAGCTGTCAACAATATGTTTAAAGACTCGAGTGAAGCTCGATCGAAAACCCATTCTAAGTCCCTCTCGAAATCGCATACCTTGAAAAAGGATGAATCTCAACATTCATCCAATCAGAATAGTGAATCTCAACTTCCACAACCTACTGAAAAAGTCACTGTGATTGTGTATTTCATTTTGCAAATATTTAAACTTGTTTTATTTCTTTATTTTGTTTAAGCATTGGACATCCTCTGCGTATACGAAAGTATCGAACTGGATGTTAGTGCCTGAACGTTTCTACTTTAGTTTACTTGGTGTTTCGTATAAATCTTGGATCACCTCTACGTATATGAGAATATCGAACTGGTGGTTAAGATCTAAACAATTTCAACTTGTTTTATTTCTTGTTTTGTTTAAACAATGGACTTTCTCTCGTATCGAAAGATCGACCTGATTGTTAATGTTTAAACATTCTGCGTCATTTTTACACAAATCATAGTTGAAGAAAGTTTAAAGGCATTACTTGAGTTAGTGTATTACACGATGTGGGGATATGCTGAGATTGTGGGGGTCCATAAGAAGTTAGTGAAAATTTAAGTACTTTAACGTATCGGTAAGTGCATTATGAAAGTTTTTTGATTGAGTTTAAGTGGACAACAATACCGACAATCCACGTGAATTGTTTAAACTGAGTGTCTTCTAGATTAACGGTGCAGCTGATATGTCTCATTAAATTGACATGATCCTCTAGCACGTTTTCTCACAAAAACAGTGTTTGTAAATATTACATTTCAGCATTTTAAATTCAAAATCCAAAAAGATTTTCTTTCAAAATCTTCCATTAAACCTAATAATGTCAAATGTAAGCTAGAACAACAAGATTGTTAAGAAACTGTTTGTGTATGGATATATGTGTTGGTTCTTAAACGTCAAATCTTAGAGATTCGGAGCATCATTCAGGGGGAGACTGCAATGTGACTTGAAGATGTTATCCGAAGCAGATCAAGATTAAACATCACAGATTTCTAGCTATATCCAAAGGGGAGATTGTTAGCACACTATTCATGTGGCCATAGATAGAAATCTAGTTCTACGTGTAATGTCTAGTGTCTTGAGTCTGTAACTGTAGGAACATGTTTGGACCGATCATGATCTTCTTATATGTAAAACTGATTGCTATGATCTCGTATCTTGTGTGGAATTCAAGTACGAGATTGACTTGAACAAGTAATTAAAATGATTTCTATTGATGATTTGTAAGTACAAAACTGTGAAATCTTTGACACTTCGGAATCACAAACTCCCCTTTACATCTTGATTCATCAGCTCCCACTTTCATCAGACTTTCTCTTCAGCAAATTCCTTCTTGCTTTGATCTTCCAGGATGCGTACCTGGCTCTTTGAGTATCTGATCATTTAACAATTCAAAACACTTGTAAGATTTTCTTTCAAATTCAGGATTAGAAACCTAGCTATCTACAAATTCATTTGACAATTAAAACTATTTGAGATCTCTCAGGATTCTTTTCTAGCTTTAAAAACAAATATCTTGACATTAAAACCAAAGAATTACTTGTGAATTCAGGATTGGAACCTGACTCAGCTCCCCCTATGAAATAACTTCTATCTTACAAATCAATCAATATCAAATTTGACTCTAAAGAATCCAATCTTCATAAACCCTCATAGATAATCGTGACAACCGTCAAAATTCCAAGTATCTGTACAACTATTAAACCATTATTAGTGCTTAATGACTGTGCTGAGTTACAATTAATGACTTGAATTGCTTTCTGATTATTGCTTTGTACAAACATGTGCATCACATATTGCAAATGATATATCATTATTGCATGAGAACTTTATTGACTCAAATGATGAACGAAACACAGTTAGCACAGTTATCAGATAAATCAGAAAAATGCTGACGAAGTTCAGTACATAGACAGACAATGAGTTGAGACACAGAACTAGCTAGAAACCAAGTATTACACTAGTGTAGTGTGTAGGAAAGTAAGGATCACAAAATTGCCTTCTTAGTGATAGTTTAAGTGCCGAAAAGTGCCTGAAACTCACTTAAACTGCAGAATTTTGCAGAAAATAAGCAAATTCAGCATTTAAACACATTTATATCATGCAGAAATATGGTTAAATGGTCCTGAATGCTTTCCTAAGTGTCGGGAATCGAAAGTGTCATAAAAGGGTACATAAAGCACACTAAACTGCATAGTTTAGCAGCTTAACGAACCGGTAACCAACCGAACAACCGGACATTACCCGAAACACCAAATTTTCACTAGAAGCACTGTTTTAACATTACCAAGCTAGTTATGGTCCCCGAACATCATAACACCCTATATAAACATCTAACTAGAAACTTACATTTCAACTATGAACTAATTATATGGTTAAACCCTAGCCTACTACCCCCCCCCCCACCTACGGGACGGCCCAACATGGCCCCCACCTTGTGATTTTCTTTCAATTTAATAATATATCTTGTTGGTGCTTTAATAAGAATATGAACCAAAGGAAAACATGAGTTAGGAGTTTATAAGATTAACTTGTGAACATAAGCTCATTACACATTCAACACCACACTTCTCTCTTCTCCTTCTTTGGGTTCGGCCGAGATCAAGCACAAGCACCACCACCATTATCATTCATCCTCCATACATTCCAAGTATACACAAGGGTGTTAATGTCACACCCCCAAAATCCACCTGCGGAGTATCACCGCTTGGGAGCGTGACTGACCAGGATCAAGCCACCAATCATATAGAACATTGTATAAAGTAAAGGTAATTGTAATTAAACCAAACCAAATCCATATGAAAGGTGTTCTAAAACATAAGTAAGTTATCACTGTTTAGCGGAAGCGTATAATAAAAACCCAACATAATTGAGTACGAAATGTCATAAGTGTTTAATAAGACAATCACGATCCAAGCCCACAACGACCAGCTCCTCCATGTGCAAGCTCCATGTACCTAACGACCTGCAAGGCATGTAACAGCGGATCAACAACTAGTTGAGCGAGTTCACAGAAAGTAAATGTTCGTTTGTAACATGTGGCTCTACTGGGCCGATAGTATGTTCTATTGGTGGGGGCTTCCCATGTTGTATATCCACTAGACTATTCGTAACCATAAGTGTTCTACATATCCCGAGAACAGTAATACGTACAAGTTTACATAGGTTTTACGTAAGTATCCTTCACAACCGAGGATAGGGGTACGCGAGGGTTTACGTAGGTTTTACGTAAGTGCCTGACACAACCGAGGCAGAAGCGAGTATAATTTCACGTAGGTTTTACGTGAGTATCCTTCACAACCGAGGATAGTGAGTAGCATAAGTATACGTAGGTTTTACGTATGTGTCCTGCACAACCGAGGACGATGGTATGGTAGTCTAGTAACAGTGTAAGTACGATTCTATTCAATCTCATTCCTTCAATCCCAATTCCCGTGCCCTGGGAATCCCATGCCTTAGTAAGAGTGTGAACTCACCTTGGTTTGCTCGGTATGCTAAGTATGTGCTCACAAGAAATCAGTCAAATCCTATAGTGCACGTATACTCAATCAGTTCATGTTCGTAATGTTTCACATGTAACTTTCATCACAGTATTATCACAAAGTGTGCCCAGCAGTTAGCATCTTGTATCATGTAAGCAGTTAATCCAATTCATGCGAATCCATCTTTCACATAAATGTCCATCATAGTTTTTTACTAACTTGATTATTCATTAACCTACTTGAAAGTGTTAACAATCTTAACGAAGTTAGCAATTCAACAAGGTTTACATACGTAACCGAAATAACAAACAAACACTGTTAGTTAACTAACAGAATTAACTAACAGAGTTAAACAAGAGCACCCACTTAACAGAGTATCATACATGAGTCTAACGGAGTTCATAAAGTTAATTGAGTTTATAACTTGGCCCAGTTAATAGGTTCGACCACTTAACAGACATAACAGTTGGGCCGAAAACAACTTTGTGACGAAAACACTTGGGCCCGAAATCCCTTGGGCCGAAAACACTTGGGTGGCGAAATCACCTTGGACCGAAAACCCTTTGGGCCGAAAACACTTGGGTCACGAAATCCCCAAGGTGTTTTTGTTGAGAGGGGGTTTTCGTCGACTATAGGCATGGCGAAAACACTTGTGTTTTCGTTGGTCTTGTGTTTTCGTTAGATGAGATAACCGTTAAGCAAGATCCTTTAATAACCCTAATCATTAACGTTAACAACAATTACACATCACAGCATATTCAACAGTTACGACATCTATAATCATTCAGCCAAACCAACTCATGTAAATCATGTGAGTTACTAAATCATTATCATCATCGACCAACCATCTGCAAATTATTATGATTATCTAGAACTCTAACCATCATTAACTATTACATGATTAAATCATCATCCTCCTCATTATACAGGAGCATCAATCATGAGAAAGGAACGAATACAAATCATGGATTCATAGATAACCCTAACTACTAACAGATTCACTATCTCCTCATGATAGAACATCAGATCAAACATGAGCGCAACAGGCATAAACAATACTTGTACAGATCATCGATAGTTCATCTACAGTGGTGATACACATACAGGAATTCCTAACTAACCCCTCAATACAATTCCACAACAAAACCACATAACAGTTGGTTCATGGTAACAACAGATAGTGCATGATGAATTACATCGAATAACTCTTAACAGTAAATACTAACCCAAACAAAATGCACAATGATTCTGTGTGAGGCTTGAGGTCTCGAGACTGCCGTCGGGTACGAGAAAAGTGAGAGAGATAAGGGAGGTGATTAGGGTTATGTCCGTTATCGATATCATGCACTGATAAAACAAATCCTATATTAAATCGATACTGGGCCAAAGCCCACTCCATGTTTTCGCCGGCCCACCCACTAACGAAAACACTAAAGTGTTTTCATTCAGGAGGGTTTTCGTGGAGGAGGGTAGGGGTGATTTCGGGTGAGTGAGGTTTCTGGTGGATAGGGGTATATAACAACAGTTCCACTTTTAATTATACTGAACATAAAATTTATATTAACATATATTAACGTACACACATATAGGGCACATCATGTATATAGAAATGACATCTAGTGAACAAGTACTAAGTCAAGTAGAAACATTGGAAACTCGGGTTGTCACATTATCCCCAACTTGAAAGAAATTTCATCCCGAAATTTAGTACGCGGTTACTGAGGAAGCTAGTTGTATTGCGTTGTTTCCTGATTTTCCTGGGGTGTCACATCATCCCCCCGTTGATTTGGAATTTCGTCCCGAAATTCTGTAGTAGCTTCAGCCTCAGTAGTAGTTACACTGTTTCCGAATAACTGGGGATACTTGAGTTTCATTTGATCTTCTCGTTCCCAGGTGAACTCTGGGCCACGATGGGAGTTCCAACGAACTCGTACAAGAGGGATTCTCTTGTTTTTGAGGACCTTAACATCCCGGTCCGTGATTTCAACTGGCTCCTCGGCGAACTGCAACCGCTCGTCAATAGTGAGTTCCTTAAAAGGAACTATGAGGGTCTCATCTGACAGGCACTTCTTCAGATTCGACACGTGAAATACATTGTGAACTGCACCGAGTTCAGCTGGTAGGTTTAGCTTGTAGGCCACTTTGCCTATTTTCCCAATGATCTCGAACGGTCCAACATACCGCAGATTTAGTTTACCCCGTTTGCCAAAACGAACCACACCCTTCCAGGGTGAGACCTTTAGTAAAACCCGGTCCCCGACCTGAAATTCCAACGGTTTCCTACGCTTATCCGCGTATGCTTTCTGACGGTCGCGTGCTGCCGCCATGCGTTGTCGTATTTGTGCAATCTTTTCTGTGGCGTCCACTACAATCTCCGGACCCGTGATCTGACTATCCCCCACCTCTGCCCAACAGAGAGGTGACCGACATTTACGCCCGTACAATGCCTCGAATGGAGCGGCTTGTATGCTGGTGTGATAGCTGTTATTGTATGAGAACTCCACCAAAGGGAGGTGCTTTTCCCAGCCGTTGCCGAAGTCTATAACACATGCCCGAAGCATGTCTTCTAGAGTTTGAATCGTTCGCTCAGACTGCCCATCCGTCTAAGGATGATACGCTGTGCTCATGTCTAACCGTGAGCCGAAAGATTTGTGCATTGCTTGCCATAGCTCTGACATGAATCGTGCATCCCGATCTGAAATAATGGAGGTGGGCACCCCGTGCCTCGAAACAACTTCTTTAAGATAAACGTCTGCGAGGGTGGAGAACTTATACGTTTCCTTAATAGCCAGGAAGTGTGTAGACTTGGTGAGTCGATCCACGATCACCCATATAGTATCATTCCCACGCTGAGATCTAGGCAGGCCAGTAACTGATGTGGGGTAAAATACACTTATTTGTCCCGTGTAAATTGTATAGTTTTTTGTATAGTTTTCATTTGTTTTTAGGTAGTTTTAGTATTATATTACATTATTTTGTGTTTTGGCAGGTCCTAGTGCAAATGGAGCAAAAAAGAGTAAAAAGGAAATAACCAGCCAGTTGAGCAGAGTGGAACACCAGTGACTGAATTAAAATTACCACATAAAGTTTGGGCTGCTAAACTACCCGTGAGACGAAAGTTGCCACCATATATATTGATTTAATGACATGAAATAAGAAAAGAAAGGAACATCAGTAATTATGCCTTATGCCTTATACGAAAAGATTGGCTGTGGATGAATTTCAAGTGGGCCATGAAAGGCATGAAGTCCATATTTATGTGAAGAAAATTAATTTTGATAAGTGGGGATCAGCAACATCAGACGTGAAGGCGGCCACTATGATTGTTGGGCCAAAGCCCATTCTATACACGCATGGAGACGGACAGGCGGTGACCAAAAAAAAGAATCATAGAGAAGGATATTTGGCTGGGCCTGGGCTACCAAGAGAGGGGGACGTGACATACATAGACGACTGCATACCTGGAGCCGCACGAACAGACGCACAAAGGGAGACGCACGAAGCCATCTGGGATGAATTGTGAAGCATCTTTCAAAGGACAGGAATCATTGGAGACAAGTGGGAAGCTCAGAGATCAGGAATTTACGGGTTCTACCTTTAGATTTCTTTTATTATCTGGTTTCTAGTTTTTATTCAATGAATTCTTTGTTGCACTTCTTTGATTTGTTTTCACGTTTTAACATGCTTGGCTAAACTTTTAAGCCACCTAGACTTGATGAATGGATTATATGAAGTTTTTACCGTTTTCATTAATTGCATGATTATTATGGATTGATTGTGATTTGTAAGAAGTTTGGTTTAATGATTTGATGTATATGCATGCTTTGAGTTGGTTTATTGTTATTATTTGCTTCATATGATTCTTAGTGACGGTCTTTATCACAATATAGAATCGTATTAGGGTATAGGATTTCGGTGAGTGTCTATATCACGTTAGAAAACCTTAACTCTTTAGGGAGAATCGGCCGATAACCTCTAGAAGTAATTGGTAATAATTTGCTAAGTCTTAGTGTTCTACTAGTTCTAATACCTGGAAAGTGAGGGGCTATTGGTAGGTCTTACCTGACGAATTGCTTTAGATAATCCTTGGAAAAGGTTGTGTCTTAGTTGCCCCGTCTGTTTATTAGTCTATAAAGTCAAGTTAATTAATTCAAACTACCCTAGATCTATGATTGGAAAAGAGTAGGTCAACATTAGGGTACTTACACAATAATTAGACAACTGGAAAGGCGTCTAATAACCGGTAGGATTAACAGCCTAGGTAGTTCCACAGGTTTCTCCTTGAGAAGGGTCGAGGGGCTTCGTTGGTTCTTAATAGGTTTAGTACTTTAAGATCCCGGTTCCATAATTTGTGCATTTAACTTAATCGGTAATTTCTTAAAATCAATCCAGGATTCTTGTCTAGGTGGTCTTGTCTCTCATATAAGAATCGTCTTTGTTTTCATTCGTCTTTAGTCTAGCTTTAGTTAATTTAGTAGTTTAATATAGATTTCCTTAGTTTTTCCGTAACCCCCCCCCCACCAATTAAACAGTTAGAGTCTGTGTCAGTCTAGGTCTAGATAGAGTCTAATTAGCGTAATTAGAGAGTCTCGTGGGTTCGATACTCGGACTTACTTAGGCTATACTTCATTGACCGGTACACTTGCCGGTGGTGTGGTCTAGGTTTTAGAGAGTCTATTTTTATAAATTTAAAACTTAGAGCGTCTAATTTAGGGTTAAAATTAGTTAGTTTAATTAGACCACTTTTAGCACATCAATAACAAAATCCATGGAAATTTCTTCCCATTTCCACTGTGGTATCCTGGGTTGTTGAAGTAGGCCCGCTGGTTTCTGATACTCCACTTTGACTTTCGCACATGTCAAACACTTGCCAACGTAAGTCGCTATGTGGCCTTTCATGCCAGGCCACCAGTATGTTGTTTTGAGATCGTGGTACATTTTATCCGACCCTGGATGTACCGAGTAGCGAGACTTGTGTGCTTCATCCATCACAAGTTCTCGTAAGCCGCCATATAGTGGTACCCAAATACGCCCTGTTACATAGTAGGCGCCGTCTTCCTTTTGTTCCATTCGTTGCCTTGAGCCGCGTAAGGCTTCAGCCTTGACGTTTTCGGGTTTCAATGCTTCTATCTGAGCAGTTCGTATCTGTGCAGGAAGACTAGACTGAATAGTGAGCTGCAAATCTCGTACGCGTCTAGGTAGAGTGTCCTTTCCACTGAGAGCGTCAGCCACAACATTGGCTTTGCCTCGATGGTACTTGATGGCGCATTCGTAATCATTAAGCAGCTCGACCCATCGTCGTTGACGCATGTTCAATTCCTTCTGCTTGAAGATATGCTCGAGACTCCTGTGATCGGTGTAAATAGTGCACTTGGTACCGTACAGGTAGTGTCGCCATATCTTAAGTGCAAATTGTAAGACCCAGTTTAAAATACCCGTTCTTAACAGCAAATAAGCTTTACATAATATACTAAAAGTAGTCTTTACAAAAACTTTCAATATTCGAAACCCAATTAATAAAACATTTACTTGTTTAACCTACTAACAATGTTCCAAATTAAACTACTAGTGTTTACATAATAACAAAACATGGATCAAGTGCGGAAGCGTAACGTTAGGTGTTCGGTTCGAATCGATTGCTTGATCATCATCCTTCACTTGAGTACCTGAAAACTAATGTTTTAAACAGGCATTAGTGTTATTAACGATGGGAATTCACGTATTTGGGTTAAGATCGATAACTTATACAAATCAAGAAGTAAAATTTCATCAAAACTGGGCTCCACCATAATTTACGGTGTCACCGTAAATTACGGTGGGTTCTGGGCATTTTGGGTACCTACCGTAAGTCAGTAGATCCCCACCGTAACATTTTAATAGCCACCGTAAATTACGGTGTCACCGTAATTTACGGTGGGCCCTGCACTTGTTTTCTTGCTTATTGATCTTGAGCATTCAAGTTCCATTTTACAGCAAAATGACCTTGAACAGGTTTATTACCCACCCAAGGTTAGTTACCCAAATTTAGGACTATCACCCGTTATCACTTTTGCTATTCCAAAAGGGAAACACTCCCACATCGATCTATATATGATTAAATCCAAACTTTCGTATTTGTCATCTATACAACTATTCACAATTATCAATCAAGATCACAACTCCTATATAAGGAATTTAAACTTTACAACTATCATGGCATGTCTAAATTACGACTTACACGAAGGTTATATCCAAGCATTAAGTGATAGTGTCTAGCTTCATGTTTAATACAAGACTTGTTTTGACCCGTTTGGGCTGAATTAAGCACCATACAGGGCATGTAAGTATCCATGTTTGTCACTCGTTTTGACCCATTTCGCTCGTTTAGGTCACTAATCATTTTCATGGCATTTTGGTAATCTTGATTGTCATGTTTCAGAATTTATTACATAAACTAACAATTAGGTATAATGTAACGAAACAATAAATTTCGTACCTTTTAGAGCGCGTCTTTTCCTCGTGAACTCCCTCCGGCTTGTCCGCTAGATGAACCGGACTCTTTGCCTAGAAAATTCAGTTTTTATAACATGTTTAGAACTCCTTTTTATGACCACAATCACATAATTATGGACCATTATCAAATCTGCGTTTTTATCCAAATTTCACATTTAAATCCCCACTTAGGCATTTCTACAAACACCTAGCGGGTCAGATTTCCCCACCTTCATAAACAAGTTCATGACTTTATGATTCGACATCAAATTTCACTACAATAGTAATTTTTGCATACATTTAGTATCAATATCACAGGAGTTACTTCCTATAATGAAATTTATACTAGGATTACACTCAAAATCCTAATGTTCATCATCAACATATAAAACCCATAACCTAACATCCATAGATTCATGGAATTTTCCTGAATTGAAGCATGATTTCATATATAGTTGTCTAGGTTTTACTCCTAGACACTATATCATCTTTAATCTAACTAATTACTGTCATGCATCAACAAAATTTCAGATTTGCTTAAATTCATGAGGATTTCAAGTAGTGAATTCTCATAAAATTTTACATACCTCTTAATCCTCTTGCGATGAGGATCACAATTCTAAGCTCGGATTTCGTTTTGGTTAGGATTTGAACCTCCAATTGCAAGAAATTGTGAACTTTAGGGTTTTGGGAAAATGGGGGTCGCCCCTTTCTTGCTTCTGTCGACCAGACACACCAATTTGGTGTGTTTGGTTTGGTTTTGTCACTATTAAAATTTAACTTTTGATTTTTGGCAAGATTAGTCCCTTAACTACCATTTCTTTTTAAATACTAGATTTTTAACCAAGTGTAGGTTATTTTCAAGACTTGTAAACTTTAACTAGGTTAAAGTTTCTACATGGTTATTTCTTGTTTATGAAATCCTTAAATTTCTTATATAAAGATTTATATTTTCGAGGTGTTACACAAATACAACAGCTCCCAGCTCTAAATCGTGCGTCGTGTAGTTCCGTCCATGAACTTTGAGTTGACGAGAAGCGTAAGCAATAACCTTATCCCGCTGCATCAATACACAACTGAGCCCCTGTATCGATGCGTCACAATAAACCACGAAGTCATCCGTGCCCTCTGGCAATGAGAGAATAGGTGCGCTGCAAAACCTATCCTTTAGGTACTGGAAAGCGGTTTCCTGGGAATCTCCCCAACGGTAGGTGACACCTTTCTGTGTCAGTAGCGTAAGCGGCTGTGCGATCTTCGAAAAGTCTTTGATGAATCGCCTGTAATAACCCGCCAAACCCAAGAATTGGCGTATTTCTGTCGGTGTACGCGGTGCAGGCCAGTTCCTGATCGAATCTACCTTGGATGGATCGACATGAATCCCATCCCTGTTCACCACGTGGCCTAAGAAGTGGACTTCACGAAGCCAGAAGTCGCATTTTGAAAATTTGGCGTACAGTTGTTCCTTTCGAAGAAGTTCCAAGATGAGACGTAAATGCTGCTCATGTTCCTCCTGACTCTTGGAGTAGATCAGGATGTCGTTGATGAAGACAATGACGAACTTGTCAAGATAGGGTTTGCACACCCTGTTCATAAGATCCATGAAGACTGCAGGCGCGTTCGTAAGCCCGAATGGCATGACCAGAAACTCGTAATGGCCGTAGCGAGTTCTGAATGCTGTCTTGGAGACGTCCTCATCCCGGACTCTCAGCTGATGATAACCAGACCTTAGATCAATCTTGGAGTAGTAACTCGACCCTTGCAACTGGTCGAATAAGTCGTCAATGCGTGGGAGAGGATAACGGTTCTTCACTGTGACCTTGTTCAGTTTGCGGTAATCGATGCACATCCTGAAAGTGCCATCCTTCTTTTTCACAAATAGTACTGGAGCTCCCCAAGGCGAAGAGCTTGGACGAATGAAACCCTTATCCAAGAGTTCTTGTAGTTGCTTTGATAGTTCCTCCAGTTCGGTTGGAGCTAAGCGATACGGTGCACGAGCTATAGGTGCTGCTCCTGGAGCTAGCTCGACTTGAAACTCGACCTGGCGATGAGGCGGTAGACCAGGTAAATCTTCAGGAAACACTTGAGGAAATTCGCGTACAACTGGAATATCCTCTATCCTTTTCTCTTTTGTCGATGCATCGGTAACAAGTGCCAAAATGGCAGTATGACCCTTTCGTAAACATTTCTGAGCCTTCAAGAAAGAGATGATGCCAACCACAGCACCACTCTTGTCGCCTTGAACTTCGAGAGGTTCCTTTCCCGTACGAGGAATACGAATGATCTTCTCCTTGCATTGGATCTCCGCCTGCTGCTTGGATAACCAATCCATGCCGATGACGATGTCGAAACTACCCAGAACTATTGGAATAAGATCAATCGAGAAGGTCTGACCCACTAGAACGATGTTACAACCCTTGACTATATGCGTGGCTTCTACACTTTTACCATTTGCTAGTTCTACGACATGTTTGGTGTTTAGAGGTCTTGGCGTACGTTTTAACAATTTACCCATTTTCAAAGACATATAACTCGTATCCGCACCCGAATCAAACAAATCAGTAACATAAATATCGTCGAGAAGAAACTTACCCATAACGACGTTGGGATCATTTCTGGCATCACCCTGCCCCAACACAAATGCACGACCCCTTGCTTCATTGTCGTTGTTGTTCCCACCATTGTTGTCGTTGTTGCCATTTCCCTGATTGTTGTTATTGTTGTTCTGGTTCCTGTTTAGCTGAGGGCAGTGCCTTTTGAAGTGACCTTCAGCACCGCAATGAAAACACCCCTTGTTGCCCTGTTGCTGATTCTGCTGCGCTTGTGGCTGCTGCTGAGTCTGGTTCGCAAGTCGAGGGCTTCTACAGTCTTTGGCCTCATGACCCATCTTGAGGCATCTTTGACAGCGACCCTTGTTACACTGGCCACTGTGGTGTCTGTTACAGTTGTTGCACTTCGGAAGGTTCCCTCGATATCCGCCCTGCCTGTGACTGCCTGAAGAGTGCTGACTGGGACTCTGATAACTGTCAGTCTTTCGCTGCTGAACCTGTGACTGAACTGAAGCTGATCCCTTGCTAGAATCCCCATCCCATTTTCTCTTGTTGTCACTGGGAGTAGCAAGTGTAGCAGAAGTAGTAGCGGTAGCAGTAGCGCTGATACGTTTAGGCAGCCTATTCTGATCCACTGCCTGATCTGTGATGCGATGAGCGAGGCGTTGAATAGCCTGAATGTTGTCGAGGTTAGCCAATGTCACATGGCTCTGAATTTCTGGCGCCAAACCCTTGAGATATAACTCAATACGCTTAACTGGAGGGTCCACCATAGTTGGGCATAGCACGGCCAGCTCATTTGACCTTTTGGTATAAGCTTCGATCTCTGACCCAGTCATTTTCAAATGGTAAAGCTCATCTTCCAGCTTATGAATGTCTTCCCGAGTGCAGTATTCCCTTTTGATCAGTTCCTTGAAATCATTCCAAGGGGTGGCGTTAGCAGCTGCCAACCCTAAGATCTGCACTTGTGCGTTCCACCAAGTTAACGCGATTCCTTCCAAAGTAC
Organism: Helianthus annuus; assembly: GCF_002127325.2. NCBI lineage: Eukaryota > Viridiplantae > Streptophyta > Magnoliopsida > Asterales > Asteraceae > Helianthus > Helianthus annuus. The sequence goes on from NC_035448.2 coordinate 78,370,367, forward strand.
CGGTGGCGTACTTCACCCTGCGAGCCTCAGGGCATTCACACATCTCGAACACAGACTCGAGCTTTTCGAACCAGTGGAGGAGTCCAACCGCTCCCTCCGTGCCGCTAAACGTGCTAGGACGACAATCCATGAAGTTCTTGAAGGTACACACAGGTTGCTGAACGTGTTGACCTAATGTGTAAGAACAGAATGAGGTTAAACATAAGAGTTGGTTAGGAACGTAGGATCTAAAGATCCTAGGATGAGTTTCGACTGCAGGGTATACCTCCTGCGTTTGCAGCTGCAAGTGCCGCAGCAACTTGTTCATTAACGAAAGCCGTCAACTGGGCTTGTGTCATGTTAATACGTCCAGCCATGATCTTCATAGCAAAAGTGTCGTAAGTTAGAGTGGTTCGCGAATAGTGCGATGACAGAAGAGAGTAAGCACGCAAGTGTTCTCAAGCAATAACAAGTAACGAGCATTGAAATCTAAGCATACTACGAGCAAAGTTCTATGCAGTTCTAGCAAGCAGGTAATAAACATAAACCTTATTACCTAGGATGTTGAGTCTTGCACGTGGAGCGAAGCGTCGTTGTGGATCGTTGAGAGCACTGTTCTGGTTATAGTCTGGTTTTAATAAAAACGTTTTCCCGTATTAAAACCGAGTTCTCTATAACCAATGGCTCTGATACCAATCTGTCACACCCCCAAAATCCACCTGCGGAGTATCACCGCTTGGGAGCGTGACTGACCAGGATCAAGCCACCAATCATATAGAACATCGTATAAAGTAAAGGTAATTGTAATTAAACCAAACCAAATCCATATGAAAGGTGTTCTAAAACATAAGTAAGTTATCACTGTTTAGCGGAAGCGTATAATAAAAACCCAACATAATTGAGTACGAAATGTCATAAGTGTTTAATAAGACAATCACGATCCAAGCCCACAACGACCAGCTCCTCCATGTGCAAGCTCCATGTACCTAACGACCTGCAAGGCATGTAACAGCGGATCAACAACTAGTTGAGCGAGTTCACAGAAAGTAAATGTTCGTTTGTAACATGTGGCTCTACTGGGCCGATAGTATGTTCTATTGGTGGGGGCTTCCCATGTTGTATATCCACTAGACTATTCGTAACCATAAGTGTTCTACATATCCCGAGAACAGTAATACGTACAAGTTTACGTAGGTTTTACGTAAGTATCCTTCACAACCGAGGATAGGGGTACGCGAGGGTTTACGTAGGTTTTACATAAGTGCCTGACACAACCGAGGCAGAAGCGAGTATAATTTCACGTAGGTTTTACGTGAGTATCCTTCACAACCGAGGATAGCGAGTAGCATAAGTATACGTAGGTTTTACGTATGTGTCCTGCACAACCGAGGACGATGGTATGGTAGTCTAGTAACAGTGTAAGTATGATTCTATTCAATCTCATTCCTTCAATCCCAATTCCCGTGCCCTGGGAATCCCATGCCTTAGTAAGAGTGTGAACTCACCTTGGTTTGCTCGGTATGCTAAGTATGTGCTCACAAGAAATCAGTCAAATCCTATAGTGCACGTATACTCAATCAGTTCATGTTCGTAATGTTTCACATGTAACTTGCATCACAGTATTATCACAAAGTGTGCCCAGCAGTTAGCATCTTGTATCATGTAAGCAGTTAATCCAATTCATGCGAATCCATCTTTCACATAAATGTCCATCATAGTTTTTACTAACTTGATTATTCATTAACCTACTTGAAAGTGTTAACAGTCTTAACGAAGTTAGCAATTCAACAAGGTTTACATACGTAACCGAAATAACAAACAAGCACTGTTAGTTAACTAACAGAATTAACTAACAGAGTTAAACAAGAGCACCCACTTAACAGAGTATCATACATGAGTCTAACGGAGTTGATAAAGTTAATTGAGTTAATAACTTGGCCCAGTTAATAGGTTCGACCACTTAACAGACATAACAGTTGGGCCGAAAACAACTTTGTGACGAAAACACTTGGGCCCGAAATCCCTTGAGCCGAAAACACTTGGGTGGCGAAATCACCTTGGACCGAAAACCCTTTGGGCCGAAAACACTTGGGTCACGAAATCCCCAAGGTGTTTTCGTTGAGAGGGGGTTTTCGTTGACTATAGGCATGGGTGTTTTCGCTGGTCTTGTGTTTTCGTTAGATGAGATAACAGTTAAGCAAGATCCTTTGATAACCCTAATCATTGACGTTAACAACAATTACACATCACAGCATATTCAACAGTTACGACATCTATAATCATTCAGCCAAACCAACTCATGTAAATCATGTGAGTTACTAAATCATTATCATCATCGATCAACCATCTGCAAATTATTGTGATTATCTAGAACTCTAACCATCATTAACTATTACATGATTAATCATCATCATCTTCATTATACAGGAGCATCAATCATGAGAAAGGAACGAATACAAATCATGGATTCATAGATAACCCTAACTACTAACAGATTCACTATCTCCTCATGATAGAACATCAGATCAAACATGAGCGCAACAGGCATAAACAATACTTGTACAGATCATCGATAGTTCATCTACAGTGGTGATACACATACAGGAATTCCTAACTAACCCCTCAATACAATTCCACAACAAAACCACATAACAGTTGGTTCATGGTAACAACAGATAGTGCATGATGAATTACATCGAATAACTCTTAACAGTAAATACTAACCCAAACAAAATGCACAATGATTCTGTGTGAGGCTTGAGGTCTCGAGACTGCCGTCGGGTACGAGAAAAGTGAGAGAGATAAGGGAGGTGATTAGGGTTATGTCCGTTATCGATATCATGCACTGATAAAACAAATCCTATATTAAATCGATACTGGGCCAAAGCCCACTCCATGTTTTCGCCGGCCCACCCACTAACGAAAACACTAAAGTGTTTTCATTCAGGAGGGTTTTCGTGGAGGAGGGTAGGGGTGATTTCGGGTGAGTGAGGTTTTTGGTGGATAGGGGTATATAACAACAGTTCCACTTTTAATTATACTGAACATAAAATTTATATTAACATATATTAACGTACACACATATAGGGCACATCATGTATATAGAAATGACATCTAGTGAACACGTACTAAGTCAAGTAGAAACCTTGGAAACTCGGGTTGTCACAGTTAAAAGGTGCATAAGGAAGCTAGGAGCTTTAGCAAGTTCAAGGACCTTCTCTATTTGCTTTTATCCTCCTCTTTTCTTCTCTTGATCATCCCTAGCCTTGAGCTAGTGGTAAGAACACTAATCTCTTCATTTTACATCTCATATAGTGGTTAAAGAATGATATATGATGATAAACTTGAAGAACACTAAGAATCAAGAGAATGAAACTTGAACATAAGCTTAAATCATGAAGAAACCATGTTGTTTATGTGTTGATTTACTTGTTGATTGTTGTTTACTTATGAAAATGATGTAGATCATCATATGATCTTGCTAGATCATGTTTAAAAACATAATCTAGCAAGATGAGAGGATGAAAATGTTAGAGATTCATAGATCATCCTCACATAAACCATGAACTTGAAAGAATATATTGTTTTCTTGTAAAATGATGATTAAAATGAGATGTAAGTCTTGTAGATCTAAAATTTCATGGATGATTTTTCAAGAAACCAAGTTAAAAATACAAGTTTTACTTAATCTTGGTTCCTAAATAAATAACCCTCATTTTTGGTGGTTAATAAAGTGTAGAAGCACATATGTGACAAAAAAATCCATTAAGAAACATTTTTAGAAAATATGATTATAAGTTGTGAAGATCTATCTTCTTTAAAAATGATGTTTTTAAAGAATCAACCACACTTTAAAGGGTAACTAGGCTTACTAAATACACTAGTAAGTTACTACAAATTTTTGTAAATTTTCAAGTTCATGAAGTGGTATTTTATGCTTGTTTTTGACAAAATTGGTAAGGGTAAATTGTTTATTATTGATTATTGGTTGATTGTGTTGATTTACAAAAGAAAATGATATACCTTCAAGGTATGGAAACCTCCATTTTTAGGGGAAACTATGGCAAAATTTTTCTAAAAATTAAACACTTAGAAAAATATTTCTAAACAAATATTTACAAGAATATTTTAAACCATGAATTTTCACATAAAGTTTGCCAAAGATTTTTGTTCAAAAGTTATCAATATTGGAGGTTGGTTTTTATAAATAAAAGTGACTAAATATGTATTTAGGAAAATTTGTATTTAGGAAAATATATATTTAGATGTCACCATGTGTGTGATTATTTGTATATTATGTGTATTAGTTATATTATTTTAGGACTTGAAATAATATAACTCATCAAAATACCAAAAAGTACAATCCAAAATATTACCAAAATTCCAAGGAATAAATATACAAAGAATACACAAAATATTGGTGAAACCGAACAAAGGAATATAACTCACAAAAATATTCCGGAAAATTGATTCACAAGTATATTTTTCGTAAAAAAATATTTTGGACACCAAGGAAACAAAAATATAATTTTTACAATTATTACAAGACTATATCATATTTTGACAAGGAGAAAATATATTATTTTTGGCAAGTGAAAATATATATTTTTCTTGGAATTACTAGCAGATATATTATTTTTGAAAGAAATATATATTTTCTCAAACAAACACGAAATACATTATTTTTGGAAGAAAAATGGATTTATATATATTTTCTAAGTTAGACTTGGAAATATATTATTTTTGAGATTTATAAATATTTTTGCCAAGGGAAAAATTATGAATAATTTTTCTAAGTAATATTTCTCAAAATATATATTTTGGCAATATATATTGATGTATTTTTATATTATTCCAGAAAAGTTAATACGAAAATTAAGTATAAGAATACTTAACAATTACAAGAAAATACGTATTTTCGTACGTATAAATACACTCCGGAATACGACCCCAATACATGGCAAAAATATACAAGTATAAGGATACGAATATAAATACACCCATCCTTGGGAAGGAAATTCACGTATAAATACTTGAAAAGTATCAAGTTAAATATATTGTTTTAACTATTATTCCAAAATTTAATAAATATAATTTAAGTTAAAATATTTATTATTTTAACAAATAATTATATAATTTGGAATAATATTAAGGACTCAAAGAACGTAACTCAAAGACACTAACTAATACTGAGTCAAGGCACGACCCGCTCGTCTAATAGACCTTAATACGTTGTAGGTAGTCGTGTATATCCGAAGGAGCTTTGAGTTACCGTTGAAGTGTGACAACCCTCATAAATCCAGGTATCCGTACAATTAATTAATATTGATTTAGCTTAATGACTGTGCTTAATTACAACTGATGATATAAACTGCTTTCTGATATATGTATCATACATACATGTGCATCACACTTCATACTGTCACAACCATTTATTACATACAAACTTTAGTGACAAAAACGATGCACAAAGCACAGTTAGCACAGTTAGCGGATAACTCAGAGACATGCTGACAATGTCAGTACATAGACAGACAATGTTTTGAGACCCCGTAAGGGCCAGAGACAAGGTACTGCACTAGTATGGAGTGTAGGGAAGTAAAGTTCATAAGACTGCGTCACTAGGTGATAGTTTAAGTGCCGGAAAGTGCCTAAAACCCACTTAAAGTGCAGAATTCTGCATTAATCAGCAAAATTCAGCTTTTTAATAAGCTAGTAATGTGCAAAAACATGGAAAAATGGTCATGTATGCTCTCCTAAGTGTCGGGAATTAAAAGTGTCACAAAAGGGTACTTAATGAACACTAAACGGAATAACTTGACACTTTAACGAACCGGTATTTAACCGAATAACCGGACGTTACCCGAACACCAAAATATTGCTAGAAGCATTGTTTTACCTACATACTATATAATGCATGTCACACATAAACACTAGATATTTTACACTTAACCTCCACTAATTACCTACATTTACCAACAAGTTACATTTACCCCCCCCCCCCTTGATGTATACGGCCCAAGGGAGGACCCCACCACCTAGATTCTACATAATCCCCTCTAAATCTTTCATAATCTTTCTCTTGGATTTTATGAGATTATAGTGTGTACTTTGGGAAACACTAAACCCATTGGATATTAGAGAAGTGTGGTTATAAGTAGTCTTGATCATCATCATCTTCACAACACCTCACCTCTCTTCTCCTCCCCTAAAGCTCACGGCCGAAACTCCCCTCCCCACCATCATCATTTTAGATCATCATCCATCCATTCCAAGGTTATCTTGAGGTGTAAGAAGGTCACTAATGAAGCTTGGAGCTTGTGGATCATCAAGGACCTCTTCCGTTTGCTTTTATCCACTCCATTTTCATCATTGTTCTTCCCTAGCTTGAAGCTAGTAGTAAGATCCTTCTTGACTCTTGTTTACTTCCATTTTTAGTGGTTAAAAGATATGTTATGTTGAAAATCATAAGATCACTAAAAGACATAAACTTGAATCTTGAACAAAAAGCTTAACATGAGATGAAATATGGATGAAATGATATTGTTTAGTATATATATGATGTTTGATTGTTGATTACTAAAGATGATGATGTTAATCATCACATGGAACTTGCTAGATGGTGATTAAATACATAATCTAGCAAGTGGGAGGATGATCATGTAACAACACATGATGATCATCTTCTAGTGAAGACATGAACTTGAAAGTAAAATGGTTTCTTGTAAAATAATGAACAAAGTAACCTAGCAATCTTATAAATCTAAGATGTATGAATGATTTTTCTAAAAGAACCAAGTTTAAAAAGGTGATTTTTGAAAGATCATGGTTTTTACTACACTTACACTATTTTTGGTGATGAAATAAGTGTAGAATTACTAGAGAAACAAGAAGAGGTTATAAATAAACATTTTTGTAAAATGTGTTTGCAAGTTGTGAACATCTAAAGCTTTCAAGAACGAAATTTATCAAGAAGTAAATATATTTTGGAGGGTAACTAAACCTACTAAACACTTTACCAAGTTACTACATATTTTTGTGAAATATCAAGTTCATGTTACTATGTAAATTGAATAGTTTTTGCACTTGGTAAGTGCAAGATGTTTAGGGATTGATTGTTGATCGTTGTGTGTGATTTTGAAAAGAAAATGATATGCTAAATAGCATGGACACCTCCATTTTCAAAGGAAACTATGGCGAAATTTTCTAAAAAATACAAACACTTAGAAAATATTTTCTAACAAGTATTTACAAGTATGTTTAAACTATGTTTTTCAATATAAACTTTGCCATAAATTTTGTTACAAAAATACAAGTATTGGAGGTTGGTTTTTGTAAATAAACATGGATAAATATATATTTAGAATATATATTTTATATTAAGACACTTGTGTGAATATTTGTATACTTTGTGGAGTAGTTATATTATTTTAGGGTAAAATAATATAACTTACAAATACCAAGGATTTACAACTCCAAAATAATACCAAAATCACATGGAATAAATACACAACTTACATACTTGATATTGTGAAGCCGAACGATAAAACGTAACTTACAAAATATTCCGAAAAAAATCATTACATATATTTTTGGTAAATATTATTTTGGATACAAGAGGTGAAAATATGATTTTTGTAAATATTACTAAGTTATATCATATTTTCAACAAAGAGAAAATATATTATTTTTGGGAGATAAAAATATATTTTCCTAGTATATTTAGAAGATATATGATTTTTGGGAAAAATATATATTTTCTAGAAATACATTATTTTTGGATAAGATGAGTTTAAATATATTTTCTAAGTTAGACTTTCAAAATATATTATTTCGAAACTACAAAATACATTTATAAGATACCCCCATCCTTGGAAAGGAAAATACTTGAGAAGTATTAATACAAAATATTGTCAATCAATTATTCCAAAACTAAATATAATTTAAAGTTAAAATGATTTATTTTAACAAATAATTATAACTTGGAATAATATTGGGAAACACAAGAAACGCAACTCAAAAACGTTAAACTCTAAGCCAAGGCACGGCCCGTTCGTCTAATAGACGTTAGTACACTGTAGGTAGTCGTGTTGCTGTGGAGGTTTGAGTTGCTAGTTCTGAAGACACAATACTGTGAGTTCATGTCCCCCTTTTCTTTAAACTGTTTTTGTTTATTAACTTCGGGGGTGAAATACATGTTACAAAAGGATTACATACGAATACTATTGGTATGATTGGCCTAGGAAAGAACCATAGATCATGTGATTGGGTAGGCGGATACTTGGGACCATTAATCCTCGTATCAGGACCGAGGGGCATGAGTGATAGATCTATTTGGGTGTAGCGAGCCCACACCCATGAGGCCAGGGTGGCCCATAGTGGTGACTATGTCTTCCAACCGGAAGCCCGGTACAACTTTGCTAGGTTTGAGTCTTCCTACACCGTCACACATATCAGTGGCCTTGCAAACCATTGGTGATCTTTTCCTTGTTTGCAATCATACCGGGACATACATACATACACTGTTACAAAGGTTTATACATACTTACACATACACATGAACTCGCTCAACTTTTGTTGATGTTTTTCAAACTACATGTATTTCAAACTACATGTTTTATGACAAGTAATGTTGTGGTATTTTGCAAACTTAATTAATGGATGAACATCTCATGTTTTTATAGCGTTGTTATGATTGAATGCTATGGTATTAAGAAGTCACACCAAATAACCACGCTTCCGCAAAAGTCAGGGTGTGACAGCTTGGTATCAGAGCTTCGATCGTAGCGAACTAGGATTCTTTCTCGAGTCTAGACTACGATCATTAGGCCTCTCATGAAAACATTTTTACATTGCATACACAAAATGTCCAGATCCAGGGAACAAACATTTTTACAAACAAAAGGCACAAAAACACATTTCAAAGTTATGTTTATAATTCAGTCTTAGAGGCTGGGGAGGTTCAGTCTTAGAGACTAGGGAGGTTCAGTCTTAGAGACTGGGGAGGTTCAGTCTTAGAGACTTGGGAGGTTCAGTCTTAGAGACTGGGGGAGTTCAGTCTTAGAGACTGGGGAAGTTTAGTCTTAGATACTGAGGAAATTTAGTCTTAGAGACTTGGGAAATTAAGTCTTAGAGACTGGGAAAGATTGAGTCTTAGAGACTGGGTAGTCAGTTTGAGAAACTGGGGAGTTTAGTCTAAGAGGCTAGGGAGTTCAGTCTGAGAGGCTGGGTGGGATAGTCTGGGGAAGACTAGGATAATTACGTGCTTAAATTGTTATCACTTACATGCTTATTTGATGATTATTGATATACGTGCATATGTGTGATTGTTTTGTCACAGACACTATGTCATCTTCTTCTGAGAGTGGAGTACCCGATATATTAGACCCTATGGCCATAGTCTCAGATGACGAGATAGCCACAGACCCTGAGGTTTTCACTTCAGACGCTACGAGCAGCGACGATGATGACTTTCAGCCATTCGCTTTACCAGATTTCGGAGATGATATACCTATAGCTGATGGTTTTCCTGACGGGGATCTACTTCTTGTCCCGATCCCTGCTCCTTTTCCTCCGCTGCATTTCCTTTGGAGGATCTGCCTCTTGATGATATGTCTGACGAAGACATCGATCTCTTTATCGAGGGTCCCCCTGAGGATGCCCAGGATGGCGGGGCTCCGGTTGATGATGATGTCGCTATTCCACTTGCAAAGATCCAAGTCGATGATGATGTTGTTATCCCTCTTGTTGAGATTCCAGTCGTTGATATCGTTGCTGTTCTGTTGGTTGAGATTCCTGCTGTTGAGATCTCATCTGACCATTCAGGTCCCGATTCATTTAAGTCCGTATCATCTGCTACTTTACACGCACGGGGCGTGCAACATTGTCCCACTGACACTGATTCCGACACAGCGATGTCTGCTGCACCCATCTTTCCTCACGACTTTGACCCTAATCATGAGATTGAGTTTGTACCTGATGAACCACCTTTTGAAGCACCTGTCATTCCTGACGATCAGCTCTTTGATATACCCGCTGATCTTGAGTATGCTCCAGCTGACCCGGAGCCTGAGATTGCACCTGAGGCTCTACCGGCACAAGATCCTTTACCTGAGCATGATCCAGTACCTGTCGATGCACCAGTTGTTGCACCACCTTTGCCTGACCCGATCCCTGCACTTATTGATCACGCTCCTTTTGCTACCCATGTAGACCCCAGATATGCTAACACCCGCAATGGGTGGATTGAGGACGATGACGACTATCCTCCTTTCGTTAGACCCGTCACTCCCCCTCCTGCACCCGTACATGCACCTATTGATATTGCTCTGTTTCACCCACACGAGTCTGACATTCACCGCACAGATCTACCAGTCACGTTCCTTCAGGATATCCCTCATCCCCGTCCAGGGGAAGGACCATCGAGTCAGCAGCCCAGTCACATACCTTTTGTGTCAGCAGCCGATCATTTCATGCCACAGTTTACACACACTGCTCCTTCTTCTGCACCCACGGGCGAGCCACTAATTTGGTTTCCGCCCAATGTGATGCCTATATCTGATCCATACCATCCCTTCCACATTGGATACTCGAGGGATGAGTTGCTTTTGTCCCTACAGCTCCAGCAGAAGATGCTGTGTAGGAGAGTCATGGAGTTGGAGAGGATCCCGCGTCCTCCACCTTGCACTTGCCAGTCACCATTTGCGGCTCCGCTTCCTCCACTCCTGCCATATCCTGATTTTGATGCCCGTTTCCTCACTATAGAGCAGCAGATTGCTTACCTGCTGCGTATTGTTCATGCACTCGAGGAGGATTTAGCGCATTTGCGCAGGTTGCTTTTCGTTCCTCCACCTCCTCCTCCTCCCCCATCAGCTTAGAGGTTTTTGGTTTGATGCAGATAGCATGCTTTTGATGAGAGTGCAGCTATTGAGCTAGATTGCACCACTTTTTGAAGACCACATGTTAACCATTTTGACTTTTGACTTTTGACTAATGTAGCTTGTTAGACGATTCAGACAAGGGTGATGTGACCCTTAGTCTCTTTTGATGTATGATACAATTATTAAACTTGTAAACTGTACTTGTGGTCATGATATATAATAGCTCAATCGCAACATTGTCATTACATGCGTTGTTGAATTACCTGTTTGTGTTATGACATGGGATGTTATGTATATACTTGTGTTGATGAATGTTATTACATGCACGTACTCCATACTTATATATGTAAAAACCTGACCTATACAATCTTCTCATAGAAGATGCCTCCATGAAGAGAAAATTGTTTGCCCACTACTGAGGCCGAATTACAAGAAAGGATCTCCCGAGCAATAGCAGATTACGAGGCCTCACGCGCCGAAACTAGCGGGGATACCTCGAGGAACAACCCACCACATGGTAATGTTTAAGTCGCTTGGGACACATTACGTCACCTTTGGATATTCCGTGTGCGTTTGCTAATGCTTCCTGTGAATGACGTTACTTGTACAAGTTGTACCTTTAAGCAGTTTTTAGACTGTAAACCGCTGAATTTTGACGGCACCAGAGGTGCTGTGGCTTTTATTCGATGGACGGAGAAGACCGATTCAGTGATAAGAATGAGCAAATGCGCACCAGAACAACAAGTCACCTATATCTCCGGATTATTCATAGATGGAGCGCTTTCGTGGTGGAACCTCCAAGTCCAAACTCTGGGAGAGGCAGCAGCATACGCTTTGACTTGGAATGAGTTAAAGGAACTCATGCGTAAAAAGTATTGCTCCAGGGCCGAAATTCAAAAGTTGGAAACTGAATTCTGGAACCTCAAGATGGACGGCCCGAAGATCATCGAATATTTGTAGAGATTTCACGATCTATCTCACGTGGTACCATACATGGTTAGTCCGGAATTCAAACGCGTTGAGCGTTTCATTTGGGGGTTAGCACCTCAGATTATGAGTATGGTAACATCGTCAAAGCCTGCAACAATTACTGAGGCTATCGATCTGAGCGTGTCACTAACTGAGGAAACTATCAGGTTAAACAAGTTTTGGAATTCCGACCAGAAAAAGAAAGAAACACACGTTGAGTCCTTGGGAGAGAACAAAAGGAAGTTCTCCAACTTTAAGAAAGGTACCAATAGTTCGAGCAAGAAGGATGAGACAAGCGCACCCGCCAAGGCCAAAGGAAAGGGATATATGGGCACCTTGCCCAAGTGTGAAGCATGTCAGTTGCATCACAATGGACGATGCCGATCTGGAAAATGTGAATCTTATGGAAGAGTTGGTCACTCGAAAGAAACATGTTGGGTTGGTACTGGCTGTGGCGGTCAAAGGGTTTTTGGTAACAACCGTGGAGGTAAGGAATGGAAACCGTCCGCAAGGAAATAATGGAGGCAATGGAAACCGTGGTAATCAAGCTGGGAGTGGGAATCGCAACCAAAACAACAATCAGGGTAATGGAAATGGTAATGGTCGAGGACCAGGTTGTTTTAATTGTGGAGACATGGGGCACTTTAAGCGAGAATGCCCGAAGCTCAATCAAACTCAAGGAAGAGTTTTCAACATAGGAGCGAGAGAAGCTCGCCAAGATCAAATGTGGTTACTGGTACGTTCCCTATCAACCAACGCTTTGCATCTGTACTATTTGATACCGGTGCCGATTATAGTTTCGTATCGCTAGAATTTAAGAATATACTTGGGTTGGTAGCAAGTAAGCTAGATATCTCATATTCGATAGAACTAGCAAATGGAAAGCTAGTTGAGGCAAATGAAGTTATCAGAGGTTGCGTGATAGAACTGGGAGAACATGAGTTTACACTTGAGCTTCTGCCCGTCGAGTTGGGAAGCTTCGACGTGGTAGTAGGGATGGATTGGTTGTCAAGCAACAGAGCTAAGATTGTTTGTCACGAGAAGGTCATTCGCATTCCGATGGCGAATGGAGAAACAATTGTGGTACATGGAGAGAAGCGCGATACGCCCTTAAGGATCATTAGTTGCTTGAAGGCTAGAAAATGTTTGAAGAAGGGATGTGTTGCCTTCTTGGCACACATCATGGATAAGGAAGCCGATGAGCCGAAGATAGAAGACATACCAGTCGTGAAGGAATATCCTGAGGTCTTCCCCGAAGACTTGCCAGGATTGCCGCCGCAAAGGCAAGTCGAATTCCTCATTGACTTAGTTCCAGGCACCGCGCCTGTAGCTAAGGCACCCTATCGACTTGCACCTTCAGAAATGCAGGAGTTGTCGACGCAACTTCAGGAATTGTTAGACAAGGGATTTATCAGACCAAGCTTCTCGCCTTGGGGAGCTCCAGTTTTGTTCGTTAAAAAGAAGGACGGTGGTTTTCGCATGTGCATCGACTACCGCGAGCTGAATAAATTGACCATTAAGAATCAGTATCCCTTGCCAAGGATAGATGACCTGTTCGATCAACTGCAAGGTTCGAGTTTTTACTCCAAGATCGATCTTCGATCAGGTTATCACCAGTTGAGAATTCAAGAGGAGAGCATTCCAAAGACTGCGTTTAGGACCCACTATGGCCATTACGAGTTCCTGGTTATGCCATTTGGTCTGACGAACGCACCAGGAGTATTCATGAATTTGATATATAGAGTCTGCAAGCCGTACATCGATAAGTTCGTGATCGTGTTTATTGACGATATTTTATCTACTCTAAGACGAAGGAAGAACATGAGCAACATCTAAGAGCCATCTTAGGCTATCTCCATCCACAACCAACCTCAACCCAACCTTTTAATAAAAAACTAATTTCTCTCTCTTCCACCTACACAACCCAACCTACTTTAACCTTTTACTCACATTCACAACCCAACCTTTAAAACATTTTGTATTAAATATATATTTTTATGTTTATTGTTTATCCATAAATGCATTAAAAATAATTACAATTAATATTTTCATTTGAAACCGATTTGTTTTAGAAGCAAAATAAATAACAAAATATAAGAAATTTTTTAATAAAAAACCACATACATTCATCAAACATAGTTAATAAAAATGACAAACAAGTTACAACGATCACATGAAATGTAAAATTGCAGGTACATAAAATACAAACCACATAATTATTCGTCAACTGCAAATTTGTTCCATATATGCTCAATCAGATCATTTTTTAGAGCATTATGAGCTTCTCTATTACGAAGTTGTGCTCTAATTGTCATATAACTTGATAGAGACGCAATTCGTTCGGTAGAGATTTGAAATGGTAGTTCATCGTCTTCAGTAGATGTTGCATGCCTCCGGTTTGTGGGCCTCTCACTTAAAAATTCAGATGGATCATAATAGTTAAGGTATGCGTCTCGTTCATCCTCAACGATCATATTATGAATAATTATACATGCAATCATAATTTTCCCTATCACCTCCTTGTCCCACACAAGACATGGTTTTCGAAGAAATGCAAAACGAGCTTGTAGAACTCCAAATGCTCGTTCAACATCTTTTCTAACAGCCTCTTAATGTTGAGCGAACAATTTGTGTTTTCGAAGTTGTGGACAGGTTATAGACTTGACAAAGGCAGCCCATGAAGGATATATGCCATAAGTGAGATAATACGTCCTTTTATATTCCTTACCATTCACGACGTAACTAACATTTGGTGCCCGACCTGATAATACATCATCAAAAACAGGAGATCGTTGATGGACGTTAATATCATTGCACGAACCTGGTGTTCCGAAGAATGCGTGCCATATCCATAAGTCATATGATGCAGCGGCTTCTAAAATGATTGTTGGTTTGCCGCTTCTACCAGCATATTGCCCAGCCCAAGCATTGGGACAATTTTCCATTCCCAATGCATACAATCAATGCTGCCCATCATTCCTGGGAATCCACGTTCTTCCCCAACATGGAGTAACCTTGCTAAATCATTATCATTGGGCTTTCTAAGGTATTGTTGACTGAAACACGAAATAACACCTTCTACGAACTTCATAAGAGCATCCCTTGTTACAGTTTTACTTATTCTTAAATATTCATCATGTGCATCTACTGATGTCCCATACGCTAGCACATGCATAGCTGCAGTACATTTTTGCAATGATGAAAGACCTTGCCTACCTGTGGCATCACTTCTCTGTTGAAAATATACATCATTAGCTGTAACAGCTTCCACTATACGTAGGAATAGTGGTTTCCGCATTCGGAATCTGCGTCGAAATGTTACTTCATCATATGTTGGGTTCTCAACAAAGTAGTCTTTCATCAAGCGCGCCTCACCCTGTTTACGTTCACGATCACAATACCTTCTTCTTACTGAAGAAGACTGATCTCTAATGATCATATCCAGCATGTTTATGAGTAATTCAACCAACATGTTATCAAATGCTCTATTTGTCTGAAACACTCTTTCTTCCCATTCTTCCCATTCCTTGCTCTCATTTGATGAATCGGAACTCTCAGAGTTTTCAGTATATGATATTTTTCAGTAGAACTTTTATGGTTGAATGAGAATGTGACTCATTGGTATACTTTATTTATACAAAAAATGAAGATAATTTATTATCCAGATAAAATCCTAGCATCCAATATGGTGTTGACAAATGGATAAAGAAAATAATTGATTAATTCTTAAAAATATAAACTAGAGATAATGTTAGATTTTATTATCCAGATAAAATCCTAGCATCTAATACGGTGTTGACAAATGGATAAAGAAGATAATTGATTAATTCTTAAAAATATAAACTAGAGATAATGTTAAATTTTATTATCCAGATAAAATCCTAGCATCCAATACGGCGTTGACAAATGGATAAAGAAGATAATTGATTAATTCTTAAAAATATAAACTAGAGATAATGTTAGATTTTATTATCCAGTTAAAATCCTAGCATCCAATACGGTGTTGACAAATGGATAAAGAAAATAATTGATTAATTCTTAAAAATATAAACTAGAGATAATGTTAGATTTTATTATCCAGATAAAATCCTAGCATCCAATACGGTGTTGACAAATGGATAAAGAAGATAATTGATTAATTCTTAATAACTTAAACTACAGAAAATTGAATATATTACAAATGCCTAAAAGCATACGAAAAATAAATCCTAGATCCAATAAGATAAAATCCTAGCATCCAACTTATAACACACATCATAATTGAATATCTTACAAATACATAAAACACACATAAAATAAAACTCACACCAAACTAAAACAAAGCACACAACAAACTAGATTCAGTTTCCATAGTATTTCGACATTAGAAAACATTTCATGTTTTCTTCTCCTGGGGTCAAGTGCTCCTTTTATAACAATGTGTTAAGATTTGTAAGTTCCATTTTCCTTTGTTTCATTTCTTCCTTTTTGAATATCTTTTGTTGCTCCAACTCGATTTTCTTTCGCTCTCTTTCCTCTTTTTTTTGTTCCTTTTGCTGCTCCAACTCGTATTTCTTTTTCATGATATCAACTTCAATGTCTCTAGTAAGCCTGAATGCACGAATTTCTTCTGCAAGTATATTAGCATCAAACTTACTTTTTCCTTTTCTTTTAGCAACATCCCTGCCTATTGGACGCTGACTTGTTGAACCGCCACTAGTTGGTGTTTCTGGGGTGGAATAGCCTCCTTCTTCAGTATTCCTTGATCTTTTAGAACTACCACCACTTTCTTCATTACCCACCCCAGAAAATGAATGTGTTGTGTCATGATGCATTTGTAAACTCCACTTCTCGTGTTTACACATAATTTCACTAAAAACAACAAAGTCATTGAACTTATTTCCAACCTCGTTCTCATAAATCTTATGAGCAAGACTCTCAATATCATTTTGGCTCATGCCACTTCTTGTTTGACGACATGCTTCCCGATACACACCAACCCACTTTTGGACACTTTCATTAAGTCGTTTATAACGACCTCTCATTTGCTCCAAATTTCTCATACCAATCTTTTCTGGATTTTCTTTTTGGGTTGCATCGTATATTTCTTTTATTTTTGTCCACAATGATTCTTTTCTTTGGTTTTTACCACTAACGCTATTTTCGGTAGCCAAACACCAAGCTGACATCAAAGCGACATCTTCAGCTACATCCCATTTAGTACCTCTTGATTGTTTTTCTTTTTTTATTGTGAGGTTCGAAGATTTTCAGTGACAGGAACTTGATTTGAATTTGAAAAAAACGGAGAGTTTTGATAGTATTGAGTATTTGAGTAATCTTTAGAATCTCCGAGATTCAAACAGAAGTTTGAATACGGAGGATCCATGAGTATTATATGAAATCAAAGGTGTATGAAAATAAGTTAATCATATGTAATATTTATAGGGAAAAATCATGAATTTTAATATTTAATGTTTTCTTTAATCAGATAAGTTAGATTTTTTAGATAATAAAGTTATCGAAAAAAATCTAACGAACCAAAAAGATTAAAACATGTGGAAAACAAAGATATATGCATTTTTATAAAAAAATTAATTAAAAAATATTTTTTTTGAATCAACTCGGTTTTTTATAAAATTTATATCGATATGTTCACAAAAAAAAGTTAAACAACACTGTGTTTTCAGATTTTTTTAGTAATTAAATACTAAAAACTTATTAAAGAAAATCATGTTATAGCTAGAATTAATTGTTTATAAAGCTAGGGTCAAGTTATTCTACAAAGACTTCTAATTGTAAGAAGTGTAAGAAGAATTTATAGATTGACAAGTATCCAATAAGCTAAAACTAAACCCACTACATCACCACCAAAAACCTAAACACCCACCCCCACCCCACCCCACCCCACCCCACCACCACCCAAAAACCTAACCCCCCCCTACCCACCCAAAAACCTAAACCCCCCACCCCCACCCCACCCCCCCCCCAAAAAAACCTAACCCCCTCCCCCCCCCACCCCCAAAAACCTAAAAAAACCTAACCCCCCCCCCCCAAACCCCCACCCCCAAAAACCTAAAAAAAATCTAAAAAAAAACTAAACACCCACCCCCACCCAAAAACCTAAACCCCCACCCCCCACCCCCTCGGCAAAAAAATAATAATAATAATAATTTTTTTTTTTGGGTGGGTCATGGGGGGGTGAGGGTGGGGGTTTAGGTTTTTGGTGGTGGTGGATGTTTAAGGTTTTTTTTTTTTTTTTGTAGTGGGGTTTTTTGTGTAGTGGGTTTTTTTAGGTTATTGGACACTTGTCACTCTATAAATCTTTCTTACACTTTCTTACAATTAGGATCCTTTGTATTTGATCCTAATCCTATAAAGCTAAAATGAAAAACATAATTAAAAAAGGACCAATGATAAGCCAACATGTGGCATTGATTAAATAATAAAAAAATCAACAACCAAAGTTGTTGGCACAACCTGGTCGTGGGATTAATATGCTTTTTTATTATTTTTTTCACTTTTTGGCAACCAACCTATGTGAAAGTTCACTGATGGAGATAGCCTTAGAGCTGCTTAAGAAAGAGAAGTTGTACGCAAAGTTCTCGAAGTGCGAGTTCTGGTTGCGTGAAGTTCAGTTTCTTGGTCACTTGGTTAACAGAAATGGAATACATGTGGATCCCACAAAGATCGAGGCGATCAAGAATTAGGAGACTCCGAAGACGCCAACCGAGATTCGACAGTTCCTAGGTTTGGCTGGTTACTATCGCAGATTCATCAAGGATTTTTCAAAAATCGCTCAACCGTTGACCTCCCACACACAGAAAGACAAGAAGTTTGAATGGGGAGACAAGCAAGAAGAAGCCTTCCAGTTGTTAAAGAACAAGCTTTGTGACGCACCGATTTTATCTCTACCCGAAGGCACTGACGACTTCGTGGTATATTGCGACGCCTCGCGTCAAGGTTTAGGCTGCGTGCTAATGCAGCGACAGAAGGTTATAGCATATGCTTCTCGCCAGTTGAAGGTCCATGAGAAAAATTACACCACGCATGATTTGAAATTAGGCGCGGTGGTGTTTGCTTTGAAGATCTGGCGACATTACTTATATGGCACGTGATGCACAATCTATATTGATCACAAGAGCCTGCAGCATATATTCGATCAAAAAGAGCTTAACATGAGACAGCACCGATGGGTGGAGCTGTTAAATGACTATGATTGTTAGATTAAGTATCACCCAGGGAAGGCGAATGTGGTCGCCGATGCCTTGAGTCGGAAGGAAAGAATTAAGCCCATAAGTGTTCGAGCCTTGGAGATGATTATTCAAACGGACCTCTCATTATGCATTCGTGCCGCGTAGAGAGAATCTCTCAAGGAAAAGAATCTTCAAAATGAATATCTCCGTGGGATGGAGAAGTAGTTGGTACCAAATGAGGAAGGAACGTTGTGCTTCATGAAACGAATTTGGGTTCCCTTGTTTGGTGGTTTGAGAAATGTTATTTTTGATGAAGCTCACAAGTCACGATACTCGATCCATCCAGGATCGGATAAAATGTACCAAGATTTAAAGGATTTTTATTGGTGGCCAAGATTAAAAGGCGATGTTGCAACGTAAGTTGGCAAATGTTTAACTTGTGCCAAGGTAAAGGCCGAATATCAAAAGCCTTCAGGCCTTCTGCAGCAACCTGAAATACCCCAGTGGAAATGGGAGCAGATTTCAATGGACTTTGTAACAAAGCTACTAAGGACGCCCAAGGGCCATGATACGATTTGGGTAATTGTAGACCGTTTAACGAAATCTGCACACTTTCTGCCAATCAAGGAAAAAGATAATACAAGCAAGCTTGTTGAGCTATACCTGAGAGAGATTGTTGCACGTCATGGAGTGCCTCTCTCGATGATCTCTTATAGAGATGGAAGATTCGTGTCAAGGATTTGGCAATCCTTCCAAGAAGCTTTTGGTTCTCAGTTAAATCTGAGTATTGCCTTTCATCCGCAGACAGACGGACAGAGCGAACGAACGATTCAAACATTGGAAGACATGTTGCAAGCTTGCGTAACGGATTTGGGTGGTAGTTGGGACACTCACCTACCATTGGTAGAATTTTCATACAACAATAGTTATCATGCAAGCATTCAAGCCGCACCGTTCGAAGCTCTCTATGGACGCAAGTGTCGATCACCGCTATGCTGGGCAGACGCAGGTGATAGATAGCTAGTTGGCCCAGAATTGGTCCAAGAGACGACAGACAAGATTATACAGATCCGAGAGCGCATCAAAGCGGCTCGTGATCGTCAAAAGAGTTATGCGGATCGAAGAAGGAAACCTATGGAGTTTGAGGTAGGAGACATGGTTTGTTAAAAGTTTCACCCTGGAAGGGTGTAGCACGCTTCAGGAAGCGTGGGAAGTTGAACCCAAGATACATTGGACCATTCAAAATCCTAGAAAGGATTGGTCTGGTAGCATACAAGTTGGATCTACCCGCAGATTTGAATGGCGTTCATGATACATTTCATGTATCAAATTTGAAAAAGAGTCCAACTCAAAAAACAGTTGTCATTCCTGCCGACGAAGTTCATATTGACGACACACTCCACTTTACTGAAGAACCCGTTGAGTTACGGATTGGAAAATTAACAAAACACGCACGAGTAGTGTCAAACTAGTCAAGGTTCGATGGAATGCACAACACGGCCCAGAATTCACGTGGGAGCATGAGGATCGCATGAAAGCCAAATACCCACATTTGTTCCCCAAGACCCCTGCATCTAGTAGCAAAACTAAAATTTCGGGACGAAATTTTCTTAACAGGGGGAGAATGTGACAACCCTCATAAATCCAGGTATCTGTACAATTAATTAATATTGATTAATGCTTAATGACTGTGCTTAATTAAAACTGATGATATAAACTGCTTTCTGATATCTGTATCATACATACATGTGCATCACACTTCATACTGTCACAACCATTTATTACATACAAACTTTAGTGACAAAAACGATGCACAAAGCACAGTTAGCACAGTTAGCGGATAACTCAGAGACATGCTGACAATGTCAGTAATAGACAGACAATGTTTTGAGACCCCGTAAGGGCCAGAGACAAGGTACTACACTAGTATGGAGTGTAGGGAAGTAAGGATCATAAGTCTGCGTCACTAGGTGATAATTTAAGTGCCGGAAAGTGTCTAAAACCCACCTAAAGTGCAGAATTCTGCATTAATCAGCAAAATTCAGCTTTTTAATAAGCTAGTAGTGTGCAAAAACATGGCAAAATGGTCCTGTATGCTTTCCTACGTGTCGGGAATTAAAAGTGTCACAAAAGGGTACTTAATGAACACTAAACGGAATAACTTGACACTTTAACGAACCGGTATTTAACCGAACAACCGGACATTACCCGAAACACCAAAATATTGCTAGAAGCATTGTTTTACGTTTTCTGAGCTAGTTATGGTTCCCGAACACCCTAACATACTATATAATGCATGTCACACATAAACATAAGATATTTTACACTTAACCTCCACTAATTACCTACATTTACCAACAAGTTACATTTACCCCCCCCCCCTCTTGATGTATACGGCCCAAGGGAGGACCCCACCACCTAGATTCTACATAATCCCCTCTAAATCTTTCATAATCTTTCTCTAGGATTTGATGAGATTATAGTGTGTACTTTGGGAAACACTAAACACATTGGATATTAGAGAAGTGTGGTTATAAGTAGTCTTGATCATCATCATCTTCACAACACCTCACCTATCTTCTCCTCCCCTAAAGCTCACGACTGAAACTCCCCTCCCGACCATCATCATTTTCGATCATCATCCATCCATTCCAAGGTTATCTTGAGGTGTAAGAACATCACTAACGAAGCTTGGAGCTTGTGGATCATCAAGGACCTCTTCTGTTTGCTTTTATCCACTCCATTTTCATCATTGTTCTTCCCTAGCTTGAAACTAGTAGTAAGATCCTTCTTGACTCTTGTTTACTTACATTTTTAGTGGTTAAAAGATATGTTATGTTGAAAATCATAAGATCACTAAAAGACATAAACTTGAATCTTGAACATAAAGCTTAACATGAGATGAAATATGGATGAAATGATATTGTTTAGTATATATATGATGTTTGATTGTTGATTACTAAAGATGATGATGTTAATCATCACATGGAACTTGCTAGATGGTGATTAAATACATAATCTAACAAG
The DNA here is from genome assembly GCF_002127325.2 of Helianthus annuus. Taxonomy (NCBI): domain Eukaryota; kingdom Viridiplantae; phylum Streptophyta; class Magnoliopsida; order Asterales; family Asteraceae; genus Helianthus; species Helianthus annuus. The sequence goes on from NC_035448.2 coordinate 78,392,394, forward strand.
TGGGAGGATGATCATGTAACAACACATGATGATCATCTTTGTCGGACCGTTGTTTGACCCTAAAACGTCAGTCAAGGTAGCTCATCATCACATATAAAGGCGGAATCAGTACATATGATGTTACAACAGCTTATCCTTTCAATTTCACTGCTTTTACTAGCTTTCTGAATGAATTTTGACAGAGTTTCGGCTCCTAAGCACACACATACGCACACACTAGATCCGCTGATACAACCCCTATATATAGACGTTATGGTTCGCTGATATGACATTCTGGTTCGCTAATATTACATGTCATATTAGCGGACCTGTTACACTTGGACACATAAGCGGACCCCTACATGACTTAAAAGCGGACCAACTTCTATACATTGACATAAAAGCGGACCTATGTCTAAAATACATAATTTTGACATTTTGACCACCTGTTGACCAATCTTGACCTCAGACTTCTTGTAGACGTAGTCAACAGACATCCTATGCATCAACAGACTCCCCCTTGGATGTTGACGTAGTCTTTATCAGTCTTCAGATCCGTAGTCTTCAGTCTTGATCTTTTCACCAACTCTCCAACTCTGTCTTCTCTTCGTAAGCATTCTTCATAAGTTCCAGGACTGTCTCCTAGCTCTAACTTCAAGCTTCCAATTAGCTGTTGATCCAGACTCCCCCTTTCACAGACTCCCCCTCTCAGTATGCTGGAATCTAAAGTATCTGGTTCAAGCTTTGACAATTTGCTTTCGTGTGAATAATGAAGTCTCCAATCCTGTTACTCAACCAATGACATTACAGTCTATCTTTTCTAAACAATAAAAACAAATTCAATCAGCTTTAGCAATCCACTCAAGTTTTCAAGTTCAAGTTAATGACCCTGAACACCTGATTAATCTACCAAGTTCAATTTAATGACCCTGGTTGATCTTTTGACGAATCAAACTGATTTAGTAAAATCATTTTCAACTTTTTCTGAAAATAACAAGTATCAACTTAATGAACTTGATTTTATCTTTGAAAAACAATCAAACTTCCAACAATATAAGCTCTCCTCATTCTTCAGCTCAGAATCTCCTGCATCTGCTTCATCTTTCTAGAATCCGACAATCAACTTTCCACTCTGGTTTGTCTAAAATAAAACAGAAATAAAATCTTTTTGTATTTTTAATGTGATCTAAACTAAGAAATGAAATACAGAAAATTTAAATTGCAGAAATTAAACTATTTACAAGTTTTATTTTTTGGTGAGCGTGTCAGGGAATCATATCAGCTTTTCAGACAGATTACAAGTACCGTTAAGCTACATTACATACACAGATTTAAACAATTCACCTCGATTGTCAATATACTGATCCATCTTAAATTCTCACACAAACTTCAATCTATTCAGGATACTGTTTAAGTGTCTTAAGAACTTAGATCGATTCATGTGTCCCACCTCTTGAATATACTCCCGTATCCAGAATCCCAATATTCAGTCTTACAGGCAAGAATACTACAATGATGTATGTACATAAATTAGGGGTTAAATGCGAGAACTGAGGGATCTCAGGTCAGAACTTCCGTTCAGCAGAGAGATATCAGTTTCGACTTTGCAGTGTGTCCCCTTTAGAGGATCTTTTCAGCTACAACAGATGATTATCAATTTTATTGTCTAATCAGCTGAGGGCTTTATGCTGTATTTTAAGCATTTTGGATAAAGTATTAGCCAAGGACTAGGTCAGAACTACCGTTCAGCAGAAGTCCCGGAATAATACCCCAGACATCATAGAGTATAAACACCTAGTATATCAGAATACGAGACCTTTCAAACGAGATTTCAGGGGTTACCTATATATCCAAGTAGTGTTCCCCACAAATTTCACAAGTTTGAAATTTTAGGTTTATATCCCGAATAAATCTACTAAATGTACGAAAACCTATCGACACATCGTTAGTGAGACTGTTTAACTCATTTTATCTTTCCAAATCTTTAGCATACTGTAATTGTCTAGCCGATGTACAATCATTTTCCCTATATACACAAGCTCTTTTTCAATTATCATATTTTTGTATTTTTGCATTTTTTACTGTTTTTGTATTTTTCTGAAAATAAACTATGTACAACTATCTATCTCCCCCTAAATACCAAAACACGTAAAAACCGACAAACCATCGCAGATTGTTTTTCATCTTCATCCGCAACAGTACTCTCATCAACGCTCACAACCCCATCCGACACCGAAAGCAATTTCATACCATTAAGTTTTAACAAATATTGAAACCGATTTTTATCAAAAGCTTTGGTATGCAAATCAGCTTTTTGTTCGTCAGTGTGGATTTTCTCAATTCTTATCAACTTTTTCTCGAAGCAATCGCGAATAAAGTGATGATGAATTTCGATATGTTTAGTTTTAGCATGATGTACTGGATTTTTAGTTATATTAATTGCGGCCTCTTTATCAACAAACAGAGGTGTGTTAAGAAACTGCAAACCGTAGTCGCGCATCTGTTGCTGTATCCACAGGATCTGAGAGCAGCAACTGCTAGCAGAAACATACTCCGCTTCACATGTAGATAGCGCCACAGATGTTTGTTTCTTACACTGCCAGGTAACCAATCTCGGACCAAAGAACTGGCATCCTGCAGTTGTTGATTTCGCGTTGACTTTGCAGCATCCGAAATCTGAATCGGAATACCCTTCAAGCGTAAAATCGCCTTTTCTAGGATACCATAACCCCAATGATGGAGTACCTTTCAGGTAACGTAATATCCTCTTGACAATAATCATGTGCGATGCTCTCGGGTTAGACTGAAATCTTGCTGCGAGGCACGTTGGGTACATGATGTCAGGACGTGAAGCAGTCAGGTACATCAAAGAACCTATCATGGAACGGTAAAACGTTTCATCAGCCCTGTCTCCGGTGAGATCTGGGTGAATCCCATGATTAGTCGCAAGTGGGGTAGCAGCTGGAGTAGAACTTGACATTCCAAATTTCTCTAGAATATCATGCACGTACTTCGTTTGACGAATGAAAATTCCCTCAGGAAGTTGTTCAACTTGTAGACCCAGAAAGAATTTCATCTCCCCCATTGATGACATTTCGAATTTCTGCTTCATCACCTGTTCGAAATCTTTGCACAATTTCTCATTCGTTGACCCAAAAATTATATCGTCCACATAAACTTGTACTATCAGAAGATGACCATCAACGACTTTAGTGAAGAGAGTGGCATCCACTTTTCCACGTATGAACTGGTTAGCGAGTAGGTGTTGAGACAAAGTCTCGTACCAGGCTCTCGGCGCCTGATGTAGACCATACAACGCTTTGTGCAGCAGATAAACTTTGTTCTTGTGGATTGGGTCAGTAAAGCCCGGCGGCTGACCAACATAAACCTCCTCTTTGACCTTCCCATAAAGAAACGCTGATTTAACATCTAACTGATATACTTTGAAATTCTTCCAAGACGCAAATGCTAGGAAAATTCTGATAGCCTCTAGTCGAGCTACAGGAGCATAGACTTCGGTAAAATCAATCCCCTCCTGTTGACTAAAGACCTGAACTACGAGTCGAGCTTTGTTCCTTACAACCACTCCTCTATCGTCCCTCTTACATTTGAAAACCCATTTTGTATTGATTTTCCTTTGACCATCCGGCAAATCAACTAACTTCCACACCCCCAACTTTTCAAACTGACTTAATTCTTCTTGCATCGCTATGACCCAAGAGTCTTTAGTAAGCGCCTCTTTGTAAGTTCTCGGTTCGACCTGCGAGATAAAACAACTTAATGAAAATTCAGTTTGTAAAGGTGCTACTGTAGAATAAAAACATGTTAAGCCCTGGTCAATTTGACGTCTCGTGCGAACGCCCGATTGCAATTCTCCTATGATCAACTCCTCTGGATGATAAGAAAGAGTTCGTGGCATCACTTCGCTTGGAACTTCTACATTTCCCTCCAGATTAGTAACATTCTGTTCTGCATCTTGTTCACCAACTTGGTTTGTTTGACTTGACAACTGGATCTGCTCCCCCTCAAGATCTGAATCACCATGGTCAAAAACTGGCATATTTTCAGCTTCTTGATCATCATTCACCTCCGACTGATTACCAGGAGCAACTTCATCATCATGTTCATCAGCATTACTAGGACCTGCTTCATCGTCATTTGAAGTTTCCCGAGGTCTTTTAGAATACTCCGCTGGGAACCTGAGCTGCGACTCATACTCTCGCAAAATATCCAGCTCATCAAAGAAATCTTCTTCTTCCTCTGATTCTTCTCTCATGTCAAACGAATCCCAAAGTTTGTCATAATGAAAACGCCATGAATCACCAGGATTCTGTGGCGGCATAGTGTAACCTTGACATTCAACATTTGGTGCCTCAATAATTTGCTTCTCGCTTGGAATGAAGACACGTCTCAATGGACTTGAATAACCCACAAAGATTCCCTCAACGCTCTTCGGACCAAACTTTCCTTTAGGCTCTATCACCGTACAGGGTGACCCAAACGGTTCTAGATACTTCAAATTCGGCTTGCGTTTATTGAGTAGCTCAAAACACGTCTTGTTGAACTTCTTTACAGTAAGAACTCTGTTGAGAGTATAGCATGCAGCAGAAACAGCTTCAGCCCAGAAATTAATTGGTAACTTAGAGTCTGCAAGCATCGTTCTGGCTGTTTCGATTAGCGTCCGGTTTTTGCATTCTGCAACTCCATTCTGCTGCGGAGTGTATGGAGCACTAAACTCATGCAGTATACCTCTTTCGTCACAAAATTCTTCCATCTTACTATTTTTGAACTCAGTACCATTATCACTGCGAATTCTACAGATCGGCCTCTGGTACAGATTCTCAATTCTTTTAAACAATGCTACCAGGCTGTCAAACGTCTCGTCTTTGGATTTCAAAAACATAACCCAAGAAAATCTGGAATAATCATCAGTTACGACCAAGCAATAGGAATTTCCTGTTATACTCTTGACATTCACTGGACTAAACAAATCCATGTGAAGTCTTTCCAAAGGTCTTGAAACTGAATTGACTTGCTTTGTAGGGTGTGACTTTTTCTTCTGTTTTCCTTTGACACAACTTATGCACTCCCCTTCCAGATGAAAACCTTTGACATGCACTCCTGTGACCAAGTCGTTATGCACTAAGTGATTCATCTTCCTTAGGTGAATATGCCCCATCTTTGGGTGCCATAACCTTGATTCTTTTTCCGTTGCTCTGGACACAAAACAATGAGCCTGACCCGTGGTTGTAGTAGCGACGCTCATGTCCAACACGTACAGATCGTTGACTCTTGGTGCCCTCATGATGATCCACTCTTCAGGTATCACAAATCCCGGTTTCAAGATCAAACATTCTTTGTCGGTGAAATGAGTAGTATACATCCTGTCACAGATCTGGGAGATACTCAGCAGGTTGTTCTCCAGCTCAGCGATGTAGTTAACTCTCTCAAACGTTATGACGCCATTCGATAACGTTCCTTCACCTATGATCCTTCCTCCTTGATTACCCGCAAAACCCACGTAACCACCGTTAATGTTATTCACATCATACAGCAGCGCGGTCTTCCCTGTCATATGTCTCGACGCTCCACTATCCATTATCCACCTGGATACAAGTTTTGGAAGATCCTGCACATAACAAATCATCATTTAAACAACGTCAAGAAAGATGCTGATTCATGCTTCGCGAACCAGGAAGCTCCGGCAATTCAAACTGTTTAGTCAAACATTGAGTCCACCCAGGCCTCATCAGCCTTGGGTGCAACCTTGACTCTCGCAATTTGAATTTTGAAATTTTCAGCCTTAAGAGGTGGAAAATTTGTATCATAATCAACAGTAATTGGCTCTTCAGCCTTTTTCTCCTCAGAAGTTGAAACTTTCTTCTCAACTTTTGTCTCAATTTTAGGTTTCCACACCTGTTGAGTTACTGTAACCCTTTTGTAAAATTTGTCATTTTTAGTTACCGACTTTTCTACGGGTTCAGTTTTTACTTTTACGTTGTCGATTTTAACATTTTTCTTTTCAACAACTTTCTTCTCAACATACATCGGTGCTTTACCCTTCACATCAACCTTCTTTTGTTGAACCTTCACAGCTTCAGTCTTAGGCTGTTTCGTGCAATATGACCAACCTGTTCACATCTAAAACAAGTACGAGTATCAGCTACCCGATTCGTGCCTTCAAACTGAGCCTGTGAAGCTCTCTTTTCAAAAAATTCTTTGTTCGATTTTGAAAAAATTTATTTTTCTTCATCAGCAAGTGAACTTGAACTGTTCACAAACTTTTTCTTTTCGACAAACCTCTTGTGTGAAACATTCTTTTTCTGAAACAGTTTACCCCCTCATAACCACCCGACCAGTTGTTTCTGTTGTTATTGTAAAAACGCGGTGGATAACCAGTTTTCTTGTTGTAAACCCTGTCTTTCTTTCGACTCAAATTGTTCACAGCTGACAACTCTACTTCAACAAGTTTGAAAACATTTGTCAATTCGTTCATGTTAACATTCTCGATCGGAAATTCTGAATCCGAAAACAACTTATCCGAACCCATCATCTTGTACATGACAAGATTTGATTCTTCATCTAAGTTGTTCTTGGACTTTTGTTTCGGAATGTATTTATCCAAGAAACACCCATCCTCCTCAGAAGTATCACAATCCGGTTTAAGCACTTTGTCTACCACACTTTTCACCACATCACTTTGGACACCCTCGTCATTGGAAGACGTGAACGTGACATCAATGTTCTCAGGAAGTTTAACATCACTTTCTTTTCCACCAAACTAGACTGCTTTTTCGTGTAGTTGTCTAAGATTGGCGGTGGAACTTTGTGAAACACAACACCCGTTCCATCAGAAAACACATCCTCGACAGCTTTGTTTTTCCCTATAGGTTTGGGAACAATATGCTGCAAAACAAAGCTTGCTGAGCTATAGCTGTTTAACTTCAACTAAATTCTTTCATTTTCAATTTCAGCTTCTTGAACTTTAAGTTTCAATTTAGCAATTTCATCCAGTTGATTGTTAATTGATTCTTCTTTTATTCTCACCACAGCTCTCAGATGTTCGTTTTCTTTAAACATTTTGCCATTTCGATCATCACTATCTGACAATGCTTTTCAATTTTTCAAACTTTTCAGAAATTTGACGATTCTCAAGAATTAACTTTTCATTTTCACATTTTATTTTCTCACGATCAATTTTATCATGTTCGATTTGAGCCGTTAAATCTTTGATCCGTTCAGTTGAAGCTTTTACAGTTTTATCACGACCAAGAATCTGATCCTCAACACTTTTAACTTTTGTTGTCAGATTCTTGATTTTCTCATTGTTAAGGTACGTGACAGTGCTACAAAAATTGCATTGTTTGGTACAATTTTTGCAGTCAACATTTCCGTCGACCTTGTTACCTGACGCATTTGTTGACGCAATTTGACTGACCTGCCCCTTTGACTCAGTCACAGAATTAGGGTCTACCTCAAGTGCTTTCGCAGCTAGCACTTTGTCAGCCATCTTTCCCAGGTTCTCAGACGTCAACTCCTGCATAGTATCGATTAAGCCAGTATCAATCTGCTTTGCTTTCTCAACCTCTTCTTTTTCTTTCATCTCTTTCTCCTCTTTCTCCTTTCTCTCTTTCTCTTTCTCTTCTTCAATCATCTTCTCAATTGGCGTTCCCCACCACTTGTGCTGCCAATACTCATCATCCTCTTTTATCTCCTTGATGATGGCTTCCATATCAAGTGTGCTGTCATCAATCGCAATGTTTCCATACCGATCAAGATAACATTCCCTATCTGGATCCCATCTATTTGCTCGTCTTGCTTCCAGATAAACACGAGAAATCCTCAAGATTCTGTTTTCAGCAATCATTTTTCGATAACAATACTTCTGCTCATCAGTACGATCATCTTTCCACGGAATCGGTTCATCATCATTCGCCATGAATGCGTAACCAACCGCATCTTCTTCCGGTAACACTTCCTTACTCCAATCGTACCCCTCATCATCATAAATCACAGCAAGAGCCCTCGATTTATCGCTGTTATCATCAGTCTGCTTTAATCTAGGCGGCTCGGATTTATTCTGATGATAAATTGCCTTTTTGTAGTAATCATCTCGAAATGGATTCTCTGACTCATCTGCGTACATGTTTCTGCATTCACGCTTGAAGTGACCCTTCTGCTTACACTTAAAGCATGTCACCTTGGATTTGTTGAACCCCAACTTTGTAGACGGACCACCGATCCTTTTTCTCCCGGTAATTTCCATGAAACGTTGTGCACGTCGAACTGCACAAGCCATCGCCCAACGAATGTCGATCAGTTCCATTTCTTCGGGATCTATCTGATCGTAATCTTCTTTTGTCAGATTTGTATTCCCGATCTTACCAGCTACCAACCCTTCATAAGACTCTAGCACAGATGCCAAAAAGACCATCTGTTGCTTAGCCGACTCCTCATCAAAATTCTGTGCGTTCTTTAAATCTATCGCGATATTGCATGAAAACTTCACATCAGAACGATTTGCAGAAGACGTAGATCCACTGTGATAACCACTGTGACTTCCACTGTTTGAACTGCTTTGACTTTCTTTGTTTGCTGAAGAAACATTCTCAGCAGAAAATGCAGTTTTCGGAGAAGTAGCTTTCGGCATCAAGCTTTTCGGATAGTACAGATCCAGGTTTTGCTGATAAGATGAGTGATTGACTTTGTATGTTTTCTTCAATTCAAGCTCATGACTTTCAAGTCTCTCAATCACCAAATCTGGAGTCAAATTTTCAGGAGCAATAGTGTTCTTCAACATCAGTGCGTAATATCTCCAATCCACTTCATCTGGTAATGAATCGAACAGTTTGTCAACAAGTTCTTCATCAGAATATGTGATCTTATGTCGTGCAAGCTCCAGCTTCAGATGACCGAACCTTTCAATCATTTTGCAAACCGATTCATTTTTAAGACAACCAAACATGTCAAACTCTTTTCTAAGAAGTTTCGTTTTATTTTTTACAATTTCATTACTCCCTAGACACTTCTTCTTGAGTTTTTCCCATAAATCTTTTGCATTGGAGTAGTCTATCAACGAAATGATGTCTTCCCGCACTGACTGAAACAGTAATGCCACACACTTTTGCTCGGCAACAAATCCTTCAATTTCTTCAGCTGATCTCAATGCTTCACCATTCTTCTTTCCATTTGCATAACCGTTTTTCATACCTTTCCAACTTGCAAATGCGAATGCCATCTGCCAGTCTTCGAACTTTGTAGACCACCTACTATAATCTTCTATAGCCATCAGCTTCGGAGGTTTGTTGAATGTACCAAATGCACTCTCCGACTCCCAAGCTTCTTTCTTTTTCTCTTTAGGTGTGTCCTCATTCGTATTGCTCGAAGATGTATCGTTGTTTCCAGAACTTCCCGTGAAAGCATACATGTTGCTGAAGGGATTCAAGAAGATATCATCCATTTTTGATTGTACCTGCAAAATTATCCAATACTTAGAAAATTTTCCGAAACTTTTGAAAACAGAACCACAAAAGTGAATCTATCCGTAAGAGTGACAGATAAGCGGATCTATTTGGTCCAAATAAGCGAACCAGACAATGTTCTCTCGAGCGGACCAGATACAGATATTGTCCGTAAAAGCGGACCAGATGATGTTCGTTCGAGCGAACCCACTTATGTCACAAAAGCGAAACAAATGTGTCACAAAAGCGAACCCAAAGATGTCATAAAAGCGGACTAGATTGTGTCGCAAAAGCGGACCAGACTTGATATTTGTACGTAGCAGCGAACCTGTTGTTCGTAACAGCGAATCACAGTTTTTAACCGGTTTTAACCATTTTTAGTCCGAATTTCACTCTAAAACTTTCTAGGGTTTGTTATTAGTGTGTTTTACACGTTATACTCAAATTTCAGACAATTTCAACCGTAGGAACCACTGAAAATCGAAAAAGTATGAGAGAAAGTGAGTAGAAAAGAGAGATTTCTGCAGATGTAAGCTGTAGTAGTATGAACTCCTCGTCCTGAGCTCTGATACCACTTGTCGGACCGTTGTTTGACCCTAAAACGTCAGTCAAGGTAGCTCATCATCACATATAAAGGCGGAATCAGTACATATGATGTTACAACAGCTTATCCTTTCAATTCCACTGCTTTTACTAGCTTTCTGAATGAATTTTGACAGAGTTTCGGCTCCTAAGCACACACATACGCACACACTAGATCCGCTGATACAACCCCTATATATAGACGTTATGGTTCGCTGATATGACATTCTGGTTCGCTAATATGACATGTCATATTAGCGGACCTGTTACACTTGGACACATAAGCGGACCCCTACATGACTTAAAAGTGGACCAACTTCTATACATTGACATAAAAGCGGACCTATGTCTAAAATACATAATTTTGACATTTTGACCACCTGTTGACCAATCTTGACCTCAGACTTCTTGTAGACGTAGTCAACAGACATCCTATGCATCAACAATCTTCTAATGAAGACATGAACTTGAAAGTAAAATGGTTTCTTGTAAAATAATGAACAAAGTAACCTAGTAATCTTATAAATATAAGATGTATGAATGATTTTTCTAAAAGAACCAAGTTTAAAAAGGTGATTTTTGAAAGATCATGGTTTTTACTAAACTTACACTATTTTTGGTGATAAAATAAGTGTAGAATTACTAGAGAAACAAGAAGAGGTTATAAATAAACATTTTTAATGTGTTTGCAAGTTGTGAACATCTAAAGCTTTCAAGAACGAAGTTTATCAAGAAGTAAATATATTTTGGAGGGTAACTAAACCTACTAAACACTTTACCAAGTTACTACGTATTTTTATGAAAGATCAAGTTCATGTTACTATGTAAATTGAATAGTTTTTGCACTTGGTAAGTGCAAGATGTTTAGGGATCGATTGTTGATCGTTGTGTGTGATTTTGAAAAGAAAATGATATGCTAAATAGCATGGACACCTCCATTTTCAAAGGAAACTATGGCGAAATTTTCTAAAAAAATACAAACACTTAGAAAATACACTCCGTAATACGACCCCAATACATGGCAAAAATATACAAGTATAAGGATACGAATATAAATACACCCATCCTTAGGAAGGAAATACACGTATAAATACTTGAAAAGTATCAAGTTAAATATATTGTTTTAACTATTATTCCAAAATTTAATAAATATAATTTAAGTTAAAATATTTATTATTTTAACAAATAATTATATAATTTGGAATAATATTAAGGACTCAAAGAACGTAACTCAAAGACACTAACTAATACTGAGTCAAGGCACGACCCGCTCGTCTAATAGACCTTAATACGTTGTAGGTAGTCGTGTATATCCGAAGGAGCTTTGAGTTACCGTTGAAGTGTGACAACCCTCATAAATCCAGGTATCCGTACAATTAATTAATATTGATTAATGCTTAATGGCTGTGCTTAATTACAACTGATGATATAAACTGCTTTCTGATATCTGTATCATACATACATGTGCATCACACTTCATACTGTCACAACCATTTATTACATACAAACTTTAGTGACAAAAACGATGCACAAAGCACAGTTAGCACAGTTAGCGGATAACTCAGAGACATGCTGACAATGTCAGTACATAGACAGACAATGTTTTGAGACCCCGTAAGGGCCAGAGACAAGGTACTGCACTAGTATGGAGTGTAGGGAAGTAAAGTTCATAAGACTGCGTCACTAGGTGATAGTTTAAGTGCCGGAAAGTGCCTAAAACCCACTTAAAGTGCAGAATTATGCATTAATCAGCAAAATTCAGCTTTTTAATAAGCTAGTAATGTGCAAAAACATGGAAAAATGGTCATGTATGCTCTCCTAAGTGTCGGGAATTAAAAGTGTCACAAAAGGGTACTTAATGAACACTAAACGGAATAACTTGACACTTTAACGAACCGGTATTTAACCGAATAACCGGACGTTACCCGAAACACCAAAATATTGCTAGAAGCATTGTTTTACCTACATACTATATAATGCATGTCACACATAAACACTAGATATTTTACACTTAACCTCCACTAATTACCTACATTTACCAACAAGTTACATTTACCCCCCCCCCCCCTCTTGATGTATACAGCCCAAGGGAGGACCCTACCACCTAGATTCTACATAATCCCCTCTAAATCTTTCATAATCTTTCTCTTGGATTTGATGAGATTATAGTGTGTACTTTGGGAAACACTAAACCCATTGGATATTAGAGAAGTGTGGTTATAAGTAGTCTTGATCATCATCATCTTCACAACACCTCACCTCTCTTCTCCTCCCTAAAGCTCACGGCCGAAACTCCCCTCCCCACGATCATCATTTTCGATCATCATCCATCCATTTCAAGGTTATCTTGAGGTGTAAGAAGGTCACTAACGAAGCTTGGAGCTTGTGGATCATCAAGGACCTCTTCCGTTTGCTTTTATCCACTCCATTTTCATCATTGTTCTTCCCTAGCTTGAAGCTAGTAGTAACATCCTTCTTGACTCTTGTTTACTTCCATTTTTAGTGGTTAAAAGATATGTTATGTTGAAAATCATAAGATCACTAAAAGACATAAACTTGAATCTTGAACAAAAAGCTTAACATGAGATGAAATATGGATGAAATGATATTGTTTAGTATATATATGATGTTTGATTGTTGATTACTAAAGATGATGATGTTAATCATCACATGGAACTTGCTAGATGGTGATTAAATACATAATCTAGCAAGTGGGAGGATGATCATGTAACAACACATGATGATCATCTTCTAGTGAAGACATGAACTTGAAAGTAAAATGGTTTCTTGTAAAATAATGAACAAAGTAACCTAGTAATCTTATAAATCTAAGATGTATGAATGATTTTTCTAAAAGAACCAAGTTTGAAAAGGTAATTTTTGAAAGATCATGGTTTTTACTACACTTACACTATTTTTGGTGATGAAATAAGTGTAGAATTACTAGAGAAACAAGAAGAGGTTATAAATAAACATTTTTGTAAAATGTGTTTGAAAGTTGTGAACATCTAAAGCTTTCAAGAACGAAGTTTATCAAGAAGTAAATATATTTTGGAGGGTAACTAAACCTACTAAACACTTTACCAAGTTACTACATATTTTTGTGAAAGATCAAGTTCATGTTACTATGTAAATTGAATAGTTTTTGCACTTGGTAAGTGCAAGATGTTTAGGGATTGATTGTTGATCTTTGTGTGTGATTTTGAAAAGAAAATGATATGCTAAATAGCATGGACACCTCCATTTTCAAAGGAAACTATGGCGAAATTTTCTAAAAAATACAAACACTTAGAAAATATTTTCTAACAAGTATTTACAAGTATGTTTAAACTATGTTTTTCAATATAAACTTTGCCATAAATTTTGTTACAAAAATACAAGTATTGGAGGTTGGTTTTTGTAAATAAACATGGATAAATATATATTTAGAATATATATTTTATATTAAGACACTTGTGTGAATATTTGTATACTTTGTGGAGTAGATATATTATTTTAAGGTAAAATAATATAACTTACAAATACCAAGAATTTACAACTCCAAAATAATACCAAAATCACATGGGATAAATACACAAGTTACACACTTGATATTGTGAAGCCGAACGATAAAACATAACTTACAAAATATTCCGAAAAATATCATTACATATATTTTTGGTAAATATTATTTTGGATACAAGAGGTGAAAATATGATTTTTGTAAATATTACTAAGTTATATCATATTTTCAACAAAGAGAAAATATATTATTTTTGGGAGATAAAAATATATTTTCCTAGTATATTTAGAAGATATATGATTTTTGGGAAAAATATATATTTTCTAGAAATACATTATTTTTGGACAAGATGAGTTTAAATATATTTTCTAAGTTAGACTTAAAAATATATTATTTCAAAACTACAAAATACATGTATAAGATACCCCCATCCTTGGGAACGAAAATACTTGAGAAGTATTAATACAAAATATTGTCAATCAATTATTCCAAAACTAAATATAATTTAAAGTTAAAATTATTTATTTTAACAAATAATTATAACTTGGAATAATATTGGGAAACACAAGAAACGCAACTCAAAAACGTTAAACTCTAAGCCAAGGCACGGCCCGTTCGTCTAATAGACGTTAATACACTGTAGGTAGTCATGTTGTTGCGGAGGTTTGAGTTGCTAGTTCTGAAGACACAATACTGTGAGTTCATGTCCCCCTTTTCTTTAAACTGTTTTTGTGTATTAACTTCGGGGGTGAAATACATGTTACAAAAGGATTACATACGAATACTATTGGTATGATTGGCCTAGGAAAGAACCATAGATCATGTGATTGGGTAGGCGGATACTTGGAACCATTAATCCTCGTATCAGGACCGAGGGGCATGAGTGATAGATCTATTTGGGTGTAGCGAGCCCACACCCATGAGGCCAGGGTGGCCCATAGTGGTGACTATGTCTTCCAGCCGAAAGCCCGGTACAACTTTGCTAGGTTTGAGTCTTCCTACACCGTCACACATATCAGTGGCCTTGCAAATCATTGGTGATCTTTTCCTTGTTTGCAATCATACCAGGACATACATACATACACTGTTTACAAAGGTTTATACATACTTACACATACACATGAACTCGCTCAACTTTTGTTGATGTTTTTCAAACTACATGTATTCCAGGGAACTAAACGGATCTGGCAGGTGTTGCATGTTTGTCAAGCTGCGTACTAAATAAAGGATGTCATCCATGGTCGTAGAGTTTAGGAGATGTATCTTATTCCTGGACGGGATACATGTTTCTAAACTTGGTTTTTAATTAATGTCTTTTGTTGAGTCTTTGTGAACTCATTTAAACAAGTCATGGTTTGTAATTGGAATTTGGTGTCGATGTTTTCTGTGACACCCCAGGAAAACCAGTGAACGATACCTAGCTTCCTCAGTAAGTGCGTACCAAATTTCGGGACGAAATTTCTTTTAAGTTGGGGATAATGTGACAACTCGAGTGTTTGACTTTCACTTTCGCATTTATTGCGCGTTGACTTTGACTTTGACTGTTTAGTTGTTGGATTGTGGACTTGAATTATACGAGTTGTGTGTTAATAGAATATATTGTCGTTTTGCCTATATGTTACTATTTGTGGTGATAGAAAATAATATTAGAATTGTTATTATTATAATATTAACTTTAACCTAGCCCTCGAAGGATGACATGTAGTTCGAAGGATTCGAAGGACCACGAAGGATAACCTTCGACCCCGAAACATATCCTTCGAGCACGAAACATATCCTTCGATATGTTTCGGCCCAGTCCTTCCAATGGGCTTGGCCCATTTCTGTAATACGTATAAGTACGTATCAACATGTACCGGCTGTCATTTTCTATCATATTCCCAACCCTAGAGCTCTCCAAACTGTGACGGCAAGCTAGTAACCACAGGAGACCCTTGCGACCAAACCCTCATTTCGGTTAGTAAAATCTATTTGATTCGATCGTTCGTTTATGCGTATGTGTTCACGTGTAGTGTGTTCTTGATTGTTGATGTAACCTGAACTGATACATGCCTGAATATTATGATTTTGAATACGATGGAATATCGATATAGATTTCACATAGGGTTTGATGATGTGTTAATGTGCGTTAACCGGTTTCGTGATACGTTTAAACTAGGTTCATGCTAGACAATGATTTCTGGATGATTGCGTTATGATTAGATGTGCTAAATGATTCTGATGATTTGGTAATGATGATGATGACGGCTGTATAGATGATTAGGGTTGCTGTTCCTGTGAAAACGTAACTGATTGTGAAAACGTAACTGTTGATTGATCGAAAGATACTGTTTGTCGAAACATAGGTAGTGTCGAAAGATGCTTGTAGTCGAAACATAGCATTGACCGAAGGATAGATATGACCGAAACATAATTAAGTTGACCGAAAGATACCTTAGGTCGAAAGATGACTGATGGTACGAAACATACCAACTAGTCCGAAAGATAACTGTGAAAACTTGTAAGTGTCGAAAGATCACTGATGTGTCGAAAGTTAGCAGTGGATCGAAGGATAGTAGCAATTATAAACATCCTTCGAAGGATGGAATGTATACATGAACTATTTGACATGCCATGCTTGATGATGAATGTTTACATTTGTAATTGTGTGCACTAGCTGATGAGTAACTAGGAAATGGTACGTGTGCGCCGACGTACAAACTGACTGTTACGTGAACATTGTATTGCATGCGAATCATTGCGAACATGAACTGATTTGTTATACGTGCATACACTAGGACGTGATTAATTACTTGTGAGTGCATAACCTAGCATACCGAGCAAACCAAGGTGAGTTCACACTCCTACTAAGGCATGGGATTCCCGGGTTGTGGGAATGGGTTAAAGGTTGTTATTGAAAGGAACGTACATATGCTTTACTAGACTGTCACCTATCATGTCCTCGGATGTCAGGACGGTTACGTAGGTTGGGATAACACCTACGGGTTCACATGCCATTCTATCCTCGGTTACGAAGGATACGCACGTAAAACCTACGTGTACGCATTACTTATTTCTATCCTCAGGTTACGAAGGATACGTGCGTAAAACCTACGCACACTTTATACACACTTCTGTTCTCGGACGAAGAACAGGGATAATAATACGAACAGTCTAGTGGTCACTTAACATGGGAAGCCCCCACCAGCACAACTTACTATCGGCCCTGTAGAGCCACCTGTTATTTACTGTTACACATTTACTTACTGTGAACTCGCTCAACTAGTTTGTTGACCATTCTGTTACATGCCTTGCAGATCGTTAGGTACTTGGAGCTTGCACTGGAGAAGCGGGTCGTTGTGGACAAGGATTCGTGGTTTCTATGCTGAACTATTATAACATTTGAACTATTTACTATTGTTGGATTATTACTATGCTTCCGCTACACTTTAAAACAATAACATGTTTTGAACACCTTTGGTATTGAACGGATGGTTTTCTTTTACCTTACTTAATACTATATGCATGTTCAATATGATTGGTGGCTTGATCCTGGTCAGTCACGCTCCCAAGCGGTGATACTCCGCAGGTGGATTTTGGGGGTGTGACAGATTGGTATCAGAGCCATTGGTTATAGAGAACTTGGTTTTAATATGGGAAAACGTTTTTATTAAAACCAGACTATAACCAGAACAGTGCTCTCAACGATCCACAACGACGCTTCGCTCCACGTGCAAGACTCAACTCCCTAGGTAATAAGGTTTATGTTTATTGCCTACATGCTAGAATTTGCATAGAACTTTGCTCGTAGTATGCTTACATTACCTTGCTCACAACTTGTTATTGCTTGAGAATACTTATGTGCTTACACTCTTCTGTCATCGCACTATTCGCGAACCTTTCTCACTTATGTTGCCTTTGATGTGAAGATCAATGGCCGCACGAATTACCATGACTCAAGCCCAGCTAGAGGCTCTCGTTGCTGCGGCAGTTGCAGCCGCCCAAGCAGGTAGTACACCCTGCAATATAGACACTAGGATCTTTAGATCCTACATTAATTCTTGTACTTAACTTTGCCCTGTTCGTACACAATAGGTCAACCCGCTCAGCAACAACCTGGGTGCACATTCAAGAATTTTATGGACTGTCGTCCTAGCTCGTTCAGTGGCACGGAGGGGGCAGTTGGACTCCTCCACTGGTTTGAAAAGCTCGAGTCGGTTTTCGAAATGTGTGAATGCCCTGAGGCTCGCAGGGTGAAGTTCGCCACTGGCACACTTGAAGGGATTGCGCTCACTTGGTGGAACGCACAAGTGCAGATCTTAGGGTTGGCAGCTGCTAACGCCACACCCTGGAATGAATTCAAAGAACTGATCAAGAGGGAATACTGCACTAGAGAAGACATTCACAAGTTGGAGGACGAGTTGTATAACTTGAAAATGGTTGGTTCGGAAATCGAAGCTTACACCAAAAGATCGAATGAGTTGGCTGTGTTATGTCCAACTATGGTGGACCCTCCATACAAGCGAATTGAGTTGTATCTCAAGGGGCTCGCGTCAGAGATTCAGAGCCACGTTACCTCGGCTAACCTCAACAACATCCAGGAAATCCAGCGTCTCGCTCATCGCATCACAGATCAGGCAGTAGACCAGGGCAAACTGCCAAAGCGTATCAGTGCTACCGCTACTGCTACTACTACACTTGCTACTCCCAGCGAAAGTAAGAGAAAATGGGAGGGGGATTCTAGCAAGGGATCAGCATCGGTACAGTCACAGTCTCAGCAGCGAAAGACGGATAGTTACCAAAGTCCCAGTCAGCACTCATCGAGCAGCCACAGACAGGGAGGGTATCGAGGAAACCTTCCAAAGTGTAACAACTGCAACAGGCATCACAGCGGCCAGTGCAATAAGGGCCGTTGTCAAAGGTGTTTAAAGATGGGTCACGAGGCCAAAGATTGTAGAAGCGCTCGCCCTGCAAATCAGAATCAGCAGCCTCAGCAACCAGCTCCACAGAATCAGCAGAATCAGCAACAGGGCAACAGGGGGTGTTATAAGTGTGGGGCTGAAGGTCACTTCAAACGCGATTGCCCACAGTTGAACCAGAACCGCAACAACAACCATCAGGGCAACGGGAACCATAACAACAATAATGGGGGCAACAACAACAACAACAACGGCAATGAAGCTCGTGGTCGAGCATTTGTGTTGGGTCGAGGAGATGCAGTGAATGATCCCAATGTGGTTATGGGTAAGTTTCTTCTCGACGATATTTATGTTACTGTCTTATTTGATTCGGGTGCTGATACAAGTTATATGTCACTGAAAATGGGTAAATTATTAAAACGTACACCAACACCCCTAGACACCAAACACGTCGTAGAACTAGCCAATGGTAAAAGTGTAGAAGCCACACAGGTAGTCAAGGGTTGTAGCATTGTTCTAGCGGGTCAGACTTTCACGATTGATCTTATACCCATAGTCTTGGGTAGCTTCGACGTCGTCATCGGCATGGATTGGTTATCTCAACATCACGCAGAGATCTTATGCAAGGAAAAAGTTATTCGTATTCCTCGCTCCAGTCAAGAACCTCTCGAAGTTCAGGGCGACAAGAGTGGTGCTGTGGTTGGCATCATCTCTTACTTGAAGGCGCAGAAATGTTTACGAAAGGGGCATACTGCCATTCTGGCTCTCGTTACTGATGCATCAGCAAAGGAAAAGAAGCTGGAGGATATCCCAGTTGTACGTGACTTCCCTCAGGTGTTTCCTGAAGATTTACCAGGCTTACCGCCTCATCGTCAAGTCGAGTTTCAGATCGAATTGGCACCTGGAGCAGCGCCAATAGCCCGCGCACCATATCGTTTAGCTCCAACCGAACTGGAAGAACTGTCGAAGCAGCTGCAAGAGCTCTTGGAAAAGGGCTTTATTCGTCCAAGCTCTTCGCCTTGGGGAGCTCCAGTGTTATTTGTGAAGAAGAAAGACGGTACGTTCAGGATGTGCATCGACTACCGTGAACTCAACAAGGTGACGGTGAAGAACCGTTATCCTCTTCCACGCATAGATGACTTATTCGACCAGTTGCAAGGGTCGTGTTACTATTCCAAGATCGATTTAAGGTCAGGGTATCATCAACTGAGAGTCCGGGATGAGGACGTCTCCAAAACTGCTTTCAGAACTCGTTATGGTCACTACGAGTTTCTGGTCATGCCATTCGGGCTTACAAACGCACCTGCAGTCTTCATGGATCTTATGAACAGGGTGTGCAAACCGTATCTCGACAAGTTCGTCATCGTTTTCATCGACGACATTTTGATTTACTCCAAGAGTCAGGAGGAGCACGAGCAGCACTTACGCGTTATCTTGGAACTTCTTCGAAACGAGCAACTGTACGCAAAGTTTTCAAAATGCGACTTCTGGCTTCGTGAAGTCCACTTCTTAGGCCATGTGGTAAACAAGGATGGGATTCATGTCGATCCATCCAAGGTTGATTCGATCAGAAACTGGCCAGCACCGCGTACACCGACAGAAATACGCCAATTCTTGGGTTTGGCGGGTTACTACAGGCGATTTATTAAAGACTTCTCAAAGATCGCGCAACCACTCACTATGCTTACACAGAAAGGTGTCGTTTACAGATGGGGTAATGCACAGGAGACCGCTTTTCAGTACTTAAAGGATAGGCTTTGCAGCGCACCTATTCTTTCATTGCCAGAGGGCACAGATGACTTCGTGGTTTATTGTGACGCATCGATACAGGGGCTTGGTTGTGTATTGATGCAGCGGGATAAGGTTATTGCTTACGCCTCTCGGCAACTCAAGGTTCATGAACGGAACTACACGACGCACGATTTAGAGCTGGGAGCTGTTGTTTTCGCGCTTAAGATATGGCGACACTACCTGTACGGTACCAAGTGCACGATTTACACCGATCACAGGAGTCTCGAGCATATTCTTAAGCAAAAGGATTTGAATATGCGTCAACGAAGATGGGTTGAACTTCTGAACGACTACGAATGCGCCATCAAGTATCATCCAGGCAAGGCCAATGTTGTGGCTGATGCCCTCAGTCGGAAAGACTCTCTACCTAAGCGCGTGCGAGCGCTACAGCTTACCATTCAGTCCAGTCTTCCTGCACAGATACGAGCAGCTCAGATAGAAGCACTAAAACCCGAAAACGTCAAGGCTGAAGCCTTGCGCGGTACAAGGCAACAAATGGAACAAAAGGAAGACGGCGCCTACTATGTAACGGGGCGTATTTGGGTCCCACTGTATGGCGGTTTACGCGAACTTGTGATGGATGAAGCGCACAAGTCTCGCTACTCGGTACATCCAGGGTCGGATAAGATGTACCACGATATCAGAACAACTTATTGGTGGCCAAACATGAAAGCTCTTATCGCAACTTACGTCGGCAAGTGTTTAACTTGTGCAAGGGTTAAAATCGAGTACCAGAAACCATCAGGCCTACTTCAGCAACCAGAAATACCACAATGGAAATGGGAGCAAATTTCCATGGATTTTGTTACTGGCCTACCTAGATCCCAGCGTGGGAATGACACTATCTGGGTGGTCGTTGATCGACTCACAAAGTCTGCTCACTTCTTGGCTATCAAAGAAAAGGATAAGTTTTCTACCCTAGCAGACATCTACATGAAAGAAGTTGTTTCGAGGCACGGAGTGCCCACCTCTATTATTTCGGATCGCGATGCACGATTCACGTCAGAGCTTTGGCAAGCGATGCACAAATCTTTCGGCTCACGATTAGACATGAGCACAGCATATCATCCTCAGACAGATGGGCAGTCTGAGCGAACTATTCAAACTCTAGAAGACATGCTTCGAGCGTGTGTTATCGATTTCGGCAACGGCTGGGAAAAGCACCTCCCTTTGGTGGAGTTCTCATACAATAATAGCTACCATACCAGCATTCAAGCCGCTCCATTCGAGGCATTGTACGGACGTAAATGCCGGTCACCTCTCTGTTGGGCAGAGGTGGGGGATAGTCAGATTACGGGTCCAGATATTGTTGTGGACGCCACAGAAAAGATAGCACAGATACGACAACGCATGGCGGCAGCGCGCGACCGTCAGAAAGCCTACGCGGACAAGCGTAGAAAGCCATTGGAATTTGAGGTCGGGGACCGGGTTTTATTAAAAGTTTCACCCTGGAAGGGTGTGGTTCGTTTTGGTAAAAGAGGCAAACTGAATCCGCGGTACGTCGGACCATTCGAAATCTTAGAAAAGATTGGCAAGGTAGCCTACAGATTAAACCTACCTCCTGAACTCGGTGCAGTTCACAATGTATTTCACGTGTCAAATCTGAAGAAGTGCCTGTCAGATGAGACCCTTATAGTTCCTTTTAAGGAACTCACTATCGACGAGCGGTTGCAGTTCGTCGAGGAACCAGTTGAAATCACGGACCGGGATGTTAAGGTCCTCAAACACAAGAGAATCCCTCTTGTTCGAGTTCGTTGGAACTCCCAGCGTGGCCCGGAGTATACATGGGAACGCGAAGACCAGATGAAAGAAAAGTACCCCCAGCTATTCGGAACCAATGTATCCACTTCTGAGACAGAAGCTACTACTACTGAATTTCGGGACGAAATTCCAAATCAACGGGGGGATGATGTGACACCCCAGGAAAACCAGTGAACGATACCTAGCTTCCTCAGTAAGTGCGTACCAAATTTCGGGACGAAATTTCTTTTAAGTTGGGGATAATGTGACAACTCGAGTGTTTGACTTTCACTTTCGCATTTATTGCGCGTTGACTTTGACTTTGACTGTTTAGTTGTTGGATTGTGGACTTGAATTATACGAGTTGTGTGTTAATAGAATATATTGTCGTTTTGCCTATATGTTACTATTTGTGGTGATAGAAAATAATATTAGAATTGTTATTATTATAATATTAACTTTAACCTAGCCCTCGAAGGATGACATGTAGTTCGAAGGATTCGAAGGACCACGAAGGATAACCTTCGACCCCGAAACATATCCTTCGAGCACGAAACATATCCTTCGATATGTTTCGGCCCAGTCCTTCCAATGGGCTTGGCCCATTTCTGTAATACGTATAAGTACGTATCAACATGTACCGGCTGTCATTTTCTATCATATTCCCAACCCTAGAGCTCTCCAAACTGTGACGGCAAGCTAGTAACCACAGGAGACCCTTGCGACCAAACCCTCATTTCGGTTAGTAAAATCTATTTGATTCGATCGTTCGTTTATGCGTATGTGTTCACGTGTAGTGTGTTCTTGATTGTTGATGTAACCTGAACTGATACATGCCTGAATATTATGATTTTGAATACGATGGAATATCGATATAGATTTCACATAGGGTTTGATGATGTGTTAATGTGCGTTAACCGGTTTCGTGATACGTTTAAACTAGGTTCATGCTAGACAATGATTTCTGGATGATTGCGTTATGATTAGATGTGCTAAATGATTCTGATGATTTGGTAATGATGATGATGACGGCTGTATAGATGATTAGGGTTGCTGTTCCTGTGAAAACGTAACTGATTGTGAAAACGTAACTGTTGATTGATCGAAAGATACTGTTTGTCGAAACATAGGTAGTGTCGAAAGATGCTTGTAGTCGAAACATAGCATTGACCGAAGGATAGATATGACCGAAACATAATTAAGTTGACCGAAAGATACCTTAGGTCGAAAGATGACTGATGGTACGAAACATACCAACTAGTCCGAAAGATAACTGTGAAAACTTGTAAGTGTCGAAAGATCACTGATGTGTCGAAAGTTAGCAGTGGATCGAAGGATAGTAGCAATTATAAACATCCTTCGAAGGATGGAATGTATACATGAACTATTTGACATGCCATGCTTGATGATGAATGTTTACATTTGTAATTGTGTGCACTAGCTGATGAGTAACTAGGAAATGGTACGTGTGCGCCGACGTACAAACTGACTGTTACGTGAACATTGTATTGCATGCGAATCATTGCGAACATGAACTGATTTGTTATACGTGCATACACTAGGACGTGATTAATTACTTGTGAGTGCATAACCTAGCATACCGAGCAAACCAAGGTGAGTTCACACTCCTACTAAGGCATGGGATTCCCGGGTTGTGGGAATGGGTTAAAGGTTGTTATTGAAAGGAACGTACATATGCTTTACTAGACTGTCACCTATCATGTCCTCGGATGTCAGGACGGTTACGTAGGTTGGGATAACACCTACGGGTTCACATGCCATTCTATCCTCGGTTACGAAGGATACGCACGTAAAACCTACGTGTACGCATTACTTATTTCTATCCTCAGGTTACGAAGGATACGTGCGTAAAACCTACGCACACTTTATACACACTTCTGTTCTCGGACGAAGAACAGGGATAATAATACGAACAGTCTAGTGGTCACTTAACATGGGAAGCCCCCACCAGCACAACTTACTATCGGCCCTGTAGAGCCACCTGTTATTTACTGTTACACATTTACTTACTGTGAACTCGCTCAACTAGTTTGTTGACCATTCTGTTACATGCCTTGCAGATCGTTAGGTACTTGGAGCTTGCACTGGAGAAGCGGGTCGTTGTGGACAAGGATTCGTGGTTTCTATGCTGAACTATTATAACATTTGAACTATTTACTATTGTTGGATTATTACTATGCTTCCGCTACACTTTAAAACAATAACATGTTTTGAACACCTTTGGTATTGAACGGATGGTTTTCTTTTACCTTACTTAATACTATATGCATGTTCAATATGATTGGTGGCTTGATCCTGGTCAGTCACGCTCCCAAGCGGTGATACTCCGCAGGTGGATTTTGGGGGTGTGACATTTTCAGACAAATAATGTTGTGGTATTTTCCAAACTTAATTAATGGATGAACATCTCATGTTTTTATAGTGTTGTTATGATTGAATGCTATGGTATTAAGAAGTCACACCAAATAACCACGCTTCGGCAAAAGTCAGGGTGTGACATGAAGAACGCAAGACTGTGAGTTCATGTTCCCCCCCTTTTCTTTTAACTGTTTTCAGTTTTGTAACTTCGGGGGTGAAGTACATGTTACAAACTATTTACAAATGTTTATATGTGGTATGGTTAGCTAAGGAAGGGTATTGCTAGATCATGTGAGTGGTGGGTATAACGCTTATGACCATTAATCCTCGTTGTAGGACCGAGGGACATGAGTGATAGATCTATTTGGGTGTAGCGAGCCCCGCCCATGTGGACCAGGGTTTGGCCCATGAGGTGACTATGTCTTACAGCCGGAAGCCCGGTGCAAAATCTGCTAGGTTTGAGCCTTCCTGCATCACGTCACACATATTAATGGCCTTGCAAACCATTAATGATCTGTTTTTTTCCTTGTTGCTTTCATACCAGGAGTTTACAAACATACATACATACTTTCGCTGATTTCAAAAGTTTATTCATGCACACAAACAAACACATGAACTCGCTCAACTTTTGTTGATGTTTTCAAACTACATGTATTTTAGGGAATTAAGTGTGGATCTGGCGGGCGTTTGGATGTTTCAAGTTATGTTGAGAATAAAAGATGTCATCCGGTGTCTTAGGGTTTGGATAGTGTGTCTTATCCTAGACGAGACACATCTTCCAAAGCCTTGTTTGTTTTAAAGTCTTTTGTCGAGTCCTTATGGAACTCTAAACAATTCGTATGGTCTGTAATTCGAATTTGAAGTCTATGTTTCAAGACAATGTTGTGATGTTTTTAAACTTATTTAATGGATGGTCATCTTTAGTTTTATCATATAGTTGTTGTTATGATTGAATGCAATGATATTAAGCAAGTCACACATAATCACGTTTCCACAAAAGTCAGGGTGTGACAATAATCAAGTTCAATTTTGGCTTGTTTTGTCTTGTGGTTGTTTGATGCAATAAATAACGTTTGGACAACTTTTAAAACTACTTTTGGGACCTTGTGTACTAAGATCCATAAGGATCAAACAACTATGTTGTGGTTGTGGTTTGTGTTTGAACTTTAAACTTTATGTTTTAATTAAGCTAAATGTCCAAAATAAATATTGCATTGACCACCAAGACATTTATGGATACCAACCTCCCTCACCGCCACATTTGTATTTCCGCTGCGACGTTTTTGGGTGTGACAATCAAGACTCGAATTACAAAGGATTAAAATTGAAATACGAATTACAAATAAGAATAAAAAATAAAAACAAAAAAGAATTGAAAATTATGGAACGTTACAACTTCGGTCTTTTTGAGACTTCTAAATTTTTTCATGTGTTTGAATTGTCGATTCGAAATATATGTTTTCATGTGTTTGAAGATTGACTGCTATTGTTGGGTATATCAATTGTATTTTAAAACCAATCGAAATATATCTTTTCATGTGTTTGAAACTTTGAATTGGTGATTCTAATCATAAACGATTGATTGGTATTGTTGGGTATAACAATTGTATCTTAAAACCAATATTTTTGTTGAATTCTAATATGCAATGAGGTTGTTGGATTCTAGTGACTACACATGAAAAGAAAACATACAACTTTAATACAAATACTGTTAGTGTTGGAAACTTATTTTGTTAAAACACTTTGATTACAATCAAGGTAGCACCGAGGCGTATTTACTTTTTTGTGGTTCTAAAGTCTAAACCATTTTTAGGCCATAGGGTGTACTCTAACATCTAGAGCGTTAATAATGACATGACATGCTAACTAACATTGCAAACCACCCTCTCCTTGTGTTAAAGGAAATTAAATGGGTTATGTGTTAACATGTTAATCAAATATTAAGAGATTGAATTAATTATTATTTTCTTTTTTAGACCAAAAACCACTAAAAGATAGGATTATATGAAATTAATGGAATTAAACCATTTCCTTGATTGAAACAAAGTGAAATGAGGAAAAAGATTGATGTGTCACTTATGTGGAGTAAAGATAGATTAAAGTATACCCAAAGACTTACGGGGAGTTTTATTGATAACCCATAGGATTTGGAAACTATTAGCCACTAAATATAATGTATTAATCACTAAATAAAATAATTACTTAATATTTAACTTTATACATAATTATAAATATAAATATAATTGAATGTGGAAAAACAACTCATATTATCACCTTATAATATCATCGGAATTAATTAAAAAAGTTGTCCCACCCAATCATATTCTGTTACAACTCGATTCACATAGTATTCCCACAAGACAAAAAGTTTTAATTTTGAGAAAAGAAGGTGATTTATGTATATTTTCTTTTCCTTTTCTCAATTTGAAATGGTAAAATAATAAAGGATAAAATATTAAAAGCCATCTAGTTTAATGATATGACAAAATATCTAGATGAAGGTTCAAATGAAAACTACTACTTAACGGGAAAACTCGAAAACTAACTAAAAAAATCTAAAAAACATATCAAATTTTTTTTTCATACCAATTTTCACTATTTTAGGTATATATAAAAAACTTTTTTTCAAAAAAAAAATTGTAATGGACATGTTTACGTGTAATAGTACACATGTGTATGTGTACTACACATGTGTATTATTACATATGTGTACTACAAATTTTTTTTTATTTTTTTGAAAAAAGGTTTTTTTTATATACAAAAACTAGTGATTTTTAACAAAAAAATTGCAAAAAAAAAAAAATAGGTGTATTTTCTAGGCTTTTTTAGTTAATTTTCAAGTTTTCGCATTAAAAATGGTTTTCATTTTAACCATCCCCTATATCTAACATAGATGTAACATGATATAAATAATTCAACATCTTTTGCGTAAAGTGTATAATTTGAATTCAGCTACAAGATTACGTGTAGCTTCTTATTTGCATTTACATCGTTTTGTAAAAAAACAAATTATAGCATGTACATGACATTATTAAAGTAAATGATTTAAATCAAATAAAAATATATGCCCGCTGAACGGTGTGGGGCAACGTTCTCAGCTACCTCGGCTAGGTGACGCCCCTAACACCAATCAGTTAGTGCCATCAAGGAGCGCTATGGCTGCCCCCGCCAAGCCTTTGGAGGGCGTTAAAGAGGGAAAGGGTGGGAACCACTTAATATAAACCAATCAGATTTCTTTTTTTATATAGTTAAAGGGGGCTTTAAAGAGGTTTTATTTCACAACGTGCAAGTTAACAATAAAACCTCTCACTTACGTGTCGTCTATGTAACGCCGATGAGCGTGAAAAAGCCCAACCCACACCATATAGCCTTAGCATCCTATTAAGTGTTGTAGATATATGAGTGTTAATAAACAACTAAAACTGATAGTATAGTCTAAGCTGTAGCAAAGCAGTTGATTTGGTCGGTTTGAGGTTATTGCATTGTTTTGTTTGTTTCTAAAAACCAAGTTTAACATTTTGACAGACGATTGAAAATATTGAACCAACCGTTTAACTTGCATTGTTTTGTTTGTTTTTAAAATTTTTTGGTTTCAGTTATATATCATCTTAATGTTACAAACAAAATAAAATTGAAAAATACTGGTTGGAATCGTAAGAACCTAATCGTTTTTTAAGCTATAGTTGGATGTTCGATACTGACGACGGGGGTAGCCCAAGGATAAACAAAATGATTAATATGCAAAGAGCTTAAAAGTTTGAAAGGTTCATCGGATGAAAAGCTGTAAAATGAGGAAATCGAGAAACAGTAATCAGTCATGTCTAGAGACTCGTCCCACCAACTCATGCTCACCAACTCACAAAGTCAGAGCACAAAGTCAGAGCAGGTCTGCACAGGCACACTCTATTAACCAGGGGTCCAAAGCCTTCAACCCCAAAAGGGGAAACCCTCCATTGCAAACAGGTTTCACTAGTCTTGTTTATGCCATTTCAGGAGATGTCTTCTCCTATAAGAAGACAGCTCATGTTCACTTCCAAGACATTCCGAAAAGGCAGAGATTCCTTAATCTCTAGTCATTCTAAGAGTTCTTTGTCACTTCCAAACAACTCTTCATCACTTTCATTCTATTTGCTTTCTTTTCTGGATTCGAGCTGGCCTCGGAGAAGGAACCTCAAAGCAAATATCAAGTACATACTAGTGAACCTCCTTCCACGTTTTGCAAACGTGGAGGGACCCCGCGACCTGCGTTAGGCAAAACTGAACTCTTCAGCCTTTTTGCCTAACCGGCTTAGCTACCATCCTTGGTCCCGTGTTTCTTGCATCAACAAGTTGGCGCCCACCGTGGGGCTACGCCGCTGTTTCTCCTCAAAAGAGACCTGGTAAGTGTAGCTCCTTTCACTCAAAACCACCATGTCAGAAAGTGGATCTCCGGGAGAGGTAAACCAGATCCCTAACGCCTCTACCCCGGGAAGTGGTCAAGCTCACACAACAATAACAACGCCTTTTTCAACTCCGGGGAGTACACCCGAGTTCCTTACCTTCAACACACCAACCCCATCCAGATCTGGAGCTCCGTCTCCCAACGTTGGTGTGTCAGACACTCCGGCACGTGTTGAACTTACCCCCGAGGGGGTCGCTAATAACTTCCTTGAGCTAAGGTCACTTCTTAACCAACATGTGAACAGAGAAAGGGAGAAAGGGGTAAGGATTCGTCTAGATTACGACGAACCTGAGCCAACGTTGTCTCCTGGGCCACCTCTACCACCCTTTGTTACAAGAGGTGAGGCTGGTCCCAGCAACCCTTCAAACCCTCACCCTTATCTGTCCACTGTGACAAACCCCACTGTTCATCCTATTCTCTCTTCCCAACCAACTGCTAGTGGTACTCCTCTGGGACACGAGTTAACACTCGACCAACTCCTACAGTCCCCGGTGACCAGTTGTCCCACTTCTCTAACTACCACATGGGAGCAAGCCCTGTCCGTGCTCCCTTTAGCACGAAGTACTGTTGCTAGCACCCCTCTCGGGGTAAGCTGCTCAGTTGGTCCGGGAAGCCTTCAAGGTTTCAATTTCATACCCAACATGATGTCTCAGATGATGGCCAACTTCCCCTGGCAACACTTCATCAACCAAGTGCTTGCCACCCAGGGAAACCATGGCAATAACAACAACGTAGGTATGAGACCTGAAGAAGACTTAGCTAAACCTTACAAGCCAAGTAACCTTTCATGCTTTTCAAGACAGATAGCTGATTATGATTTTCAGTCTAAAATCAAAATGCCAGCTCACATCAGAACGTATGATGGGACTGAAGATCCCGAAGATCATCTTCAGATCTTCACTGGTGCTGCTCGAATAGAAAAATGGACAAATGCTGAATGCTGCCTAATGTTCATGCAGACTCTTATTGGGTCCGCTAGAATCTGGTTCAACGACCTACCTGCTCAGAGCATTCGAAGCTTCGATGATCTCAGCAGAGGTTTTCTGGCAAACTTCTCCCAACAAAGGAGGTACGTTAAAGACGCAACAGTAATCTTCCAGATAAAACAACGCGATGATGAAAGCCTACGGGCATTCATTGAACGATACAAGAAAGAAGGGCTAACCTATGTGGGGGCTGATGAGAAAATGAGAGTGGCCGGTTTTATGAACGCCATAACTTCCAAGTATCTCACACGAGATTTCAACAAATCTCTGCCCAAAACCTTGGAAGAAGCCCTTGAAAGAGCCGAGGCTCACATTCGGGGAGAGGAAGCTGTGGATATCAAAGAACAAAGAAAAAGGGGTCCTGGCTGGCGAAGCAGTAGCCCAGCCAGAAAGAGAGGAAACTTTAACTCTTACGACAGACGCTCAAAGGGTTCAGACCCTCGAAGGGTTGAAGGGCGAAACCCTTCAAGCAGAGATAAAGGCATGAGTTTCACTCCCCTCACCAAAACCCCTCAAGAAATCCTGGCAACGGAAGAAGTCAAGCAAAACTTTAGACCTCCCAGACCTCTTCCCAAGAGTCGAAAAAATGAGAACTCCACTCAGTTCTGTGAATTCCATGAAGAAAAGGGACATCACACCAATGACTGCTTCCAACTGAAAAAGAGAATTGAAGAGGCTGTTAAGTCAGGAGAGCTCGCCCATTTGGTAAAAGGGGTTCGAGACAAGATGGCTGAAGGCAAAGGGAAGGAAGTAAACATGGTGTATTCTGATGAAAAAGTCCCTTACAAGAAGCGACGGTTGGAAGATTGGGAGCTTCAGTGTGTCTGCTTCCCCCCAACAAGGAAGGACCCACTTCCTGGTCCCCTTGTGGTTGAAGCCACCGTGGGCACCTTACAGACGTGTAAAGCATACATAGACACGGGAGCAGCCACTGAAATCATGTTTGAGAAATTTTTCAACCAACTCAGCGATGAGGAGCGTTCAAGGCTCCAACCCTCTGGGACCTCCATAAAAGGTATCGCCGATATAACCTTGAAGCCTTTGGGACAAGTAACCCTTGATGTCTGTTTTAAGGAGGGATCAAAGGAAAGAACCCGATCACTAACCTTCGTGGTTATCAACATCCCTTCCAACTATGACGTAATCATAGGGAGGCCCGGACAATGTGCATTCTACATGGCAGTGTCTGTTGGCCATGGCACTGTCAAGTTTCCCACTGAAAGAGGAATTGCAACCCTCCAACCCTCTCAGGAAGCTTATCTAATCGAAGGGGAAAGTTTGAATGGTGAGAAAGACAAGCAAGGGTTAGTCATCAACCCTAAATACCCTGAGCAACGTATAAGGGTCAACCCCAACCTTTCTCAAGAGACCCTTTCATACCTTGAAAAGCTGCTGAAACATCACAGCGATGTATTCGCCTGGTCTCCCGAAGATATGACTGGGATCCCTCGAAACATTGCTGAACACGAGTTAAGGATACCACCCAATGTAAAGCCGGTGGTCCAAAAGAAAAGAAGCTTGGCACCCGAGAGAAGCCTGGCAGCTTGCCAAGAGGTTGAAAAGCTTGTATCAGCTGGCATTCTCCGAGAGGTCAAGTACCAATCATGGATTGCAAATCCTGTTATGGTCAGAAAACCCGACAACTCTTGGAGAATGTGCATAGATTTTAAAGATCTTAACAAGGCTTGTCCCAAGGATTGCTACCCGCTCCCGGAAATTGATCTCAAGGTTGATTCTCTCACAGGATATCCGTTTAAATGTTTTCTCGATGCATACAAAGGTTACCACCAAATCCTCATGAAGAAGGAGGATGAAGAAAAGACAGCTTTCCACACAGACAAGGGCATTTTTTGTTACCAAAAGATGCCTTTTGGCCTCAAGAATGCGGGTGCCACCTACCAACGACTCGTCGATAAGGCCTTTGAAAACCAAATTGGTAGAAACATGGAGGCATATGTCGATGACCTGGTGATCAAAAGCAAAACGGAATACCAAATGCTTGACGATATCCAAGAAACCTTCAAAAACCTTAGAAAGATTAACATGAAGCTCAACCCGGAAAAATGCTCGTTTGGATTTGATGAAGGAAAATTCCTGGGTCACATCGTTGGAAAGCAAAGTATCAAAGCCAACCCGAACAAGGTAAAAGCTGTCCTTGAAGCTAAACCACCGATAACCAAGAAGGAGGTTGAAAGCTTGAACGGGAAGCTTGCAGCCTTGAAGCGTTTTACCTCAAAACTGGCCGAAAGGTCTCTACCATTCTACAAAACGCTCAAGAACTGCTCAGATAAAAAAGAGTTCAGATGGACCGAAGAAGCCGAAGAAGCTTTCAATCAAATGAAGCAACACTTAGCTTCCCTACCTGATATCGCAGCACCAGAAACTGGGGAGCTCATATCGGTGTACCTTTCAGTTGCCGACGAAGCCATCAGTGCAGTTCTCACTATTGAAAGAGACAAGGCTCAGGTACCCGTTTATTTTTTCAGCAAAACTCTAAAACTAGCTGAAACCAAATATCCTTCCCTTGAAAAACTCGCTCTAGCCCTGGTCCAAACAGCCAGAAGGCTTAGAAGATACTTCCAAGCACATCCTATACAAGTGGTCACTGACCAACCTGTCAAGAATGTGCTTGAAAAACCTGAGAACTCAGGAAGGTTGGTAAAATGGGCAGTGGAACTAGGTGAACATAACATCACCTACGTCCCACGAAAAGCCATCAAAGCTCAGGTCCTGGCTGATTTCCTAGTCGAAGTCCCAAGCCAAACAATTGAAGAAGTAAACACCACAACCGCTGAACCCTCCAACCCTGAAGCCTGGAAATTATTCACTGACGGGGCTTCAAGCGTTGAAGGGTCAGGAGCTGGTTTAGTCTAATCAACCCTGAGGGGCTAGAATTCACGTATGCTCTCCGTTTTAATTTTCAGACCACCAACAACGAGGCTGAATACG
Source organism: Helianthus annuus (assembly GCF_002127325.2). Taxonomy (NCBI): domain Eukaryota; kingdom Viridiplantae; phylum Streptophyta; class Magnoliopsida; order Asterales; family Asteraceae; genus Helianthus; species Helianthus annuus. The sequence goes on from NC_035448.2 coordinate 78,425,102, forward strand.
AAGCACTGATCGCCGGTCTACGGCTGGCCAAAGAAATGAAAGTCAAAAAGCTTGAAGTGTTCACTGATTCACTACTAGTATCAAGCCAAGTTAATGACAGCTATGTCGCCAAGGAGCCCAACATGAGAAAATACAAAGAAAAATCTAAGGAGTTAATGAACACCTTCCAGGCATGCAACATCAAACAGATTCCAAGATCCCAAAACAAAAAGGCCGATGCCTTGAGCAAATTGGCATCTCTCACATTCGCCCACCTCACGAAAAAGGTGTTGGTTGAAGTGTTGAAGGCCCGGTCGATTGATGAATTGGAAGTACAAGATGTGGTCACCGAGGAAGATCCAAATTGGATGACTCCTATCAAAAAATTCCTTCAAGACAATGAACTGCCTAATGATCAAACGGAAGCTGAAAGGGTAAAGATCAAAGCAAGACAATATGTGTTGCAAGGAGAAACTCTTTATAAAAAAGGTTACCTTGCACCATTGCTAAGGTGTGTAGGCCCTGAACAAAGCAAGTATTTGGTCAAGGAAGTGCATGAAGGAATATGCGGAGCTCATTTTGGAGCTAGGTCGGTGGTTGCAAAGCTCATGAACTTGGGATATTTCTGGCCTTCAATGCATCGTGACACCGTCGAGCAATTGAAGAAATGTGATGCCTGTCAAATCCACTCCCCAATACCAAAAAGTCCCAAACATGACTTGGTCCCTATAACCTCAGCATGGCCATTCCATAAATGGGGAATGGACATTGTTGGACCATTCCCTCCAAGCAAAGGGGGAGTAAAATTCATGTTGGTAGCAATTGACTACTTCAGCAAATGGCCAGAGGTTAAACCCCTTGCCAAGATCACATGAAAGCAAATCATAGACTTTGTTTGGGAGAATATCATATGCCTCTATGGGCTGCCAGGGGTAATTGTCACCGATAATGGGAAATAATTCGCTGAAAAACCCTTCAGCCTTTGGTGCAAGGAGTACAGGATCAACCAAATCTTCAGCTTAGTGGCTTACCCGCAGTCAAACGGTCAGGTTGAAAGGACCAACAGAAGCATAGTGGAAGGCATCAAAACAAGATTGGGGAGGTATGAAAGTAATTGGCTGGAAGAATTGCCTAGCGTTTTATGGGCAATTAGAACAACAGAAAAAGCAAGTCACAAAAGGACACCTTACAGCTTGGTATTTGGATCCGAAGCCGTAATCCCCGCTGAAATAGGAGTTGTAACCCAACGAATTGTCAACATGGATCCCGAGGTAAACACACAAGAGACCATGTTGAATTTACAACTCCTAGAGGAGGCCCGGGATCAAGCAGCAATACAAGAAGCCAAATAAAAGCAAAAGATGGAGGCCTACTACAACAAGAAGGTCAAGAACGAACGATTCAGGCCAGGGGATCTAGTCCTCAGAAACAACGAAACCAGCAAAAAAGAAAATCAAGGGAAAGTCCATACACCATCCTCGAAGCACACAAAGGAGGATCCTACAAGCTGGGAGATCTAGAAGGCAAGAGGCTCCCAAGGCACTGGAACGGAAAAACTTTGAGAAAGTTCTATGTTTAGAAAGTTTGGTTTGTATCAAAACAAAAACCTTTTGTAAAAGCAGATATTGCTTGAATGAATGAAGTCATTTTATCAAACTTGTCTTTCTATCCTAATATCAGGTTGAGAACCTAGCAAAAAACTCCATGGCAAGGGCCATGTAAGGGGATGAGCTCCCAGGCCATATCGCTCAATAGGTTCAAGGGTTGAATGGACCTATATAAGGGGTGAGTTCCTAGATCAATACAACTCCATGAGATTTGTTAAGGAAAAACAAGAATGTCTCATAGACAGGTTTGAACAGCCTACACCAATCGTTCCTTAAGTCTAAAAAATGTACTCAATAAATAGACTTACGAAATCAAACAAATTACAACGAAATAAAGAAAAGGATAGATACTACGTCTTGATGATAAACACTAAGGTAAAGTGACTGCAGCACTAAACCCTTTAAAGTGTAAAAAACATAAAGACAAAGTAAACAAAGACAAGACAAGAAAATAAAAATAAGGGAGAAAAGATAAACGAACTTATCAACTAAACATGCAAACCAAACCAAAAGGTACCCAAATTTCAAGCCAACAAGAAAACAAGCTTGAAAGGTTAAAGGCTTCAACCCATTAACAACTACACAAAAAGCCTGAAGGGTTGAAACCTCACAAGGCAAACCAAGCAAATGGAGCAAACAAAAATAACACCAACAACAACCATCATATCATAGTTAGGAAGGCCATAAAAGACCTTCAGAAGATAGTCAAAGCAAGCCCTAGTGACTTGCAAATAAAACTAGTGTTCAATGGCCATACAGGCCTAACCAACCACAGGAACCTTAAGGGTTCCCAAAAACCTAACATTGTTTAAAACATTACAGACATTAAAGTGTTTGCTAAGAAAGCTACGAATAAATATCAGTTAACAGAAGGCTTGAAACCTTCAGCCTTAGACTTCTTGGCTTTCTTAGTCTTCTTCATCTTAGCACCTTCTTCACCACCAACCGCAGAGGTCTCTAAACCAGCATCCTTTGAAGCCTCAGGCAAACTCGAGAGGGTATCATCACTATCCCCAGAGTAGGACCTCTTCCTTGACAAGGAACCCAAAACCTCAGCACAAACTTTCTCATTCAACCCCTCAGGCTTCAATTCCTGTAAAACAGACAAAGGCTTACCAAAGCAAGATGATACCTCATGAATGAAAGGGTAAGTTAGCCTTTCCATCTGCTCAACAGAAGCCTTGAAGATATCAGAAGCCTCGGGGCGAAACATGGGTGACTTCTCCAAGGGTTGTCCAGACTCATGAAGTTTGTAGCCAGCAGTGAGGCCTTGATGCTTTCCCAAGTTCAAAAGCTTGGTGTAAACATCACCAAGGGCAGAGTTAAATTCCTTGGAATGCAAAAGATAAGTCACAACCTGCTGGAAACCATGCTCGATCAACCATTGATTGTCCGCAGTCACTTGACCAAATGCAGCTTTCAACCCTTCCTTTTCTTCACGAAAAGCCTGCTGCTGGACAGATAAGGCCTCTCGATCAGCCTTCAACTTCAACAAGTTAGCTTCAAAGCACTTCCTCAGGTCACCCATCTCAATATCATGCATCTTTTTCAAACCATCAACCTCCTTCTTCCACGCTGCTTCCTTCTCTGCAAACCCAGCTATTTCCTTCTTCATTGATGCTAGGGAGGATTTCATCTTATCCTTCTTCTTAGAGAAATCCTCATACTCCCGCATCCTTTGGCGAAACCGAGTAATCCCTTGGGGAAGCATGGCAGCAAGGTTACAGGTGGTTAAAACCATGCGAGATAACATAAAGTCATCGTCCATCTCAGCAATGGTTTCACGAACAGAGGGAGGAGCAAGATGACTAAGAGCATCCTCACAAACGGCAGCATCCTTGAAGGTATCATCATTCTTCACTTGCCAAGCAGGCACATAAACACCTTCAGGGTCCAACCCTTCAGCGTCCCTGCTTGAAGATTCTTGAACAGGAACAACCTTCTTGCCTCGAACCTTCTTGCCATGAACAACCAACTCCTTGTCCTGTTCAACACCCGCTTCAACCTGATCCTCCGAAGCTTCAATATCATCAGTCAAATCCACTGGCTCAGTGGAAGTGGATTGAGGACCAGCTTTCAGCAAACGACGAGAAGATCGGCGACTTGAAGACTTGGGGGCAGTAGACTTGGTAAAACCCTTAACGTTGGCAACACTAACATAACCCGTGCCCTCAAACCTTTGCTCGGAAGTCCTAACCACAACATTCTCACCCGGAACAGACGGGGCATCCTCAAACACAACGTCGGACGTGTCGTCACTCTTGATGAAGTCCAAAGCAGACATAACTGGTAAAAACAAAACAAAAGAAAATAAGGCATAAGCAAAGTAAAATAAGAAAAGGCATAAGGGAAAAAATGCATACCAACGCCATTTCTCATTAACACCGGATCCCGATCGGCTTTTCCCCAAATATTACTAACCCCTAAAAGCACTAACAAATGTTCGGGAAAGGGACGAACCCTCGAAGGGCACCCCCGAATGGCTGAAAGAAAAGCATCGTTCAACTCTGACTCAGAAGGCTCCGGATCATTGAGAACAGCATCCGGACGCCTCCACACCATTTTGAAAGGAATGATAGAGTCAGAAACCCAGAAAAACCGATCCTTCCAGGACCCAAGCGTTGTAACCATGGATGAAATAAGGCAAGTATCAACCTTTGATGTCTCAAAGGTGAACCAATCACCATTTTTGGCTAAACGAAAAAATCTCCGAAAAAGCAACAAAGAGGGATCATACCCAAGAGCACGACACAACATTTCGAAGTGCAAAACCCTAGCCATCCCCTTCGGATGAACTTGCCCAAAAGAAACACGATAATACTCAAGCAAGTTCAAAACGAAAAAGGGTAACGAAGATTAGACCACTGAAAGTGACGACAATACAAAGCAATCGAACCAGGATTTGGTTTGTCAACAGAGACATCGCAAGCAGGGGCAGTTGGATTAAATTTCTTATCAATACCATATTCAAGACAAAACAGGTCTACTTCCTCTTGTGTCATTCGAGAGAATGACCTCACTAAATCCTTAAGGGCACCCATGATTGAACAAAGTAAAAACGAAAATGGAGAAGAGAAACTAACCTGAGGAAGGAAACTGTGAATGATTGTGAGTAAAATGAAGAAATTTTACAACTTTAAAATAAATATGAGAGTAAAGTAGGGGTAATAAAGGTAAATAAATGGTTCCTGCAAAACCGCCGCCTGACACATGTCAATCAAATCAACTGTCAAATCGTTTCAAATTCAAAATTCAAAAAAGTAACTGCCTCAAACCTTTCAAGCCTCCAAGCAACGAACCCTTGAAGCCTTTAAAAGACATGCATAAAAGTCAGAAGTCTTTGAGCATACTACCCCAAAAACCTCTGACTTGGGGGGCTGACGACGGGGGTAGCCCAAGGATAAACAAAATGATTAATATGCAAAGAGCTTAAAAGGTTGAAAGGTTCATCGGATGAAAAGCTGTAAAATGAGGAAATCGAGAAACAGTAATCAGTCATGTCTAGAGACTCGTCCCACCAACTCATGCTCACCAACTCACAAAGTCAGAGCAGGTCTGCACAGGCACACTCTATTAACCAGGGGTCCAAAGCCTTCAACCCCAAAAGGGGAAACCCTCCATTGCAAACAGGTTTCACTAGTCTTGTTTATGCCATTTCAGGAGATGTCTTCTCCTATAAGAAGACAGCTCATGTTCACTTCCAAGACATTCCGAAAAGGCAGAGATTCCTTAATCTCTAGTCATTCTAAGAGTTCTTTGTCACTTCCAAACAACTCTTCATCACTTTCATTCTATTTGCTTTCTTTTCTGGATTCGAGCTGGCCTCGGAGAAGGAACCTCAAAGCAAATATCAAGTACATACTAGTGAACCTCCTTCCACGTTTTGCAAACGTGGAGGGACCCCGCGACCTGCGTTAGGCAAAACTGAACCCTTCAGCCTTTTTGCCTAACCGGCTTAGCTACCATCCTTGGTCCCGTGTTTCTTGCATCAACAGATACACAATTTTATCACAAGAAACAGACATGAACCCCCAACGTTGATCAGAGTGAAACATCATTTAGTCATTATCAACTGACATGAGGAACCCTTTATGTTAGATTAGAGGTGAAACATCATTAAGTCATTATCAATGAGGCTTAGTTAAGAAATAAAAGGACGAAAACAATAAACATTTGTGGACGATTAGGCTAGAGGGTATGGGGTACGTCATCGGAGCGTCCTGGTCCGGCGCCGGGTCAAACACCACGCCGCCCCCTCCCGGCTTCGTCCTCCCCGTCGTTTGCCAGACGTTTGCGACGGTCCACAAAAGGACAAAAACTCTCCCTCCCTGTCACACCCCGATTCCCACGTGTCTCACCGGTGGGCCCGGTGGGGGATTACCGTGACGATGTTGGCAACAATATAGTCAAACCACACAATTATATAATGCACAGCGGAAGCAAAAGATAAATGTATATAAACTTCACCCTCTGATCGTAATATCAAAATGTATTACAGGGGTTGAATATATCCACAGTGGATCGTAAATAAACATAAAGTATTGTTCCATCAGATACTGCAATCAAGCTTGCGAGACTTATCCCGATGCTAGGGAGCTAATACCAGCCAATTTACGTTTAGGTACCTGCACTTAATCTTTTTGGGGAAAATACGTCAGTTTACACTGGTAAATACATTCAACTGACACATTTGAAAATGTTTATTAAAATTGATTTGAATGCACAAGGCACAAACTCTTTTTAACTTGGGAAAATTCATAATGATCTTGTGAACGTTTTACATGTTCTTTTATGCGTTCAGTAGCCCGGGTCGTGCCGGGTTAAAGATTTATAGACACACCACGTTTGCGTAAAACCGTAGTATAAAAACCAACGGCTACGTCTTTTAATTTTAATGTCGACACTTTATACCGGGTGTACGCCTACACCGGGATGTCGATGGTCGTGGCCATTTCGTAAAATGATGCCAAGGATATCCGGGACAACGGTCATTAAACCCCCCAAAGGCTTATAAGCAACAAAACTGTTTAAATGAGCCGATCATATTTAATCAATTAACCACCTAAGCGATGGAATTATATAATGCTCAATCAAGCGGTATTAATATACCGTAACCCAAGCCCATATAGGGGAAATAAGTTAAAGTATTTACCTTTGCAAGTATTAATCCTTAATTTAGATCAAGTCACCGATAGCTTTTACTGGGGCTCCTAATCTGGAACGAAGGTTTTAATTAACCTCTTAGAATCCTAACGGTCCTTATATTAGCCGTAGCTTAAACCGGTTGATTCCGATACATAGATATGGTTAATTCGCACGAAAAGGCGAAAACCGAGAATGGAGTATGATTTGGACCCAACAAGTTCAGTGACTTGTTTTATATGGGTTTATAGTCCATACTCTGGATTTTGGGGTTCAAATAATATAATTTGACCCATATCGGCTATTGCACGAAAACTAGTTCCATGAGCCGTACCGTGTGCGCAAATAGGCGAAACGGTTAACCATAAGTGTCCTACGCTTATTTCCTAAGTCAATATGCCTTAAAAGTAATTTGGTATCAGTAGGATACCTTCCGTGATGCCCGTAACGAGTTTAAGTTAATATTATGCCCCGTAGGGGCTTTTCGGTCATTTTAAAGACTTTAAAAGGGCTTTTCGAGTTCTACAGGAAATCTGAGTTTCCCGAACAGCTTATAAAGCTTAAAATACTTTATTTATTATTTAAAACCAGTAGCAACTGGAATCGGGTCAAAAGACCTTGTAGAACTCCCGTTTTGGCCAAAAAGGGCATATTCGGTATTTACCGAACCGTAGCCATAACCGCAGGTTATGAGCAAGGTAAAAATTATTAAAAATCTTTAAAATTCCCAAAATATTATTTTACCACAGTGGGTAAAAGTTTTGGTGACGAAAACTTGGGTTAGATGGGTGTTATGCTAATTGCGCCGTTAATTACAAAACTTTCTTAAAAGTGCGCCTTTTAGCATAACTCTCATTCTAGACCTCGGAATGACGTGAAACTTTAAGGACATGCTTATAATTTAATAAGTAAGGTTTTGGTCCGTTCACGTGTCCGAAATACTCGTTTTAATTTTAAAAGGCCGTTACGGTCAACTTTTAGGCAAATGACGGAATTGCGTAAAAGACTCGGATAACTCATGAACCGACCACAGAGGTTTATACCAACATGTGACCTGGTCCTAAGAGAGTCCTAAGGTATATTTATACCTCACTAAAACGGGTCAGAACTGAAGTCAAAGCAAAAGTCAAACTTTTGCGACTTTCGGCTCCGAACCGGGTTAATATAGCAAACGGTCGATTCAAACGAGCGCATACAGGTTTATATACTTATTATCATGTTTTATGATTGTCAAAACAGGTTCCATAACATATACATTACAGATTATGCATAAATCGCTAAAATAGCTTTCTGTTGACTTTTTAACCGCACGTTTGACTCGACATTTGACATAGTTAGAGTGGTGATCAGGGGGAACCATTTTAGAGGTTTATTACCCACATAAATACCAACTCATAACCACTTTTGATTCGTCATAGGACTGAACCATTACTGATTTATGGTAAAGTCAAACCGTAGTTACGACGGTTTGGTTTTTAGCCATTTACTAAGGAAATGTGAAACCACAAATGGTTGGATCACTTACAGAAGTTGTGTTCTTGCTTATAGAGCAGAGAAAAGGACTTGAGAGCTCTTGAAATGATCAGAGGTGTGTGTTTTGATGTTGTGAATGTTATGTTGCATACTAGTGCTATTTATAGCAAATGTCATGCCTCTATGATCATTACAACTACCACAAGAGTCCAGAGGTGATGGGTAGGTGTCCCAGAGGTGTATGGGTCGAGTAGGGGGCACCCATGCCTCATTTATTGGAGGTTGATCGTTCACAATGCTCAAAAGTCAAGAAAACACCAATTTTCTGCATCTGGGCGTCCAATGCGGCCCGCATGGAGGTTCCATGCGTTTACAATGCGGGCCGCCTGGGATTTAAAGATCAGACGTATAGTTGAGGAGGCTCGCGGCCCGCCTCAACTTAACCCAATATGCAATGCGGGCCGCGTAGGGTTAAGATTTCAGAAATTTTAAATCTTTTGTCATGATTACAGAATCTGGTAATTAATAACGAAATCTTTCGTAATGATTTACCTGACCTTTCGGTTTTGAAGGGGTAACTTTGCGGTTTGGCCCTCGGTTATTTACCGATAGGGGCCTCGTGTTATTTTCCCGCGTTATAAAGTCCCCGGTTAGTTTATTAATTATTCAGAAAGCCTTAACTTTCATTATTGACGCTTTTAACCCTTCTTCTACGAATTCGATCGTAACTTTCTCGTTTCATATCGAAACTTCGCGAAATTCATATATATTATTTTAGTGAGTGTATAATACTGTTACAAAGTCTTTGGAACGTTAAAGGGTCACTCAGAGGTATTATTAAACATGTTGACACAGTTAACCCCTGTAGTTTGTAATCTCTCACTTTCTTCCGCGTTTTGTTTTTGTACGATCTATAATTTATTCGTTTGAAGGTTTAAGCATTATTTAGGGATACTATACAGTATATTTACCCTTGTTGACATTTATAACCCTCGAATTTACATACTTTCAAGGTTTGTCAGAATTAGTCCTTTATTTATTATGGATGCCACGTGTAATCAAATGACACGTGTTAACACATCATTGGACACAAAAATTCGAGGTGTTACATCCTCACCCCCTTAAAATAAATCTCGACCCGAGATTTACTCAAATAAATAGGGGTATTTTTCTTTCATTGTAGCTTCGACTTCCCACGTATATTCAGGACCTCTACGAGCATCCCATTTGACTTTTACAATCGGTACGTGCTTTCTGCGAAGCTTCTTCACCTGTCGATCTTCAATCGACAAAGGTTTTTCTATGAACTTTAAGCTCTCATCTATATGCACATCTGTGTGTGGAATCACCAACGATTCGTCGGCGAAGCACTTTTTGAGATTGCAGATGTGGAACACATTGTGAATTCCATTGAGCTCTTCAGGCAAGTTCAACTTATAGGCGACTGATCCGACCCGTTCAATGACCTCAAAAGGTCCTATGTATCTCGGACTTAGTTTGCCTTTCTTGCCGAAACGCATCACCCCCTTCCAGGGTGATACCTTAAGTAATACTTTTTCACCCACTTCGAAGTGAAAATCCTTACGCTTTGGATCAGCGTAGCTCTTCTGCCTATCGCGGGCAGCCTTGAGACGTTCCCGTATCTGGACAATCTTGTCCGTTGTTTGGAAAACAATCTCTGGTCCCGATAATTGGACCTCTCCTACTTCCGCCCAACAAACAGGCGATCTACATTTCCTACCATATAATGCCTCAAAAGGCGCAGCCTTTATGCTGGTGTGGTAGCTATTATTGTAGGAGAATTCGATCAGGGGTAGGTTTTTATCCCAGTTACCACCTAAATCGATCGCACATGCACGAAGCATGTCTTCTAGCGTTTGGATAGTACGCTCACTTTGACCGTCTGTCTGTGGATGGTAAGCCGTACTAAAGTTTAAACGCGTGCCCAAAGATTGCTGGAAACTTTTCCAGAAATGAGATGTGTATCTAGTATCCCTGTCGGAGATAATAGATACAGGTATGCCGTGTAAGGCTACAATCTTATCAACATAAAGTTGGGCTAGCATATCGGAGCTATACGTCTCCTTGATGGGTAGAAAATGAGCTGATTTAGTCAGCCTATCGACTATGACCCATATTGTATCGTTTCCTTTCCTGGTTTTGGGTAACTTGGTTATGAAGTCCATAGTTACGCATTCCCACTTCCACTCGGGAAGCTCAGGCTGTTGTAGCAAGCCTGACGGCTTTTGGTGCTCGGCTTTGACTTGAGCACAAGTCAAGCACTTTGCTACATGGGCGGCTACAGACTTTTTCAAGCCTATCCACCAATAATTTGCCTTTAAGTCTTGGTACATTGTGTCTGCACCCGGATGGACTGAGTATTTGGAGCTATGGGCTTCCTGGAGAACAACATCTCGTAGTCCTCCATAAATCGGAACCCATATACGTCCGTTCAGCCTAAGAATTCCATCCTTGCTAAGAGTCAACTGCTCCTCAGTTACTCCCAGCTTTTCATTAGGATAATTAGCTTCCAACACAGCCTCACGTTGCGCAGCTAATATCCTTTCCATTAAATTATTCTTAACCTCAATGCTCTTGGCATTGATTCGAATGGGTTTTACCCTTTCCTTTCTGCTCAAGGCATCGGCGACTACATTCGCCTTGCCGGGATGGTACCTGATTTCGCAGTCATAATCATTCAGGGTTTCCATCCAGCGGCGTTGCCTCATGTTCAACTCTTTCTGGTTGAACAGGTGCTGGAGGCTTTTGTGATCAGAATAAATCACAAATTTAATACCATAAAGGTAATGCCTCCACAACTTCAGTGCAAATACCACGACACCCAACTCCAAGTCGTGGGTGGTGTAATTCTTTTCATGCACCTTTAATTGCCTTGAAGCATAGGCGATCACCTTGCCCTTCTACATAAGCACACACCCCATGCCTGTGTGTGATGCATCGCAGTAAACTACGAATTCATCTGTACCTTCTGGTAATGTCAACACAGGTGCGTTGCTTAGCTTTTGCTTTAGTATTTCGAAGGACTCTTGCTGCTTTGGGCCCCAAATGTACTTTTCTTTCTTCTTGGTCAAGGAAGTCAAGGGCGCAGCAATCCTCGAGAAATTTTCAATAAATCTCCGGTAGTATCCTGCTAACCCCAGGAAACTACGAATTTCGGTAGGCGTCTTTGGCTCTTGCCAGTTCATGACCGCCTCTACCTTAGCGGGATCCACTTGGATACCACGCTCGCTCACAACGTGTCCTAAAAACTGAACTTCTCGTAGCCAAAATTCGCATTTCGAGAATTTGGCGTAGAGTTTCTCACGCTGTAGTAATTCGAGAATGCAACGGAGGTGCTTCTCATGGTCAGCTTGATTCTTGGAATAGATAAGGATATCGTCGATGAAGACTATGACGAATTTGTCCAAGTATGGCTTACAAACGCGGTTCATGAGATCCATGAACGCAGCCGGTGCATTTGTGAGCCCAAAAGGCATCACTAGGAACTCGTAATGACCATAGCGAGTCCTAAATGCAGTCTTGTGTACATCTTCATCTCTGACCCTTAGTTGATGATAACCCGACCTTAAGTCGATCTTTGAGAAGTAGCTTGCTCCTTGCAGCTGATCGAATAGATCGTCGATCCTTGGTAAAGGATATCTATTCTTTATGGTAACTTTATTCAGTTCTCTATAGTCGATGCACAACCGCATCGATCCGTCCTTCTTCTTTACAAATAGGACAGGAGCTCCCCAGGGAGATGAACTAGGTCTGATAAAACCTTTCGCCAGCAGTTCATCCAACTGGGTCCTTAGTTCTTTCATTTCTGTTGGCGCTAATCTGTAAGGTGCTCTTGCTATCGGAGCTGCTCCAGGAATGATGTCAATTCTGAACTCCACTTGTCTATCTGGTGGCAAACCAGGTAGTTCTTCAGGAAAAACCTCGGGGTATTCAGAAATGACAGGAAGATCCTCGATCTTCGGCTTTGGTTCTTCAATTATTACCTGAGCCATGTAAATTACACAGCCTCTGTTCAAACATCTTGAAGCTTTCAGCATAGATACGTCTTCGGGCAATCCGTAATGCGTATCCCCTCGAATGGTAAGAGATTCACCACTCGGAGTCTTTAAAACTATCTGTCTTTTGCCGCAAATGATTTGGGCCTGATTACGGGATAACCAGTCCATGCCTAGCACAATGTCAAAACCCGCCAGTTTGAAAGGAAGTAGAGATAAAGGAAAAGAATGGTTCCTAATGGACATTTCACATCCTTCTAGAACAGTAGAGACGGTTTCTATCGTGCCGTCTGCTAACTCTACTTCGTATTTCATATCAAGGGTTTTGATTGGCATATTTAGTAGTTGGCAAAATTTCTGGTCTACAAAGGATTTATCAGCGCCAGAATCGAACAGTACTCTTGCAAATATATTATTTACGAGAAAAGTACCTGTAAGCACATTGTCGTCCTTAACCGCTTCCTTTGCATCCAAGCGAAAAATTCTCGCATTTGATTTCTTAGTCTCCTCCGCCTTCTTGGCATACTTCGGGCAATTACTCTTTATATGCCCCTTCTCATTACAATTATAGCAGGTTGCATCCTTTATCTTTTTGCACTCCACTGTCTTATGATCCTTGGACTTGCATAGCCCACAGGATGGAGTCTTTTGTTGTGACTGTGAACCAGACGCAAACCTACACTTTCCGGAGTGAGGTTTCTTGCAGACCTTGCAGTAAGGTCTTCCATCAGCTTGCCCCTCCTTCTTTGCCTCCGACCCTCTCTTGCCCTCACCGTTTCCACGGTGCTTTTTCCCAGACTTTCGTGAGGTTTCATCCTCACGCTTTCGCTTTTCAGCCTCCTTGCTCCTTTGTGCCCTCAGACGGACAGCATCAAGTGTAAGAGACAAGGAGAGGTCAGTAACTGACCTGAAGGTCGTCGGCCTAGAGGCCTTTACACTGGCCTTGATCGCCGGCTCTAAGCCCCCAATGAAACGGGCAATCCTTCTAGGTTCTGGTGTCACAAGATATGGCACCAGGCGTGACATAGTGTTAAAACTTGTTAGGTATGCTTGACAATCCAGGTTTGTCATCACTAGTGAGACAAAATCTGCCTCAATCTTCTCAACCTCGTGCTGAGGGCAGTAGTTTTCTTTTATGAGGGTAATAAACTCCCCCATGACATTTTGTACAAGGCAGACTTACCTGAAGCCTGCACCAGAGCTCTCCACCACGCCAGGGCCTCGCCCTTGAATGACTGGGACACAAACTTAACCACGTCCCTCTCAGCGCACCCGCTGATGTCCACTATCGTGTCCATCTCGTCTAGCCAGGTGATACAGTCAACCGCACCTTTCTCCCCTGTAAATTCACGGGGCTTACATGATACAAAGTATTTGTAGGTGCAACCCTTAGCACTTGACGCATCAGTATATTCTCTATCGCGATGAACGCTGTGCTCAGTAGACGAGTGCTTGTCGTCATCTTTCTTGGGTTCAGAGGGTGGTTTGGAGTGTGTCTTTGGTTTAGAGGGTGGTTTTGACACAGTTCTGCCTTGAGACTCAGTATTTTGACGATCAATAGCTGCCTGGACAGCATTGTCAATCAGAGCCTTCAGTTGTGCGCCTGTCAAATGCACTGACGCATTGTCATAGTCATCTTCGTTTGTGTGGCTGTTCTCTCCATTGGGATCCGCCATTGTAACTTGAATCTGTTACAGAAGATAACAAAATTTTAATTTAGGAGATTATTATATGATTGTCTTTTATGACAATTTGTCAACCATGGTACAGAGACCATATTTGGTTAACTTTTTATTTCACTAAATATTAGGATTTGAATATATCCTATTTTAACTATATAAATAGTATTGGCGGCATAAAGCCTAATCATGATGATGTTTTATAATGTTAGCCGAGATTTCAGAGAATCAAAGGCATAGAGAGTTGAATCGTAGTTCTTTTATCTCTTTCTGACAGAGAGTCATAGACTACCACTGCCTTTTGTCTTTATAAGACAATTATTATGGCCCATAGGCACTACACCTCTAATGGATGTCTTAATATGGTTGGCCCGTATGCACTACATCACTAATGGATGTTTTAATAATATTGGCCCGTAGGCACTACATCACTAATGGATGTTTTAATAATTCTGGCCCGTAGGCACTGCATCACTAATGGATGTTTTAATAATTCTGGCCCGTGGGCACTGCATCACTAATGGATGTTTTAATAATACTGGCCCGTAGGCATTGCATCACTAATGGATGTCTTTATAATACTGGCCCGTAGGCATTGCATCACTAATGGATGTCTTTATAATTCTGGCCCGTAGGCACTGCATCACTAATGGATGTTTTAATAATTCTGGCCCGTGGGCACTGCATCACTAATGGATGTTTTAATAATACTGGCCCGTAGGCATTGCATCACTAATGGATGTCTTTATAATACTGGCCCGTAGGCATTGCATCACTAATGGATGTCTTTATAATACTGGCCCGTAGGCATTGCATCACTAATGGATGTCTTTATAATATTGATCACCTTCATTGGTGATTTAACCCACGATTTATATATCATTTAGTTGGGTTTTGAAATCCTTAAAGGATTATTGTATAAGAATGACGTGCGTGATTTTAACGAATCACATCTGCCATGAATGTTAACATGCGTACAGAGGTTAACAGGGAATCAGAATCTTTTCAGTTAGGTCGTACCATCTTGACTAGATCTTAACAGACCCCAAGCTAGGTTTCACCTTTTAAGATTCTTTATTTAGGCAGATCAGTATAAAAGGAATGGTTTTGATTTATTTTTATATATATTAAAACAAAACTCATAACATACATTCCAAAATCTCAAATACAATTACATATTGCCCTAAACGGGTCTTTCAAATAATACATACCTCCATAGAGGTTTTAAAATAAGTGACAAGTCCACGCAGGGACTAGTACAAGATAGGTGTCCATGCAAGGACTAAAGGTAAGTCCACGTAGGGACTGAAATACGATAAGTTGTCCACGCAGGGACTTATTTCAAAGTAGAAATTACATTAGTACAACTATTAAGGGCTAATGGTCACGTTTCTTCTTTTTGCCCTTTAGTAGGTTCGCCAAGCCCTTGAGAAATCCTCGGTGGCTTTTCTTCTCTTCCTCGAACTCTCTCTCCACACGATCTAGTCGATGGAGTATTTCTTCCTGTTCAGGAGGAGAGAATCGTGGTTGTGGCGCTTGATGCGGAACTGGAGGTCTGGGAGGTATTGGATACCCATGAGCTGAGTAGTCCGGTGGTCCCATGTTTCCATGTGCTCCGTCAGGGTAGCGCGCATTATATCTAGCCGACACCACATATGGGTCGCGCTCATAGCCGTAGTTGTATTGTGCTTGTGATGGTTCGAACGGGTTGTAAGCCGTCGGACCCGTGTAAGCTGGTATGGGTTGGTCATACCCAAATGGTGGCGAATTTCGTGCAGCTGGTGCGGAGTTCGCCTCCTGTATAGGACTGGAAGGTCCTTCTTCTTGTAGCGGCGGATAGTGGCTACTACTAGAATGTCGAGGAGTGCTGAAGTGGATACCCCCTCCTCCTCGTGTAGACATACGAGCATTTGTCCTCCTACGCCTCGGCGGATCAGGTATTACTGGTTGTGCCGGTGGCGGAGGTGGTGGCGTAACTGCCTCAAAGCGTGAATCCTCAGAGGGATCCTGCGGATGTCTCGGTTGTTGAGATGTCTGTTGAGGTGGCGTGTAGTACCACTCATGTCGGTCAAACATCGCTTGGAAACTGTCAGGTCCTTGATAGGGCGTTCCATGGAAGGATGACCCTTCAGAAACTTCTATCGGATGCGTGGGTGTACCACGAGCTGGTTCAGTTGGATCCTCATCCTCCTCCATGGGATCTTCAGAAAAATGGTCTTGTGGCCCTAGTGGAACAAAGCCTGAAGGTTCCTGTATGTAGTCAGCCGGATTAAACTGACCTATGTAGTATGGAGTAGGGTCGTCGTAATTTCGGTGCGATACCGAACGTTGTAGAGGTATGAAGGAAGGTTGTGGGTTGTTGGGATTATTTTCTGAATCTGGCCCAAAGGAGTGCCGGTAGGATGGCGTCGAGCTGTGCGAAGTGGAATGCCTCGCGGGTTCGTAAAGATCTCTTCGTCGTTGTGGCTCTTCGCTCCGTGTCATCGAAGGATGTCTTGTACCAGATGGTCCAGCTTCATTATCGTGATGTGTCACGATTTCTCCTCGGCCTCTTCTTCCCCTTCCTCTTCCTCGGAATATAACAGGTGGCATTTTCCTGCTCCAAAACTTATTAAAAATCAAATCGAAAATAAAGACAAAAAGGAGTATTAATCCGAATTTGTCCTAAGTTCTTGTCTAGACTCAAGTATGTGCAATTGTGTCATTGAGATTAAACACATTAGGATAGTGTTTAATTCACTCAATGTTGGCTCTGATACCAACCTGTCACACCCCGATTCCCACGTGTCTCACCGGTGGGCCCGGTGGGGGATTACCGTGACGATGTTGGCAACAATATAGTCAAACCACACAATTATATAATGCACAGCGGAAGCAAAAGATAAATGTATATAAACTTCAACCTCTGATCGTAATATCAAAATGTATTACAGGGGTTGAATATATCCACAGTGGATCGTAAATAAACATAAAGTATTGTTCCATCAGATACTGCAATCAAGCTTGCGAGACTTATCCCGATGCTAGGGAGCTAATACCAGCCAATTTACGTTTAGGTACCTGCACTTAATCTTTTTGGGGAAAATACGTCAGTTTACACTGGTAAATACATTCAACTGACACATTTGAAAATGTTTATTAAAATTGATTTGAATGCACAAGGCACAAACTCTTTTTAACTTGGGAAAATTCATAATGATCTTGTGAACGTTTTACATGTTCTTTTATGCGTTCAGTAGCCCGGGTCGTGCCGGGTTAAAGATTTATAGACACACCACGTTTGCGTAAAACCGTAGTATAAAAACCAACGGCTACGTCTTTTAATTTTAATGTCGACACTTTATACCGGGTGTACGCCTACACCGGGATGTCGATGGTCGTGGCCATTTCGTAAAATGATGCCAAGGATATCCGGGACAACGGTCATTAAACCCCCCAAAGGCTTATAAGCAACAAAACTGTTTAAATGAGCCGATCATATTTAATCAATTAACCACCTAAGCGATGGAATTATATAATGCTCAATCAAGCGGTATTAATATACCGTAACCCAAGCCCATATAGGGGAAATAAGTTAAAGTATTTACCTTTGCAAGTATTAATCCTTAATTTAGATCAAGTCACCGATAGCTTTTACTGGGGCTCCTAATCTGGAACGAAGGTTTTAATTAACCTCTTAGAATCCTAACGGTCCTTATATTAGCCGTAGCTTAAACCGGTTGATTCCGATACATAGATATGGTTAATTCGCACGAAAAGGCGAAAACTGAGAATGGAGTATGATTTGGACCCAACAAGTTCAGTGACTTGTTTTATATGGGTTTATAGTCCATACTCTGGATTTTGGGGTTCAAATAATATAATTTGACCTATATCGGCTATTGCACGAAAACTAGTTCCATGAGCCGTACCGTGTTCGCAAATAGGCGAAACGGTTAACCATAAGTGTCCTACGCTTATTTCCTAAGTCAATATGCCTTAAAAGTAATTTGGTATCAGTAGGATACCTTCCGTAATGCCCGTAACGAGTTTAAGTTAATATTATGCCCCGTAGGGGCTTTTCGGTCATTTTAAAGACTTTAAAAGGGCTTTTCGAGTTCTACAGGAAATCTGAGTTTCCCGAACAGCTTATAAAGCTTAAAATACTTTATTTATTATTTAAAACCAGTAGCAACTGGAATCGGGTCAAAAGACCTTGTAGAACTCCCGTTTTGGCCAAAAAGGGCATATTCGGTATTTACCGAACCGTAGCCATAACCGCAGGTTATGAGCAAGGTAAAAATTATTAAAAATCTTTAAAATTCCCAAAATATTATTTTACCACAGTGGGTAAAAGTTTTGGTGACGAAAACTTGGGTTAGATGGGTGTTATGCTAATTGCGCCGTTAATTACAAAACTTTCTTAAAAGTGCGCCTTTTAGCATAACTCTCATTCTAGACCTCGGATTGACGTGAAACTTTAAGGACATGCTTATAATTTAATAAGCAAGGTTTTGGTCCGTTCACGTGTCCGAAATACTCGTTTTAATTTTAAAAGGCCGTTACGGTCAACTTTTAGGCAAATGACGGAATTGCGTAAAAGACTCGGATAACTCATGAACCGACCATAGAGGTTTATACCAACATGTGACCTGGTCCTAAGAGAGTCCTAAGGTATATTTATACCTCACTAAAACGGGTCAGAACTGAAGTCAAAGCAAAAGTCAAACTTTTGCGACTTTCGGCTCCGAACCGGGTTAATATAGCAAACGGTCGATTCAAACGAGCGCATACAGGTTTATATACTTATTATCATGTTTTATGATTGTCAAAACAGGTTCCATAACATATACATTACAGATTATGCATAAATCGCTAAAATAGCTTTCTGTTGACTTTTTAACCTAACGTTTGACTCGACATTTGACATAGTTAGAGTGGTGATCAGGGGGAACCATTTTAGAGGTTTATTACCCACATAAATACCAACTCATAACCACTTTTGATTCATCATAGGACTGAACCATTACTGATTTATGGTAAAGTCAAACCGTAGTTACGACGGTTTGGTTTTTAGCCATTTACTAAGGAAATGTGAAACCACAAAGGGTTGGATCACTTACAGAAGTTGTGTTCTTGCTTATAGAGCAGAGAAAAGGACTTGAGAGCTCTTGAAATGATCAGAGGTGTGTGTTTTGATGTTGTGAATGTTATGTTGCATACTAGTGCTATTTATAGCAAATGTCATGCCTCTATGATCATTACAACTACCACAAGAGTCCAGAGGTGATGGGTAGGTGTCCCAGAGGTGTATGGGTCGAGTAGGGGGCACCCATGCCTCATTTATTGGAGGTTGATCGTTCACAATGCTCAAAAGTCAAGAAAACACCAATTTTCTGCATCTGGGCGTCCAATGCGGCCCGCATGGAGGTTCCATGCGTTTACAATGCGGGCCGCCTGGGATTTAAAGATCAGACGTATAGTTGAGGAGGCTCGCGGCCCGCCTCAACTTAACCCAATATGCAATGCGGGCCGCGTAGGGTTAAGATTTCAGAAATTTTAAATCTTTTGTCATGATTACAGAATATGGTAATTAATAACGAAATCTTTCGTAATGATTTACCTGACCTTTCGGTTTTGAAGGGGTAACTTTGCGGTTTGGCCCTCGGTTATTTACCGATAGGGGCCTCGTGTTATTTTCCCGCGTTATAAAGTCCCCGGTTAGTTTATTAATTATTCAGAAAGCCTTAACTTTCATTATTGACGCTTTTAACCCTTCTTCTACGAATTCGATCGTAACTTTCTCGTTTCATATCGAAACTTCGCGAAATTCATATATATTATTTTAGTGAGTGTATAATACTGTTACAAAGTCTTTGGAACGTTAAAGGGTCACTCAGAGGTATTATTAAACATGTTGACACAGTTAACCCCTGTAGTTTGTAATCTCTCACTTTCTTCCGCGTTTTGTTTTTGTACGATCTATAATTTATTCGTTTGAAGGTTTAAGCATTATTTAGGGATACTATACAGTATATTTACCCTTGTTGACATTTATAACCCTCGAATTTACATACTTTCAAGGTTTGTCAGAATTAGTCCTTTATTTATTATGGATGCCACGTGTAATCAAATGACACGTGTTAACACATCATTGGACACAAAAATTCGAGGTGTTACACTCCCCCTCTCACACACTCCTATACATACAATATATACATACACATTTTAGGTCCATCTTTCCATTTCCACACCTCCATCCTCTTTGCCCCATCCTCATGCCCATCCTACGTGTCACTTACGTGACGCACCATCCTCCAAGGGAGGACCATCACCATACCGTGTAGCCTTAAAATCAAATAATTTGATTGGGTAACATGTCCATTGGCTTGATTTTCTTCTAAAAGTTGTGACATTTACATCAACTATCTTTTTCTATTTTCGAATGGAAAAACATTTTCATCAACTAATCCATTGATTTAGTTTAAATCATTTTTTAGTTCATTTTGTTTTTGTTTCGCACCTAACGTTGTATAGTTTTCCTTTTAACTCCAGCAAAAATCACAAAACACAGGGTGTACCCAAATGTAAAGGATCCCGGAAAATAAAAATTGTAGTGTTATGTTAGGCAAAAAATCATGATCGGCTGCCCCTCGTAAAAATTTGGGCTTGATTGTAGGAAATATTAAAGAGGTAAACATACAAGTTGGTATGTTTCCTCCATCCCATATTGGTGGAGGGAGTGAACTTTGAGTGGTTTATAAGGGATTGTTCCTTGTGGGCCTCCAAAGTGTTAAATGGGTTGAGAAGTGGATGAAGCCCACACTCGCGCCGAGCCGAGCCGCGAGCTCGTGAATGGGCGCGTTTGAGGCGCACTTTCCACCGTTTAATTCGAAACAGTGGGGGTTATCCCATAGTGATTCGAATTTGTATAGGATAACTATCCAGCAACCGAATTCGTATGGGATATGTATTCAGTAATTCGAATTGGTTATGGATGGTTATCCCTCCCCGTTTAGGATAACTATCCAGCAA
Organism: Helianthus annuus; assembly: GCF_002127325.2. NCBI lineage: Eukaryota > Viridiplantae > Streptophyta > Magnoliopsida > Asterales > Asteraceae > Helianthus > Helianthus annuus. Next base: position 78,446,012 of record NC_035448.2, read on the forward strand.
CCGAATTCGTATGGGATATGTATTCAGTAATTCGAATTGGTTATGAATGGTTATCCCTCCCCGTTTTCTCATTCTTTGGTGAATCATAACCTATAAATAAAAGGCTCCTACTACCCATTCATTCACTCATATTTTCGCAGCCTACTCTCCTCCCACCTGTGTGTTCGTGTTTTCGTTCCAGCTTCTGGGTTTTCTGGTTTCAATTGTTGTTGGAATACCAGATCAGTTCTGCATTAAATCCTGGGAGTTTACGCTGCAGCTCACAGCAATACGAGCGCGTAAAATCCTTTAAGGACAGGAATCATCCGTGCAGCTCAAGGCTTTCGTTCAAGGATCTTCGTTCTCACTCGCCAGGTTGGTTTTAATTTACGTGTTCTTTAAATTCGTCCGACAACGGGACAGTCTCCTTCTACCTTTCTTTAATCAGTTTGCTTAAGTTGGAACAAACTGGTTTGGCTGATAACTCGGTAATTAATAAAGTAATATTAATTTCTTGTTGATTAATTTAATTTTCAACAATCTTAAAGGATTTTATTTTTTGTGTTTTAATCAACAGAACAAATGGACTCTGAACTACCAACAGCCAATCTGAGATTCATGAATCAAGATTAGTTTCTAAAGGGTATAGGCAGAGAGAAGGGATCGACTATTTTGATACCTATGCACCTGTGGCTAGAATTAGTTCTATTAGAACTCTAATAGCGGTGTCTGCTTTGAAAGGGCTGTACATCCATCAAATGGATGTAAAGACAGCATTTCTAAATGGGTATCTAAAGGAGGAGATTTATTTGGAGCAACCAGAAGGGTTTGTGATGCCTGGACAAGAGAACAAAGTGTGTAGACTTATTAAATCTCTGTATGGTTTGAAGCAGGCTCCTAAACAGTGGCATGAGCGATTTGACACCACTGTGACTGCTTTCGGGTTTCGATACAACAGTGCTGACAGATGTATTTATACTAAATGCGAACCCGGTTATACAGTCGTGATTTGTCTCTATGTTGATGATATGTTGATCATTAGCACTCACCTTGAAGGTATTTCTGAAACTAAGAAATATTTGTCCTCGAACTTTAAGATGACAGATCTAGGTGAAGTTGGTACCATTCTTGGGATCAAGGTGAAGAGAACTGGAAGTCAGATTTCTCTAAGTCAATCTCATTACATAGAGAAAATTCTGACTAAGTTTTAACACTTAAATATTAAAGAGTTTAATACTCCGTTTGATCCAAGTGTGAAACTTAATGTGAACTCTAGAAGAGCAGTGGCTCAACTGGAGTATGCGAGTGCTATTGGGAGTATGATGTATGCAACGCATTGCACTCGTCCTGATATTGCTTTTGCTGTAAGCAAACTGAGTCAGTATACTGTTAATCCAGGGACAGAACACTGGAAGGCAGTGGGCAGAGTTCTTGGATACCTAAAAAGGACCAGTAACTTAGAACTGACATACACGTCTTCCTCCAGAATACTTGAAGGTTATTCTGATGGAAGCTGGATTGATCGTACCAATGATTCAAAATCTACAAGTGGGTGGATTTACACTCTAGCAGGAGGAGCAATTTCTTGGGCGAGCAAGAAACAGACGTGTATTGCCCACTCAACTATGGAAGCTGAGCTCATAGCGCTAGCTGCAGCTAGTAAGGAAGCAGAGTGGATTAGAGATCTACTTACTGACATCCGTCTGTGGGATGTTCCAATGCCGTCCATTCCCATGTATTGTGATAGTGAGGCCACACTATCTAAAGTATACAATGCAGTGTATAATGGGAGGTCGAGACACATAGGTCTTTGGCACAATTATGTGAGACAACTGCTTGAAAGTGGTACCATCAAGGTTGTCTATGTGAAGACAAGTAAGAACTTGGCAGATCCGTTTACTAAACCTCTTACGAGAGATTTGGTTGTGAATACCGCGAGAGACATGGGTCTAAAACCACAATAGAGTCGTTAGTGATGGAAACCCAACTTGAACTTAGTGCTCCTATTTCTCAAGTTTAATGGGTAACAACGAAACCGACTCGTATTTTCGTTCATACCTTCGCCCCCTGTCGACCGCCGGAGGACCACCGACCACCGCCGTCTGCCGCCACCTGCAACAAGTCCGGTACCTTCTTTTTCCGGCTATACGTCTTTGATTTCGATTCTTTTTTTTTTGTGTTATTATTATTATTACAGTAATATTACTGTTAATATTATTGTTAATATTATTGTTAGTATTATTATTAATATTATTATTATTTATTATTATTATTAGTATTATTATTATTATTATTATTATTATCATGTTTACTGATATTATTATTATTATTATTATTAGATTATTAATATTATTATTATAATCTTTATTTATTTATCTATATTAATAATAATCAGATTTATTTAATAATATTAAACAAATATATTATTACTACAATATCATTAAAATAATTCAGAATAATTATTATTATTTATGTTTAACAGATTTATTAATATAATTACTATAATAATCAGAATTTTTATGAATTTATTAATATTAATATCAGAATATACGTTTATCAGATTTATTTATATAAATATAAAATCAGAATTTTTATTTTATAATTAATCAGAATTATTATCAGATTTATTATTTTATTTAAAGCAGAATTATTATTTTATATAATAATCAGATTTATTTTTGGATTTTCAGAATTATTATATAAAATCAGAATTATTAAATAGCAGAATTATTATTTAAATAATCCGAATTATTATTTTATAGTAATCAGAATTATTATTATTCTACATATATCAGAATTTTTATTTTGAGTATATATTAATCAGAAATTATTATCTATATAATCCAGAATTTTAGTAATAATATTTATAATATATTGGTAAAATCAGAAATATTATATACGAATCAGTATTTTTATATTTACTTATTTATAAAATAAATTGACATTTATTCCATTAAATATAAGATATAAAAATAAGATATATTATTTTTATTATTTTCACCCTAGAAATATTAACGTTATGTTATTAATTCCCACCAAGTATCCAATATTTAACAAATCCTCAAAATTAATAGGGTAAATCTCTTGTGCACATCCTCTTGGACAATCCCTTGATTCTTAATCCTTTCCAAGAAAAACGCAACGCAACCTAAGGTGAGTATACATGACCCATTTTCTATTTTATCACATTTTGGGTGCTGTATGCATTTCTATATCAAACACACTATGTTAAACATTTTTGCACCCTCAATCCACATTTCATGTGAATCTATTTGACTCATGTTAATCACGTTATGCTACTGTTAAACATTTATGACTGTGTGTTCATTAACTTTGCAAGCCTCCCCTAACAATGGCAGCGCTATAGGTTGAGAAACGCCCCTCCCATAGTATTATGGGTATTGTTAGGTTTATTCTATGTTACTCATTTACCACCCTTCTAGGGTTAGGCTATGTTAATTGCGTTAAACTTTGGTTTGAACACATAGATTTCATCGTTACGAGTATAACTGTTAATATGCAATCATATAGTCATGTGGATTTGAGCATGTTAATCTATTTCAAACATATTATACTATTATCAAACTTGTATACTCGCCAACATGTTTTGTTGATTATATTTTAATGCATACTGCAGGATGAGGATTCAAGAGTTGAAGAATTGATTAGGATGGCTTAGAAACCCACATTACAATAAACTATGTTTGGTGTTTGTTATTTCCCTTTTATGACATTTTGTATGAAACTTAGCAATTTTAATAAATGAAATTTAATTATATTGTCACAGTTAGTGTTATGATGTCTTTGAACAGTTTGTACGTCTCATCCCGATGTTTCCGCCATCGGTTGGGGTGTGACATATTGGTATCAGAGCCATAACTATAGGGAATTAGGAAAAGTAGGAATGCTTTTACCTAGTCTATAGTTTAGGAGCTTTCTCATTTATTTGCTGTTTAAGATAATATTCCCTTCTCTCTTCCTTGCTTCCCTCTATTCTTTTGGACTTCTAATATACAAGCCTTTCCTAAGGCTAACACAATACACACATGGAAGCTGTGAAGGCACTCATGTAACACAATCGAAATGATTCATCAAAACAGGGGTGATTCCCATATTTGGTGAGGATTTTCATTCAGCTTAAATTTGCTTTTTGCACGAAATCTACCCTCAAGTTAGGAGTGACATCCAAACCTTGATGGGAGTTTCCATTTCATATTCTAGTGGACCCTCATCTTTGCATGAGTACCAACCACATCAGGGTACGATGTTATCAAGTTAGAGGTGAAACTCGCATCTTGTTAACTAGTCCCATTCCTTGATTTTCGATCCCGCCAAAGTTTCGATGTTCCCAATCGATTAAGGACGTGTAGTAACTGGAAGGACAAATATCGTTAGTCGCTCCTCGATGAGAGTATTTGTCTATTAGGCCAAAGCACGCCTCCTTAATTCGAAAAGGATTTCGATTCACTTTGGAATAGTCTTATGTTACGTTCCGTGACAATCCATATTTTTATGATAAATCTCTTTTTATGTTATCTCAATTATCATGTGATTTACATTTGAGCGTTATCTTCATTCCAAGTTTGGGAACACGAATCACGTTATTATCGCAATCTAAAACAATTAATAATTACTCCTTCGTGAACAAACTAAATTTATCTTGCTTTCATTATACATGATATTCTATGTGCACTACTATGTTATTCTATGTGAAACTATTTGACAATTTATGTGAAAAACAATGTGTTATGTGATGCATACATGAAATCAATTTTTCCTAAACAAAAACATTATGATTAAAAGTCTCATCCATTCCTTGTTTTGAATTTCTAGATGTCGTCATCTCGTCAGTACTCTCACTCTCCCAGAAAATCCAAGGCTAACTCCAAAAAGAAAATGCTGACATTCATGGCAAATCAGATTGCCAGAATCGTGCCAAAGATAGTGTCTGAGATTCAAGCCTCCAGCTCTCCCAATCATTCTGGCGATTCTCACGTAGTACAGCCTAAACCAGTCTCGTTCAACTACAAACACTTCACTGCCTGTAACCCCAAAACTTTCACTGGGAAGGATGGAGTGACAGCTATGTTGGAATGGTTTGACAGCATGGAAGTCACGTTCATAAATAGTGAATGTCCAGAGGAACTCAAGGTGCGAAGTGCCACTGGTGTTTTCCAAGCCAGGGCACTAGACTGGTGGACTAACGAGAGAAACATTCGATCCAATGAGCTAGCATACGCGTTGTCTTGGGAAGAGCTCAGACAGCTTATGATGGAGGAATTCTGCCCTCCTCATGAGCAGCAGAAGTTAGAAGAAGAGTTCTGGACCCTCAAACAAGTTGGGGATGAAAACCTTGCATACACTACCCGGTTCAAGCAGTTGTGTTTTATCGTGCCTCATTTGGTGTTGACCACAGAATGCACCATTCGGAAATATATTAATGGGTTGCCTACTACGATGCGTGATACCATCGAGGCGGCTAGGTTGGATAATATTGAGGATGTGTACCGCCTCGCGGCAAGTTTGAATAATAATCGAGTTCGTGATAAACAAGTCGCAGCAGCATCTAAACCTACATCCTCCTCAAAACCCGCTCATCAAATCACCCACAACAATAGGGGAAAGAAGCGTGCTCACCAATCCTCAGTTTGCAACGCTGTTACACCAGTTGAAAATCCAAAACCTAACCCAGCAAACCCAGAAAAGAAGCAATACACAGGAACAAACCCTAAGTGCACCACTTGCCACTTTCATCACCCAACTACGAGCCCATGTAGACACTGTACCTCCTGCAATCGTTATGGGCATTTGGCAGCATACTGTCGCAATAACCCAACGACAGCCCAAAACTCAAAGCCAGCAAATGTGGTCAGGGCATGTTTCAAATGTGGGGATCCAACTCACCTACGACCTCAGTGTCCTCAAGTGAGGCAAGATTTACAGCAGAAGGCACCACAAGGCCGTGCATTTGTTATCAATGCTCAGCAAGCGCGCAACGACAATGAGGTCGTGAACGGTACGTTCCTCGTTAATAATTTGTATGCTTCTATTTTATTTGATACTGGTGCAGATAAATGTTTTGTATCTGTAGAATTTGAACCATTGTTAAAATGCACACGCTCAAAACTACCTAAGTCATTCCCAGTCGAAGTTGCCAATGGCAAGTCTATTCGTGTCGATTCTGTTCTTTGTAATTGTACTCTCACTTTGAATGATCATGCCTTTTCAATTGACCTCATACCCATGGAGTTAGGTAGTTTCGATATCATAGTAGGCATGGATTGGCTTCGAAAGAACCATGCTGAAATTGCCTGTTTCGAAAAATACGTCCGTTTGCCTCTTCCATCAGGCAATACCCTACATGTTTATGGGGATCGACCTTCCAATGGTCTAAAGCTAATGTCATGCACCCAAGCGAACAGATACTTACGTAAAAAGTACTTTGCCTTTTTAGCCCACGTAGTGGAAGAAAATGGCAAGGGAAAATGCGTAAGCGATGTTCTAGTGGTGTGTGATTTCCCAGAAGTTTTCCCTGAGGATTTACCAGGTCCTCCTCCTCCTCGGTCAGTTGACTTTCGTATCGACCTTGTGCCTGGCGCAACTCCTGTTGCACGAGCTCCCTATCGCCTTGCACCATCTAAGATGCAAGAGCTTTCCAGCCAACTCCAGGAGCTTCTTGACAAGGGTTTCATTCGACCCAGTACCTCTCCTTGGGGTGCTCCTGTTCTATTCGTTAAAAAGAAAGATGGTTCATTTCGAATGTGTATCGATTATCGAGAGCTCAACAAGCTTACTATCAAAAATCGATATCCACTACCTCGCATTGACGACCTCTTTGATCAACTCCAAGGTGCAAGTTGTTTCTCCAAGATCGATCTTCGATCTGGCTATCATCAACTTCATATCCTCAAAGAGGATATCCCAAAAACCGCTTTTCGAACGCGCTATGGACACTACGAGTTCGTGGTCATGCCTTTTGGTCTGACTAACGCACCTGCCGTGTTCATGGATTTGATGAATCGTGTTTGCAAACCTTATCTAGATAGATTCGTAATTGTCTTCATTGATGACATTCTAATTTATTCTAAATCTCGAGTCGATCATGAGCGTCATTTACGTCTCATACTCGAACTTTTGCGAAGTGAACGTTTATACGCAAAGTTCTCAAAGTGTGAATTCTGGATCAAGGAAGTCCAATTCCTTGGACATGTCGTTAGCGAAAAAGGTATTCATGTCGACCCTGCTAAAATTGAAGCAGTCAAAAGTTGGATCGCACCTAAAAACCCATCAGAAATTCGTTCATTCCTAGGATTGGCGGGTTACTACCGTCGATTCATCTCGAATTTTTCTAAGATAGCTGTTCCTCTCACTATGTTGACCCAAAAGGAAAAACCTTTCATTTGGAGTCACGAGCAGGAAGAAGCTTTTCAAACCCTCAAGGACATGCTTTGCAATGCTCCTATCTTAACCCTACCTGACAGAAATGATGACTTCGTAGTATATTGCGATGCATCAAATCGTGGTCTTGGTTGCGTCCTTATGCAACGAGGCAAGGTCATTGCGTACGCTTCTCGCCAATTAAAGATTAATGAGAAAAATTACACTACTCACGATCTTGAACTTCGTGCTGTCGTCTTTGCATTAAAAATATGGCGTCACTATCTATATGGTACGAAATGTGTTGTATACACTGATCACAAAAGTCTACAACATATCTTCAATCAAAAAGAACTAAATATGCGTCAACGTCGTTGGGTGGAATTACTTAACGACTATGACTGCGAGATTCGCTACCATCCTGGAAAGGCGAATGTCGTAGCTGATGCCCTGAGTTGTAAGGCTCATTCCTATCGTATGCATTGTTTTCAAGTGTCAAGTGACCTTCACAATTGTATTCGTGAGGCACAGTTTGCGTCAGCTAACGAAGGAAGTCTGCTCGTCGAAATCCGTGGTGCCTCTATGGATCAACTTGTGACGAAGTCAGACGGACTTCAATATTATCTTAATCGCATTTACCAAATCGCGTCAATCTTCGTGAATTTATCATGAACGAGGCTCATAAGTCTAAATACTCAATACATCCTGGTGCTGATAAGATGTATCATGATCTTCGAACATCTTATTGGTGGCCTGGTATGAAGAATGATATAGCCTTGTATGTCTCAAAATGTCTTACATGCTCGAAGGTTAAAGCAGAGCATCAGCGTCCCTCTGGTTTGCTCGAACAACCAGAAATTCCTGTTTGGAAGTGGGATAGTATTGCAATGGACTTTATAACTAAACTTCCTCGAATCTCATCTGGTAATGATAGTATTTGGGTCATCGTTGATCGTTTGACCAAGTCAGCCCATTTCTTACCTATTCGGGAAGACTTCAAAGTTGAAAAACTTGCTCGAGTCTATACTGATGAAATCATCTGTCGTCATGGCATACCTCGTGACATCATTTCAGACCGTGAGGGTCGTTTCACGTCTCGCCTATGGCAAACTTTTCAATTAGCTATGGGTACTCATTTAAATCTTAGTACAGCCTTCCATCCTCAAACAGATGGACAGACTGAGCGTACCATTCAAACTCTCGAAGATATGCTTTGATCCTGTGTCATTGACTTTGGTGGTAGTTGGGATGTGCATTTGCCTCTGGTCGAATTCTCGTACAATAACAGCTATCACTCCAGCATTCAAATGGCCCCATTCGAAGCGCTATATGGGCGAAAATGTCGATCACCAATCAGTTGGCACGAAATTGGTGATAAGCAATTTACTGGTCCTGAGCTTATTCAAGAAACCATGGACAATATTCTTCAAATCCGTGACAATTTACTCAAGGCCAGGAATCGACAAAAGAGTTACGCAGATAAAGGGCGCAAACCCATGGAATTCAATGTTGGGGATCAAGTATTACTTAAAGTATCTCCATGGAAAGGGGTTGTTCGATTCGGTAAAAAGGGTAAACTTGCCCCTCGTTACGTTGGACCTTTCAAAATCCTCGAACGAGTTGGCAAGGTAGCGTATTTGCTGGATCTACCACAGGAACTGAGTAACGTTCATCCGACATTTCACGTTTCAAATCTCAAGAAATGTCTAGCTGATGAAGGACTTCATGTCCCAGTCGACGACTTGCAAATCAACGATACGCTTCATTTCGTGGAAAGACCAGTTGAAATTGTGGATCAAGGTACCAAGCAGCTCAGACGCAGCAAAATTCGCATTGTAAAAGTGCGATGGGAAGGCAAGCGTGGTGCTGAGTTTACTTGGGAATTCAAAAGTGACATCATGGCAAAGTATCCACATCTCTTCGATCAGTCTTCTTCTTAAGATTTCGAGGACGAAATCTCCTAAAGTAGGGGAGACTGTGACACCTCGTATTTTCAATCTTTCCATTTTTGGCAAGTCTACTTGTACTTTCTATTTTTGTAATTTGTACCTTTGTGGTATTTGGTTTCATTCCCAAATTGTACTCGAGACTTGAAATCATAATGAAAGTGCATTATTTTATTCATATTTGTGTTTGGATACTATGTATTGTCAAAACAATTAAAAACATGTTGAAACTATGTTAAACACGTAAAAACAGTGAAATTACATCTTAATCTCAGCTCTCAAATTCATCAGTGCCAAGAGATTACCCTAAACCGTGCGAAAACCGGGAATTTATACGTTAATTCGGTAAAAATATCAAAATTGGGTTAAAATAATTTTTATATTATTTTATTAATATTTTAAATAAGTAAACTAATAATTAAAATTAAATAAATAAATATTTTAAACTGAATTTTTAATGATTTTTGATTATTTTGGTTAGTTAAACTAACCTGGTTAGCTAAATCCTGGTTAAATCAGCTAACCAGGTTAATTTTATCAAAGGACAGCACTAACTGAGTTAGAAAACTCAGTTAGTGACTAACCCAGTTAGTTTAAAAAAAAATGTAGTAAAAGGGGGGGGGGGGTCTCCTGGGTGAGAACCGGCCTCCCCTGGATTCGAACTCGCGTCTCTCGCTTCACAAACGCACGCACTAACCGCTCGGCCGGGCATGCCACATCCGTTCTATATCGTAATTAAATGATATTTATACACAAATTAAATGCGCTGATTTAAATAAAAACCGCCAAAACCTTTCATCTTCTCCGGCTCTTGATCTGTTTACCGGAATTTTTGAACTTTCAAGGTCGAAACTGTTGCTGGCATCCCCTATATAAACTCGACCAAATCTCTATGTTCGTTTCCTTCACACTCGAACCCCGAAGCAAACCGAAACCGACTCGTATTTTCGTTCATACCTTCGCCCCCTGTCGACCGCCGGAGGACCACCGACCACCGCCGTCTGCCGCCACCTGCAACAAGTCCGGTACCTTCTTTTTCCGGCTATACGTCTTTGATTTCGATTCTTTTTTTTGTGTTATTATTATTATTACAGTAATATTACTGTTAATATTATTGTTAATATTATTGTTAGTATTATTATTAATATTATTATTATTTATTATTATTATTAGTATTATTATTATTATTATTATTATTATTATCATGTTTACTGATATTATTATTATTATTAGATTATTAATATTATTATTATAATCTTTATTTATTTATCTATATTAATAATAATCAGATTTATTTAATAATATTAAACAAATATATTATTACTACAATATCATTAAAATAATTCAGAATAATTATTATTATTTATGTTTAACAGATTTATTAATATAATTACTATTATTATTAATAATCAGAATTTTTATGAATTTATTAATATTAATATCAGAATATACGTTTATCAGATTTATTTATATAAATATAAAATCAGAATTTTTATTTTATAATTAATCAGAATTATTATCAGATTTATTATTTTATTTAAATCAGAATTATTATTTTATATAATAATCAGATTTATTTTTGGATTTTCAGAACTATTATATAAAATCAGAATTATTAAATAACAGAATTATTATTTAAATAATCCGAATTATTATTTTATAGTAATCAGAATTATTATTATTCTACATATATCAGAATTTTTATTTTGAATATATATTAATCAGAAATTATTATCTATATAATCCAGAATTTTAGTAATAATATTTATAATATATTGGTAAAATCAGAAATATTATATACGAATCAGTATTTTTATATTTACTTATTTATAAAATAAATTGACATTTATTCCATTAAATATAAGATATAAAAATAAGATATATTATTTTTATTATTTTCACCCTAGAAATATTAACGTTATGTTATTAATTCCCACCAAGTATCCAATATTTAACAAATCCTCAAAATTAATAGGGTAAATCTCTTGTGCACATCCTCTTGGACAATCCCTTGATTCTTAATCCTTTCCAAGAAAAACGCAACGCAACCTAAGGTGAGTATACATGACCCATTTTCTATTTTATCACATTTTGGGTGCTGTATGCATTTCTATATCAAACACACTATGTTAAACATTTTTGCACCCTCAATCCACATTTCATGTGAATCTATTTGACTCATGTTAATCACGTTATGCTACTGTTAAACATTTATGATTGTGTGTTCATTAACTTTGCAAGCCTCCCCTAACAATGACAGCGCTGTAGGTTGAGAAACGCCCCTCCCATAATATTATGGGTATTGTTAGGTTTATTCTATGTTACTCATTTACCACCCTTCTAGGGTTAGGCTATGTTAATTGCGTTAAACTTTGGTTTGAACACATAGATTTCATCGTTACGAGTATAACTGTTAATATGAAATCATATAGTCATGTGGATTTGAGCATGTTAATCTATTTCAAACATATTATACTATTATCAAACTTGTATACTCGCCAACATGTTTTGTTGATTATATTTTAATGCATACTGCAGGATGAGGATTCAAGAGTTGAAGAATTGATTAGGATGGCTTAGAAACCCACATTACAATAAACTATGTTTGGTGTTTGTTATTTCCCTTTTATGACATTTTGTATGAAACTTAGCAATTTTAATAAATGAAATTTAATTATATTGTCACAGTTAGTGTTATGATGTCTTTGAACAGTTTGTACGTCTCATCCCGATGTTTCCGCCATCGGTTGGGGTGTGACATCTTTAATCAGTTTGCTTAAGTTGGAACAAACTGGTTTGGCTGATAACTCGGTAATTAATAAAGTAATATTAATTTATTGTTGATTAATTTAATTTTCAACAATCTTAAAGGATTTTATTTTTTGTGTTTTAATCAACAGAACAAATGGACTCTGAACTACCAACAGCCAATCTGAGATTCATGAATCAAGATTAGTTTCTAAAGGGTATAGGCAGAGAGAAGGGATCGACTATTTTGATACTTATGCACCTGTGGCTAGAATTAGTTCTATTAGAACTCTAATAGCGGTGTTTGCTTTGAAAGGGCTGTACATCCATCAAATGGATGTAAAGACAGCATTTCTAAATGGGTATCTAAAGGAGGAGATTTATTTGGAGCAACCAGAAGGGTTTGTGATGCCTGGACAAGAGAACAAAGTGTGTAGACTTATTAAATCTCTGTATGGTTTGAAGCAGGCTCCTAAATAGTGGCATGAGCGATTTGACACCACTGTGACTGCTTTCGGGTTTCGACACAACAGTGCTGACAGATGTATTTATACTAAATGCGAACCCGGTTATACAGTCGTGATTTGTCTCTATGTTGATGATATGTTGATCATTAGCACTCACCTTGAAGGTATTTCTGAAACTAAGAAATATTTGTCCTCGAACTTTAAGATGACAGATCTAGGTGAAGTTGATAGCATTCTTGGGATCAAGGTGAAGAGAACTGGAAGTCAGATTTCTCTAAGTCAATCTCATTACATAGAGAAAATTCTGACTAAGTTTCAACACTTAAATATTAAAGAGTTTAATACTCCGTTTGATCCAAGTGTGAAACTTAATGTGAACTCTGGAAGAGCAGTGAATCAACTGGAGTATGCGAGTGCTATTGGGAGTATGATGTATGCAACGCATTGCACTCGTCCTGATATTGCTTTTGCTGTAAGCAAACTGAGTCAGTATACTGTTAATCCAGGGACAGAACACTGGAAGGCAGTGGGCAGAGTTCTTGGATACCTAAAAAGGACCAGTAACTTAGAACTGACATACACGTCTTCCTCCAGAATACTTGAAGGTTATTCTGATGGAAGCTGGATTGATCGCACCAATGATTCAAAATCTACAAGTGGGTGGATTTACACTCTAGCAGGAGGAGCAATTTCTTGGGCGAGCAAGAAACAGACGTGTATTGCCCACTCAACTATGGAAGCTGAGCTCATAGCGCTAGCTGCAGCTAGTAAGGAAGCAGAGTGGATTAGAGATCTACTTACTGACATCCGTCTGTGGGATGTTCCAATGCCGTCCATTCCCATGTATTGTGATAGTGAGGCCACACTATCTAAAGTATACAATGCAGTGTATAATGGGAGGTCGAGACACATAGGTCTTTGGCACAATTATGTGAGACAACTGCTTGAAAGTGGTACCATCAAGGTTGTCTATGTCAAGACAAGTAAGAACTTGGCAGATCCGTTTACTAAACCTCTGACGAGAGATTTGGTTGTGAATACCGCGAGAGACATGGGTCTAAAACCACAATAGAGTCGTTAGTGATGGAAACCCAACTTGAACTTAGTGCTCCTATTTCTCAAGTTTAATGGGTAACAACGAAGTCACTTAACGATAGAAGGTACTATCAAATTTGATAGATCCATGTGAGGTATGATAGTATGTCGTTGCCGAGAACAAGGGTGAGCTTATGCTCTTAACAAAGTTTTGGAGGCATCCAAGCAACGTGGGTGATGTAAAACTTTGCCTATATGATCTAGGGGTGGTGCCGCCTCGAGTGAAGATTAGTGGTTTATCTTCTAAAGGGTCATGAAAAGGATTTATAGCGCACGGCCATATTCGCGCTCAGTGAGAACGCAAAGTCAGCTGGTGATGTGTGGGGGTAAACCGAAGGGGGCTATCAGGTTAATGGTTTAATTCCATAGGACACCATCTAATCTGTCTCTTCTTGTTTATCAACATAAACTGGGTTTAATCTTCGTGACACCTAGTGACATCATTAGTATAAAGTGAAAGGAAACATTCCAACTTGGTGGGGGATTGTTGGAAATATTAAAGAGGTAAACATACAAGTTGGTATGTTTCCTCCATCCCACATTGGTGGAAGGAGTGAACTTTGAGTGGTTTATAAGGGATTGTTCCTTATGGGCCTCCAAAGTGTTAAATGGGTTGAGAAGTGGATGAAGCCCACACGCGCGCTGAGCCGAGCCGCGAGCTCGCGAATGGTCGCGTTTGAGGCGCGAATGGGCGCGTTTGAGGCGCACTTTGCACTTCGCACGTACGCATCGTCGCGGGGAGCTAAGGTCCGGTCAGGTGGGTCAGATTTGTGGATCGAATGAGATAGGGAGATAGAGATTAATTCGAAACAGTGGGGGTTATCCCATAGTGATTCGAATTCGTATAGGATAACTATCCAGCAACCGAATTCGTATGGGATATGTATTCAGTAATTCGAATTGGTTATGGATGGTTATCCCTCCCCGTTTTTCTCATTCTTTGGTGAATCATAACCTATAAATAAAAGGCTCCTACTACCCATTCATTCACTCATATTTTCCCAGCCTACTCTCCTCCCACCTGTGTGTTCGTGTTTTCGTTCCAGCTTCTGCGTTTTCTGGTTTCCATTGCTGTTGGAATACCAGATCAGTTCTGCATTAAATCCTGGGAGTTTACGGTGCAGCTCACAGCAATACGAGCGCGTAAAATCCTTTAAGGACAGGAATCATCCGTGCAGTTCAAGGCTTTCGTTCAAGGATCTTCGTTCTCACTCGCCAGGTTGGTTTTAATTTACGTGTTCTTTAAATTCGCCCGACAACGGGACAGTCTCCTTCTACCTTTCTTTAATCGGTTTGCTCAAGTTGGAACAAACTGGTTTGGCTGATAACTCGGTAATTAATAAAGTAATATTAATTTATTGTTGATTAATTTAATTTTCAACATTGATTGCCAACCATGAAAAAAATCCTAGGTCCACCACTGCATACATGCAATACCAACGAACGAACATGTTTGGTTGTGGATGAGGGACTAGTTCTGCATATTTGGATGGGAGAAATTAAGCTCTTGGAAAATTGTCAATCAGCTAAATAATATTAAAAAAAAAAAAAAAAAAAAAAAAAAGACGTGAGTTACTAGTAGACAAGATATAGCGGATTAAATGTGTTTGGCATACCGTCGGCAGGTGAAGGCGGAAAGATGATTGATTCCATTTGGCATGTACTAATAAAATAACAAATACGTGTTGGCTGCTTTCTTTGACTTTTGTATTTCACACCCATTCATCCCTTCACACACTTGCCGATTTTCCAATAAACTTTGTCTGCTTTCGACTGTCAAGAATTGATCATCCAATGCAACCTTGGTTTTAGGAGGTAAAAACAACCAAAGTGATAGCCTCCCGCTTTTTAAATACAACTAGATCCATGATTTTTGTTATCTATCCTTGAAAATGTTCTTGAATTCACACATAGTATAAATGATAAAATAATTATTTTACCCATCACCTAAGTTAATCTGCCTTTATTTAATACAACAATTAAAAAAAGGTCTTATTTTAGTGTCAAGTGCATACTTTAATGTTGCAATATGGGAAAAACCATTCCAAGACCTGGAAGAACAAAAAGGGATAACGACAGCCAAAAGGGACACAAGAGTGTCTACATGCATTTTTTTTTTTTTTATTATATCACACCTAATGACATAAAAACCAAGTTAAGTTAATACACCAACCAGAAATTCTTTATTCTCTTCATTTATAAAAAAAATATATATAATCATTGAAATCGTAAAACATGATTGGATTAGCCGCGTTGTGCTTATATATTTTGTACAGATTGTAATGCAATGCAATAATTGATGCTAAATGCACAAATCAAAAGCAGTCTAAATTCTTTTAATCGTTACAACTTGGCCTTCAAGATCAAGAATATACAAAAACACCTGATTGCTACAAAAGATTCAAATATTGTAATGAAAGTTTATTCACTGAAAAATTACCATAAATAGAATCACTCTTGACTAAACACCTAGAATGCACACAACAAATCATCAAACTATGAACAGCTTTTGTGAGATTGAATAATTCACACACACAGGACACCCACAACTTTACCAAAGAATGAACCAACCAACCAACCTTAGAATATGAAGTTCATGGAACATATTCAGTTTCCAGACTTGGCTGTGTTCTAGTGGTTGTAGCCGCTGGTGCTTTCGTGTTCCCAACTGCGGTCATATGCAGTGCTTCACCAGCATCTGCAGCCTTCTCCATTTTATGCACTTTCTTCCTCTTATTAAATCTCCACACCCACAGGATCAGCAATGCCAACAACACCAACAATGCAACCCCACCGAGTACAGACCCACCAATAATCCAACCCTTCCCCCCACCGCCTTGATGTGGTTGCGGCACTGGTGCAGGCGATGGGGCTGTGGATTCGACTACAATAGAGAAATGCCCTTGTTCGTAAGTCAGACACTTGTTGCCAGACACCACCTTTGTGAAGTTTATACGCCCATCTAGATCGAACCACACGCACCGTGCATCACGCACCGGTTGCACTTGAGTAAACTCTATCGAGATGGGATCTTCAGAGGCATAAATATCGAGTTCTTCCAGGTTTGTAGCCGATAAGTTTGACGCATCATAAGCTAGAAGACCCAATACAGGCGCTAGATACATGTATCCAGGAGGCAAAGGGTAATACGTTGTGGACCAATTGCCAAGGTTTTGATACACCAGAACCAGCCTCTCCACATAAGGAGTTCCAATGACCCCAACTGGGATTGAGAACTGCTTATACTGTCGAACACCTCGAGTAAACAAGCTACCACTTCGAAGCCTCAATGCGGATATCTGAATTCCGGACAAATTTGCAGGGGGGACCCCATCATAGGGGCGGCCAGTTCTGGGTCGATGAAATGCACGATAAGCATAGTCCTGGAGAATAGCATCAAGAGCCCTAAGTGTTTGAGCTTCACTTGTTGACCACCAAATCAGTAGAAGAAGAAGCAGCATCGTGAGACTTCGAAATGGAAGCCCCATCGATGATGCATAAATGTGATAAAATCAGATCCTCAATATGGGATCCAAAATAAGACTTTTAGCAAAAAAGCTTCAGAATCGCAGACCGTTGTAACTTCTGGAATCTGATTCTCTTTCTTTCTTTGTAAACTAACGGACAATTAAAGAGCAACTTTTCCAAGGAACACCTTCAAAGCAAACAAATCCGTAATTAATACAAAACAATGCAGATTAAACCCTAAACAATGTACTAGAAATTCCGACAACGAAAAACCCTAAATCTCATCAACAACAATCAATCAAGGAGCAACAATTTACCCATATCCTAACTTTATAACCCCTTCACAAACACACGCATTTGCCTCATTTCACATAATTCCAGCCCAAAGTTGCTCTAAACACCGAAAATCAGTAGCAGAACCCATGGTATAGCGAGAATTGTGAACCCCAGATATGATGAAAACGTGATAATTTGATGCTTTTGTTTACAAATTGATGGTCATGAAATGAGTGAATGGATGAACAGAGGAAGGAAGAGAGATAAGCTTAAAGAGGAAATGATGGATCGAAGACACAAAAACATGTATGTGTAGGTGACGAATTACAGTCTGTTAAACTATACCCCAAAATACCAATTAGCCAGTCCCTTATTTTATTATTTTATTCACTAGTGTTGTGTTACTTTCGGTATGTTTCGCAAAAGTAAGGAGGACTGAAAGTTCTGTTATTAGCTCGTTAGCGTTAGACTATCTCCAATGCTAAATGCGCCCTTAGACGTCTTTAGCTGTCACATCATCTGCCACATAATATTCTTACAAATCCTTAAAAACCTCAATTTCATCTCCAACCTTACAAATATCTTTACCCTTCTTAATTTCCACCTCATCACCTATTCATTACACACAATATTTAAGCAAAACATTTTCTTTTTCTTACTTTAGGCCCACCTTATCGCATGAACCGAGGCAAACACATGCCCTTGTGGAAGGGCATCTCACCTAAGGGCATGCTATGATGGATGAACTCCAATCGTAAGGATCTCTAAGGGCATCCAAGGACATGATCTCCAAGGGCCCATTGGAGATAGTCTTAGCGATATCTTTTTAGATATATTTAGGCCACACGGGGTGGCATCGTTATGGGCCGTGATACAATAGTATCCCTCGTGGAACACTGCCCCGCCTAATTCCATCACTAGTGATGGAGTATAACGAGTTATATGTATAACGCGTTGAAAAACTTTGGTGATGAATGTGTATCTTGTACATTGTGCATTAATACTTGTACATTGGAATCCCATCACTAGTGATACCACCCCCCCCCCCCACATTTCTATCACTAGTGATAGAATATTGGGTGATGACATGGCATGATTTGATTGGATAGTGGGAGTGATAGAAACTATCACTAGTAAACCACCCCTCCTCCCCTTAGGTGGTTGTCAAATTAGCAGTAGCTTTTAACAAAAATTTTTAAAATGTTAGACATAACTAGAAAAAACATAATACTAAACATAATCACACACACAAATAAAACATGGTTATTTTCAATTAAATAAAACATAGTTATTGACAAACAGTCGAAAACATAACATAATACTATTAAATCATTAAGGGTATACGGTGTGGGCGGCAAAGGAGGACGGTAAACTGGGTTTGCCGCTCAGGAACACCGCCAACCCTCTTTGCCGCGCGGTGAGGTTTGTTCTTCGGTGACTTCATACCGATCGATAAAGGGACAATTTTGACCGTTGGGGTGATGACTAATGGCTATATAGCCGTTTAAATAAAAAAATATTTTCTTTTTTAAAATTAAATTAAACTATAAATTAATACCCAACATAATTCAAACCCAAATACATTCAAATTTATAGCCCAACCAAACCAAAAAATACCAAACATTTACCCAATCATTCCAAAACAAAATGGCGGATGAACTCTCGTTGTTTTTTCCACCCGATAGTATCGATGATTCATACGATAGTAGCATTATTTTTTTTCCAAAATCTCATCGAAGAAGCCGAACTTCAAGACACTGGCACATCTAACCGAAAGGTGGGGCATGAGACACTCATGGCGGATTATTTTCTCGAAGACCCGAAATACAGCGAAGATATTTTTCAGCATAGGTTCCGTATTTCGAAACGTTTGTTTCTAAAAATTGTGAGCGACGTGGAAGCGAACGACTCGTGGTTTCAAGAGGCCCTCGATCCGCGAGGTAGGAAGGGCTTTACGTCGTTGCAAAAGGTTACATCGGCTATTAAACAGCTCGCAACTGGTAGCACTTCGGATGAGAACGACGAGTACTTGCATATGACCGAAAGAACTTCCCACGAGTGCCTAGAATATTTTTGCGACACGGTTTGCAAAATATACGCTCCGGAGTTCTTACGTAGACCGACAAGCCACGACATGGCACTTTTATACGAAGATCATGAGGAAAAACATCACCTTCCAGGTATACCCGGTAGCCTTGATTGAACCCATTTCTTTTGGCGATTTTGTCCCACGGAGTATCGAGGCCAATATTGTAACGACCCGACTATTTCGGATCGTTACCTGTTTGTTTTCGCTTGTAACCAACTTGAATCCCAGGATTCGATATAAATAAAGGGTTATGTTATACTAAATACTTTTTCATCACACCGCACCGCTACACGTTTACACGCTTTATATTCGCAACGCTTACGCAACACGTATTACAGAGAATTATGCTATTTAAATTGCCGAGTGTTTGTATGGTTATCACACGCCTCCGCCTACGCTTATCACGACTAACACGCTAAATCCCAAACGCTGTTATTAGTAGTAGTAATCTTACGCTGTGTGTTCTTATATGCTTTACTTGCGTGTGCTTATTATGTGGATTGTTTACTCGCAAACGCTATTGCGACGCAAACTCAACGCGACTCGCACAACTCGATTTATCACTCTAAACGCAACGCAACTCGAAACTCAGTGCTACGCTAAAATACTTAATGTACCAATACTGTCTAACGCAACAAAACGCATGAAACGAGCACCTTACACGCGAAACGAGGAGAAGGTTGCACAAAACAACACGTCTGTTCGAAGCTAGGCAGTGATGCGGGTTGGTGTGTATATGGAATTAAGTATATTTTAAGCCATTTTTACACGTTAGTCAAGTTTTAAATTTATAAAACACGATATTTTACTAACACCAAACACACATATGGGCAAGTGCACCCATCGTGAGCGTAGTATAGTGTTGGCAAGATACCGAGGTCGTCCAAGGACACAAGAGCTTTTAGTACCGTTTTATCCTCAACGTCTAATCAAATCAAAAGTTAGAAAAAGGTTTTAAACTAGAAAAATAAAAACTAACTAAAATGCTGAAAAATAAAATAAAAATAAAAACAGATAGACAAGATGAATCACATGGCTCCGACTCGTGTATAGTGTAACCTTTGATTATTTCCGCACTTTTGCACTTTTTAAGAGATTATCTTAATTATTGTAGTAGGCCCCTCTTTTGAAGGTGACGTTACCCTCAACCCAGTAGTTTGAGTCAGCAAGGATACAATCCTAAAGGGTCGGATTATTGAAAGATAATTAATTAAGTTATTAATGCATATTGTGGTAGGCCCCTCTTTTGAAGGTGACGTTACCCTCGGCTAAGTAGTCTGAGTCAGCAGGGATACAGTCCTAAGTATCCGGGTTAAAATATTAATAGTAGTTTAACTTATGAGGGGATCAAAGAGTTTGGACCCCCGCCATCCAATACCGATGGGTATTGAAGGAGGTCCTACTAAATTTGACCCAGGTCCTTTGCAGGATCTATACACTGAACAATGGCAAGACTCTTACCAAACCGTTCCCTTAACCCCCGACCAGGTAGCCAACATACCTCCATATAAACCGTGGAGATATGAATGGTGAAAATCTTTTATTTTATATAGACAGTAAAATAATTCCAAGACACCACGGACAAACGATAAGGAAGAATCACCTTCAACATAAGAAACTAGTTATTAAAGTCATTAATACATAACCAAGTAAAAAGTGTGAAAAGATTAAAAATAAAAAGTATTACACTAGACATTTGTCTTCACCAAATGATGTAAGAGACTTAGGCAAACATGGACTTTGATTGTCAAGAACTCTTACGATCAATCTTAGATCCCGAGACGACTCACACACTCTATGATGAACAATGGGTGATGGTGGTGGATGATGGTGTTGTGATGGTGGTGGGTGGTCGGTGAAGTGTGAGAGAGGTGGTGTGCCAAGGGATGAGTTGCAAGTGATCCAAGCAC